>NC_060138.1:541404618-541716562 GCF_021461385.2 Schistocerca piceifrons | reverse complement strand
GAGACGCCTCGCCACGTTTCAGACCATTTCCTTCTCACATTTTCTCGCAGGCCTCGCAACACGTCCCGATAGTACCATCGATTAACAGTTTGTCCCTGTGGCACCAACTGATAATGAGCTAACCTCTAAAGTCGACGCACACTATCAGCATGGCTTTGACATTTGACCTGACCTGACGAGTTGTTCTTGGTCTTGGAGAACCTATCCCAACCCATTGTGAAGATTGAAATTTGTTCTCAACATATTAACCGCAGATCCACGTGTCATCACCACTTATGATACTATTAAGCAACATCTCCTTTTTATTTGCGCGATACAAAAGCTAATCACAGATTGCGAGGCGAAAGTCTTTCCAGTCTTGACTCGTGAGGCGTGGGACGAACCTGGCAGTAACACGACGCATTCCAAGTTGCTGTTTCAAGATTTCATGACATGATCAACAGAAATGTTAGTTCTTCTGCAAACTCTCAGATAGTCAGTCTACGATTGGCACCCACAATTTCATTGGCGTTCCTGAAAACAACGTCGTCGGTAGACGTCGAAGGGCGTCCTGAACGAGGGTCATCTTTAACTTCTGTCCGTCCATTTTTAAACCGCGTGAACCATTCGTAACACCGAGTTCGGCTTAAGCACTCATCGCCGTAGACTTCTACATCATTTGGTGTGTCTCTGTAAGACTTATTTTGAGTTTCACGCAAAATTTAATGCAGACGCGTTGCTCCTCTAACTCTGCCATCTCGAAATTCGCAAACTGTGCGACACAACGTTCTATTCAATACAGCACTACACAGTAACTAATAAACATACAACAATGAAACTCCCGGCAGTTACACATAAAACATAGGCGTGTGGAGGGACGCCAACCGCATTTCGCCTTAACACAGCACTGGCGCGGATTACGAATGTTCCGGAACTTTTTGAACAGACCTCGATCCTGCTAGTCTTGCCAGAAGAACGTATATGCCGGAGAATTGGATTAGTTCCTGCCTAGTGGTTGTTTCCAGAATGAATCTTTCACTCTGCAGCACCTTGTGCAAGTTTTCAAACTTCCTAGCAAATCAAAACTGTGTACCAAACTGGGACTATAGACCGGAATCTTGTGCTTCAATCGAAGTATCATTTCTTCAAGGCGTACCAGTTCCGTAAAGCGTGCAGGATAATGTGGAAGCCCTTTATTAAACAATGTCCTTCAAATCACTTGTTTATGAGTCCTATGTCGCTGGCGAAATGCAACACACTGTGCTCGGATTCTCGTCTGATCAAACATCCTACGGTCTTTGGATGCCTAGCGTAGGTATGTCTGTACGCTTTACTTTGGAGGAGTTACTGACTAACCAGTAAAGTCTCAGCGCGGGAGAGTTGGCAGGAAGCGTGCCTGTGTAGACGGTAGGAATAAAGCATTCCACGTCCTGAATTCTCTGCTTCTACACGCATTTATCTGCTGTCTTGTTTCCAGAGTCTTTGGGAATGCAAGCATTGCGACACTGCCTGTGCTCCTAAGATAATTTGTGTCATGTTCCATTTCTCTGGCCAATTTCATGCTGCAGCGCCCTATAATCTATGATGAAATTTTTGCTAGCAAGCGCAGCACGGCGTAAAACTTGGTTGCAGTGCTTTCGGTTGCGTAAGTATGCCTATTTTTCTCATTTGTCGTTCAAAGCGAGAGTCTTAGCTCTTGTTCAAGGATCAATATCGGTACTCGATTTATTCATACATGAGTCTAAGGCATGCCATATGCTGTCTTTCCACGTATTTAACATTACTATCTAACAAAATCGGCATTGCCATGGTATTCATTTTGCCCATTTTCTACTAGAAACGGACACAAAAAATTAACTGTGTAGTGTGTTCGTGAAAACACCTTTTTAAATTACGAAACAGTCCTACAGAGAAATATGCGTAATATACAAATGTATGAAAACAGCTGTGCGATTTCGTAAATGTCTATTTGGCAAAAACCTCTTCATAACCCTACAGACAGCTCTTGCGTTTCGCAGTTGAAAGATATCGAAAGCGCTGCCAGTTGTCATGGATTTTCTTAAGTTGACACGTCTGTAGGAGTGCCTTAGCAGTAAAGAATGAATGCATTAAAACTTCATGCATGATGCAGCATTTTTCATGCATCTCAGTGTTGATGACGTTACCTCTGTTGAATTATGTGTCGTACAGTGATATATTTGTGTAATACATTTAACAGCATATGTAGACATTTTCTGCGAAATATGTTGCGAATAGAGTAAGTAGCACAGAAGTAATAGATTTAAACATGATGTATGATGCGGTAGTTTTCACACTTCTTGTTGTTTATGACGTCATATCTCCTGAACTATGATAGCGCCAGCGATTGTTGTCTGACAAAAGGGACATGTCTTCCAAGTTTGGTTGAAACCGGCCTAGTGTTTTACGGGTAGATGTGATACACATACACACACACACACACACACACACACACACACACACACACACACACAGAGACACACAGAGAGAGAGGGAGAGAGAGTTTTTATAATATGTATGGATTATGGGAATTTCTGATTATATATGGTTTCTTTTTTACACTGATTTTCATATTTGGTGGAATTGTACTCCCTGTCGTCAACTGAAGAACGACTGTAATCTTGATATTGCAACCTATTACAGGATTATTGAATAATAACACTCAATCATTCTAACATCTCTTGATTCATTCCGATTTCACAGTCACTTATGAAATTTATAATGCTTTTATGCGTTGTTCCCACAGACTTACTAAAGTCTGCAGTTGATGTAAGCAACAATCAGTAAGTGCATTTCGCCTTCAGCAGAATCGTTATTCAAACAAGCTGCCATCAGCGACAACATTTCTTACTTCTCTGCACGTACCTTGCTGCGAGTATAAGGTAAGTTGGTGTTGTCGAGAACTTACGGACTTCATGCTGATCCTGAATATGTACGGAGCGAGGCGGCGCAGTGGTTAGCACAGTTGACTCGCATTCGGGAGGTCGACTGTTCAAGTCCCCGTCCAACCACACACATTTAGGTTTCCCGCGAGTTCCCTAAATCACTCCAAGCAAATGAGGGTATGGTTCCTTTGAAAGGGCATGTCCGATTTCCTTCCCCATCATTGAAATAATCAGAGCTTCTGCTCCGTCTCTAATGACATCGATGTCGACGGGATGTCAAACCATAATATGCCTTCGCTTCTTCCTCAATATGTTTGGAGTGACTACTGTACTTCAGGTTCATTTGTGAACACGTACTAGGATGTACAAAGTGAGGTTTTACATCCTCGAAGTACACGTTCTCCCTATAATGGAAGACACAAAGAAACATATAGATTTTGCCTGTAAATTAGGTGTGATCCTACATCTACATCTACATGGATACTCTGCAAATCACATTTAAGTGTCTGGCAGATGATTTATCGAACCACCTTCTCGATTCTCTATTATTCCAATCTCGTATAGCGCGCGGAAAGAATGAAAACCTGTATCTTTCCATACGAGCTCTGATTTCCCTTATTTTATCAAGGTGGTCATTCCTCCCTATGCAGGTCGGTGTCAACAAAATATTTTCGCATTGGAGGAGAAAGTTGGTGACTGGAATTCCGTGAGAAGATTCCGTCGTAACGAAAAACGCGTTTCTTTTAATGTTGTCCAGCCCAAATCCTGTATCATTTCTGTGACACTCTCTCCCATATTTCGCGATAATACAAAACGTGCTGCCTTTCTTTGAACTTTTTCTATGTACTCCGTCAGTCATATCTGGTAAGAATCCCACACCGCGCAGTAGTATTCTAAAAGAAGACGGACAAGCGTAGTGTAGGCAGTCTCCTTAGTATGTCTGTTACATTTTCTAAGTGTCCTGCCAATGAAACGCAGTCTTTGGTTAGCCTTCCGCACAACATTTTCTATGTTTTCCTTCCAATTTAAGTTGTTCGTAACTGTAATTCCTAGGTATTTCGTTGAATTTACGGCTTTTAGATTAGACTGATTTATCGTGTAACCGAAGTTTAACGAGTTCCTTTTAGCATTCATGTGGATGACCTCACACATCTCGTTATTTAGGGTCAACTGCCACTTTTCGCACCATTCAGATATCTTTTCTAATGCTGCGTTCATGTAAAACACGTTTCAACATTATTTTATTCTCAGGTGACAAAAGTTGTGGGATACCGATGTGCACTTACACAAATGGCTATAGATTCGCATACGCAGGATATAAAAGGAAAGCGCATAGGCGGAGTTGTCATTTGTACTCAGGCGATTCATGCGAAGGAGTTTCCGACACGATTATGGCCACACGACGGCAATTCACAGACTTTCAATGCGGAATGATAGTTGCGCCAGCATATGACATTCCATTTCGGAAATCGTTAGGAAATTCAATACTCCGAGATCCACAGGGTCAAGAGTGTGCCGAGAGTACCAAATTTCAGGCGTTACCTCTCACCGCGGACAACGCAGTGGCCGGCGGCCTTCACTGAAGGACGGAAGCAGCGGCTGTTGCGTAGAGTTGTCAATCCTAACAGACAAGGAATACTGCGTGAAATAACAGCAAAAATCAATGTTGGACGTACAACGAACGTATCTATTAGGACAGTATGGCGAAATTTGGCGTTAGTGGGCTATGGCAACAGGTGACCGACGCGAGTGTCTTTACTAACAGCACATCACCTGCAGCGCCTCTCCTGGGCTTGTGACTGCATCAGTGGGACCCTAGACGAGTAGAAAACCGTCACCCTGTAACCTGGTCAGATGAGTCCCGATTTCAGTTGGTCAGAGTTGATATTAGGGTTCGAATGTGGCGCAGACCCCATGAAGCCATGGACCCAAGTTGTCAACAAAGACACTGTGCAATCTGGTAGTGGCTCCATAATGATCTGGGCTCTGTTTACAAGCAATGAACTGTGCCCTCTGGTCCAACTGAACCAATCATTGACTGGAAATGGTTATGTTTGGCTACCTGACGACCATTTACAACCATTCATGGACTTCCAGTTCCCAAACAACGATGGAATTTTTATGGATGCCAATGCACCGTGTCAGAATTGTTCACCTTTGTTTTGGATAATATTGAAGTATTTCAGGTATGTTATCATGATCTTGTATTATAAGTTGCTGTGACGATTAGCAAATATTGTGTGTACGAGGTCAGAGGAAAGTTTATTGTGAAATATCATTGTACCGATACGTTTGTGTAAATCACCAACGTACAGTTTTTTTTTCTCCAGTGATGATGGTTTTATGAACCGAAACCAGTAGAGAACTAAAGTTGTGTTGAGACATCTGGCCGTTTGCAATGCGCTGTTGCAAGTACTTGACAGCTGTAGACAGCTGCTTCAAGAAAGTTATTTTACCATTTGGAGGAACCATGCTACAACGCTCGTAATCAAGAACGGCTGCTCCAGATGAAAAGTGTCATACATGAAAGTCGTAGAACATCAATTTCTGTAGCCGGCCGGTGTGGCTGAGCGGTTCTAGGCGCTTCAGTCTGGAACAGCACGACCGCTACGGTCGCAGGTTCGAATCCTGCCTCGGGCATGGATGTGTGTGAAGTCCTTACGTTAGTTAGGTTTAAGTAGTCCTAAGTTCTAGGGGACTGATGACCTCAGATGTTAAGTACCATAGTGCTCAGAGCCATTTGAACCATCAATTTATGTGTAAAAAGAGCTCCTAAATATTAACTTTCACTCACCCCTTTGCAAAGATACAAATAAAAAATAAAAATGTGAAAGTACTCGTAGCGCTAAAAAAGAAACACATATGAAAATGTGGAAGTGTTGCATTTTGTAAAAATTTGTTATTTCTGACTTTTTTTCTCGATGAAGAAAATTAATGATGTATTTCAGTTACTGCTTCATCAATCCCCATCTACATGGATTACCAGTACTATATTTTTGAAATTTTTTGAATCAACGTTATTGAGTACAATTAAAAAATATCTCTCCCCATTTCTGTAAATGAAATTTGTTGCGTAAAGCGGTCGTCAATTTATTGTGCAAGTACCCTCCAGGTTTCAAACAGAAAGCTAATTTTTCACAGAAGGCTATATGGGAACCGCCTCGTTATACAGTACTTCCTTCGAATGTAGAAACATAGGTTCGTCTCTTGAGTTTAACTTGTTTACAATCGGTATCGCCGGCCGCGGTGGTCTAGCGGTTCAGGCGCTCAGTCCGGAACCGCGCGACTGCTACGGTCGCAGGTTCGAATCCTGCCTCGGGCATGGATGTGTGTGATGTCCTTAGGTTAGTTAGGTTTAAGTAGTTCTAAGCTCTAGGGGACTGATGACCACAGATGTGCCCAGAGCCATTAGCCAATCGGTATCAGTCTATCTACGACTGTTAAACACACGCAGTTGCTTGCGCTCGGCGCCTTTATCGCCGCAGCAGGAACTAAAGTAAGATTCCTCCAGCTGTTATTGTGATCAATGTCTCGTTTTCCGGGTGAAGAGGAAACCGCACACAGATAGCGCTCCCCTGATTGGCGACGGATGCCGCAGACGAGACGACGACGCTTCCTGCAGCAGCCCAGCCACTCCCCTGCCAACGTGGCATCGGACTGTCCTGGGAAGAAGGACGTGGCTGCCGGAAATGTCCAAGGGTCACCAACACGCGCATGCGCGATAGCACTCGCCGTGGAGACAGCCAGTTCTAATCAACGTATCTGCATCTTGCGACGGTGCGCCTATATCGGCCGTCCATGCGCCTTTTTCTTTAATTCCCTCTTAAGTGACAGGGCTAGGGCGACGAGGAAAAACGTTGCTGAGCGACAGATTTAAAATACAAGTGGCGCATAAACCTTGTATTTCTTTGAAAACTGTTGAAGTAAAAGTAACGCCCCGCCAAATAGTAATTCTACTCAATGGAGAACATACAGTAGTGAAACTCAGAATAATGGCGAAGTTTCTTCGAAACTAATAGTACAATAACACCCACTTATCAATGAACCTCTCCACAGAACGGCCGGCCGCAGTGGCCGAGCGATTGTAGGCGCTTCATTCTGGAGCCGCGCGACCTCTACGGTTGCAGGTTCGAATCCTGCCTCGGGCATGGATGTGTGTGATGTCCTTGGGTTAGTTAGGTTTAAGTAGTTCTAAGTTCCAAGGGACTGATGACCTCAGATGTTAAGTCCCATAGTGCTCAGAGCCATTTGAACCAACCTCTCCACAGAATAAAAAGTCAGTTCAGCTGTCACCAAAGCTTTAACCACTCGCTAATGGCTACTACACTCATATTCAACCCTCTACAACTCAAACCACCAACTCGCCCCCCCCCCCTCCCTCCCACCCACCCACACACACACTAAAAAACATATACTCACTCTTCAGCTTACTCATTCTCTCTCTCTCTCACCCTCTATCTCTCTCTCTCTCTCTCTCTCTCTCTCACGCACACACACACACACACACACACACACACACGATATAAACATCATTAATAGAAGTGTTTTTGAACATTTACTTCGTTAGGCTGGCAACATGTAGGTAAACAAACCAGAGAGGAGGAAACATGCAATGAAGTTAAAATATTTACGTAGTCAAAAGCACAGTGTCGAAGAAATAGTTATATCGAGTGGCGAAAGAATAATAGTACACCACAAAAAAGAGGTAGAAACATGGTGAAAAGTGTGAAGAAGTTAGGAATACAAAATCGTGCTTATGTGTCGACCTCCAGGCCAGATGAGAGGAAACGCAGATCACAGCAAACCGTAAGTAATTACTTACTTACATAAAAAATCGCGACTTGAGCTGTTTGATAATCTAAAAATAAAAAATAAACTGCTTCGTTATAGATTGCACTGATGATGCATTAGAGCAAGAAAAAGGCGAAACGCGCCAGGGAAAACTAAATTAAGTTGCAGCAAGAAAAGGCAGTTTTATTTACAAAACAATTAATAGTGGTCGTATAATGTGTGCAGCATACATGTATCGAATTTATTGTGAAAGTACTAGATACAAATTAGACATAAACAATCATGACGGAATTACATAGTTTCTTTCATAACACGCGTAACCAAATAATGTGTTTGCATTTCCTGGATGGAAATTGGCTCAAAGGCACTCACTGTCCCGTTATGCTACTGCACTGTTAGTACCAATTACCTCAGAAATTTTCTTCGGCATTGATTTTATCAGGGATCGTAGTTCTTGCAGTGAAATTGTGGCCCACTCTTCATGTATCGCTCTTTTCATCTCACATAGGGACTCATATCGCACCCCATAGCGATGAACACGCCTTGAAAACGTTCAGAAGTTCAAATGTGTGTGAATTCCTAAGGAACCAAACTGCTGAGGTCATTGGCCCCTAGGCTTAACACACTACTTAAACTAACTTATGCTAATAACAACACACACACCCATTCCCCAGGGAGGACTCAAACCTCCGGCGGAAGGAACCGCGCAATTAGTGACATGGCGCCTTATAACTGCCCACGTCGTGTTGTGCCGACTCCACTGTAGCTTGAATGGATTTTTAAGTTTGTTTTATATGCCCAGCTTCTAATTTCACCACACAAGTCTCCAGGGTTGAGCAGTTATTGCCCGATGACGACACGCAATACAGTTTGTTAAAGCGGAGTTGGTCGTTATTAATTATGTTTTTGGATTTAATTTTATTACTCGTACAGAGACTCGACGTTCCTTTGTTTAACAGCGCTTCGTCAAAATAAGTATGAAATGCTAATGTCTTTTCAATACATAATGTCGACTATTGAGTTAAAGTTCGTACCTATTTTGCCATTTTAGAGAAGACAAACCTTAAGCGCATCTGCTTCTATAGTCTCAGTATCAAATGTTCCCTAATTTTAACTTCCTATCTCAGTTCAGTATTTAACACAAATTATATATCAATGTCATTTCAGAGATATTGCGTCGGTTCCATACTAACGGAATAACACGTAATTGTCATTTAACATCACTTTTATTAATAATCCTTTTTCTTATGACGTAAATATTAATGAATGATCGCTATCTAGGAGGAAAGAGGGATTGATCCTAATCATGAGATACTAGCTTTTAATGAGCTCGCAATCGATAATTAAATAAAAAGTCACGTTCAAGGATGATATAGGAACAACTTTCGTTACGTCCGTTTTCACGTATCTGTCAAAACTGAGCCAGACAAACGAGTGGTTCCGGAAGAGGGGCAGCAGCCTTTTCAGTAGTTGCAGGGGCAACAGACTGAATGATTGACTGATCTGGCCTTGTAACACTAACCACAACGGCCTTGCTGTTGTGGTACTGCGAACGGCTGAAAGCAAGGGGAAACTACAGCCGTATTTTTTCCCGAGGGCATGCAGCTTTACTGTATGATTAAACGATGATGGCGTCCTCTTGGGTAAAATATTCCGGAGGTAAAATAGTCCCACATTCCGATCTCCGGGCGGGGACTACTCAAGAGAATGTCGTTATCAGGAGAAAGAAAACTGGTGTTCTACGGATCGGAGCGTGGAATGTCAGATCCCTTAATCGGGCAGGTAGGTTAGAAAATTTAAAAAGGGAAATGGATAGGTTAAAGTTAGATATAGTGGGAATTAGTGAAGTTCGGTGGCAGGAGGAACAAGACATATGGTCAGGTGATTACAGGGTTATAAATACAAAATCAAATAGGGGTAATGCAGGAGTAGGTTTAATAATGAATAAAAAAATAGGAGTGCGGGTAAGCTACTACAAACAGCATAGTGAACGCATTATTGTGGCCAAGATAGACACGAAGCCCACGCCTACTACAGCAGTTCAAGTTTATATGCCATCTAGCTCTGCAGATGATGAATAAATTGATGAAATGTATGATGAGATAAAAGAAATTATTCAGGTAGTGAAGGGAGACGAAAATTTAATAGTCATGGGTGACTGGAATTCGACAGTAGGAAAAGGAAGAGAAGGAAACGTAGTAGGTGAATACGGATTGGGGCTAAGAAATGAAAGAGGAAGCCGCCTGGTAGAATTTTGCACAGAGCACAACTTAAACACAGCTAACACTTGGTTCAAGAATCATAAAAGAAGGTTGTATACATGGAAGAAGCCTGGAGATACTGACAGGTTTCAGATAGATTATATAATGGTAAGACAGAGATTTAGGAACCAGGTTTTAAATTGTAAGACATTTCCAGGGGCAGATGTGAACTCTGACCACAATCTATTGGTTATGAACTGTAGATTAAAACTGAAGAAACTGCAAAAAGGTGGGAATTTAAGGAGATGGGACCTGGATAAACTGAAAGAACCAGAGGTTGTACAGAGTTTCAGGGAGAGCATTAGGGAACAATTGACAGAAATGGGGGAAAGAAATACTGCAGAATAAGAATAGGTAGCTTTGAGGAATGAAATAGTGAAGGCAGCAGAGGATCAAATAGGTAAAAAGACGAGGGCTAGTAGAAATCCTTGGGTAACAGAAGAGATGCTGAATTTAATTGATGAAAGGAGAAAATATAAAAATGCAGTAAGTGAAGCACGCAAAAAGGAATACAAACGTCTCAAAAATGAGATCGACACGAAGCGCTAAGCAGGAATGGCTACAGGACCAATGTAAGGATGTAGAGGCTTATCTCATGAGGGGTAAGATAGATACTGCCTACAGGAAAATTAAAGAGACCTTTGGAGAGAAGAGAATCACTTGCATGAATATCAAGAGCTCAGATGGAAACCCAGTTCTAAGCAAAGAAGGGAAAGCAGAAAGGTGGAAGGAGTATATAGAGGGTCTATACAAGGGCGATGTTCTTGAGGACAATATTATGGAAATGGAAGAGGAGGTAGATGAAGATGAAATGGGAGATATGATACTGCGTGAAGAGTTTGACAGAGCACTAAAAGACCTGAGTCGAAACAAGGCCCCGGAAGTAGACAACATTCCATTAGAACTACTGACGGCCTTGGGAGAGCCAGTCCTGACAAACCTCTACCATCTGGTGAGCAAGATGTATGAGACAGGAGAAATTCCCTCAGACTTCAAGAAGAATATAATAATTCCAATCCCAAAGAAAGCAGGTGTTGACAAACGTGAAAATTACCGAACTATCAGTTTAATAAGTCACAGCTGCAAAATACTATCGCCAATTCTTTACAGACGAATGGAAAAACTGGTAGAAGCCGACCTCGGGGAAGATCAGTTTGGATTCCGTAGAAATGTTGGAACACGTGAGGCAATACTGACCCTACGACTTATCTTAGAAGATAGATTAAGGAAAGGCAAACCTACGTTTCTAGCATTTGTAGACTTAGAGAAAGCTTTTGACAATGTTGACTGGAATACTCTCTTTCAAATTCTGATGGTGGCAGGGGTAAAATACAGGGAGCGAAAGGCTATTTACAATTTGTACAGAAAACAGATGGCAGTTATAAGAGTCGAGGGACATGAAAGGGAAGCAGTGGTTGGCAAGGGAGTGAGACGGGGTTGTAGCCTCTCCCCGATGATATTCAATCTGTATATTAAGCATTCCGCGCTGACCAGTTGCAGCTGTAGTGGCGCATCGAAAACTAAGTACTAATTAATTGTTTGTGTATATTGATTTATTTAGGAACTTAAGTAATCCTAAACCGGAGTTTTTTGTGTTTTCTAGTGAAACAATTTCAGAAGAACCTTTTGGGAACTGTTTTCAACTTCTTTACTGTGTCATTAGGCGTTTGATTCTCTTTCTGTATTAGTCTTTTGTTATATTCACATTTGTTGTTTATTAATACTGTTAATAATAGTAGTTACTTCCCTTGTAGAGTAAGTTTGTGATCATTGTAGTCAGATTTTTAACATCTTCTTATTGTAGTAGCGGAACTTGGAAAAAGTAAAATTTTACCATGAGTGAGAAGTGTGGGCTTTGCCGTAGGTTCGTGAGTAGTGGATTGCGGTGTGAGACTTGTTCGAAGTATTTTCATTGGGGGGAATGCAGTGGGGAAGCCAGTGGGCATTCTGGTGAGATCCTCTCCCGGAACTGCAGGTTATGTAGCAAGAGTAAGTTGATAGAGGAGCAGGAGCGTAAGATCTGTGCCCTTCAGGTGCAGTTGAAAACCGCACAGGAGGAGCTAGATAGGATGAGGAGGGAGAAGGGGGTTGGGGAATGGGAGCTGGCTGTTGGCAAGAGATCTGCTAGGAGAAGATTTTCAGACAGTTTTACTATTGGTGTTTACAATAGATATGACCAACTGTCAAAGTCTTGTGGAGAGGAATCTCTTCTAGCTGTAGATGTAGGAAGTATGCAGCAGACCTCAGTACTTACGGTGGCTAGAACAGTTGCAAAGTCGGAGAGGAAGAAGAAGGTTCTGCTGTTAGGTAGTTCTCATGGCAGAGATGTGGGCCAGCAGTTTCAGGAAGTGCTGGGGAGTGAGTACCAGGTCACCAGCATTGTGAAGCCTAATGCAGGATTGGCTCAGGTGACTGTTAACATAGGGGGGGGGGGGGCGGGGTTATCTAGGGATTTTACTAAAGAGGATCAGGTAGTGAGTGTGGGTGTGGCTGGTATATTGATAGGGTTGGGAGTATGACATAGATGGTGTGGTGTCACCGCCAGACACCACACTTGCTAGGTGGTAGCTTTAAATCGGCCGCGGTCCATTAGTACATGTCGGACCCGCGTGTCGCCACTGCCAGTGATTGCAACGCCACCACACGGCAGGCCTCGAGAGACTTACTAGCACTCGCCCCAGTTGTACGGACGACTTAGCTAGCGATGCAACACTGACGAAGCCTCGCTTATTTGCAGAGAAGATAGTTAGAATAGCCTTCAGCTAAGTCAATGGCTACGACCTAGCAAGGCGCCATAGGAATTGATAGTTATCGTATGAAGCATGTCTCATCAAGAACGATACCTCACGTCAGCCTGCTTGAGTTTAACGCGTGCATTTCGGCCTTCTCTAGCTATACAACAGATGGTGACCTGGAAAAGATAGCCACTCAGACTGGCAACACGAATGTGCATTTCGTGGAACTGTTTCAGCGTCACGATCGGCCTCATCTTAATACAGCCGTCAGGCGTAATAACATGAGACTTGGGGGGTGCCCTGATGACAGAAAGCATGGGTCACATTTCAGTGGTGTCGACGGAGTCTATCAGCAGGACGGGTTTCACTAGACATGGCCTGCACCTCAACAGGTATGGGAAGGGTGGTTGGCAAGGGGAGGTGACAGCATAGGTGGGGTTGGTGGGATCACTTATGGGAAAATTCCTGCAGTAGTGGGTGTTAGAGCTGCACCTTTTTTAGATTGAAGTTAGCTGATAAGTATTCCTGCTTAAGGGAAGTCTCTCTAACAAACGAACCACTTTCGACAAAGCTTAGGTATCCGAGTAATGAGGGAATTAGTATATTTCATCAAAATATGCAAGGTATTAGAGATAAAGTTAGTGAACTGCTTATAGATGTTGACTCTGAAATTATTGGTATATCTGAACACTTTTAAATAAGGAGATAATTCAGAGGCTTCCTTTACCAGGATACAGGTTGGCTGGCAGCTTTTCGAGGAGCTCTTTGCGGTGTGGGGGAGTAGCCATGTATGTGAAAAACGGCATCCCATTTGAGTCAATTGATGTTTCAAAGTACTGCACTGAGCCGGCCGCGGTGGTCTAGCGGTTCTAGGCGCTCAGTCCGGAACCGCGGGACTGCTACGGTCGCAGGTTCGAATCCTGCCTTGGGCATGGATGTGTGTGCTGTCCTTAGGTTAGTTAGGTTTAATTGATTCTAAGTTCTAGGCGACTGATGACCTCAGAAGTTAAGTCGCATAGTGCTCAGAGCCATTTGAACCATTTTTTACTGCACTGAAAAGGTGTTTGAATGTTGTGCAGGTGTGGTTAAATTTAACGGAGCTAAACTTCTAACTGTTGTTATTTATAGATCCCCAGACTCCGATTTCACATTTTTGCTAAGGTTAGAGGAGGTTCTTGGTTCACTTTATAGGAAATACAAAAAGTTAATTATATGTGGTGACTTCAATATTAATTGTATAAGTGATTGTGCAAGGAAGAGGATGCTGGTAGACCTCCTTAATTCATATAATCTTATGCAAACCGTAGTCTTTCCAACGAGAGTGCAAGGGAACAGTAGAACAACCATAGACAACATTTTTGTTCATTCCTCATTACTAGAAGGGCATTCTGTTAGCAAAAACGTGAATGGCCTTTCAGATCATGATGCACAAATTTTAACTCTAAAAGATTTTTGTGCTGCAACACGTGTTAAATATAGTCATCAGCTGTTTAGGAAATGATCCAGTTGCTGTAGAGACCTTTGTAAACCTTATCAAGGAACAAGAGTGGCAAGATGTTTATAGCGCTGATACAGTAGACGATAAATATAATGCTTTTCTCAAGACTTTTCTCGTGTTCTTTGAAAGTTGCTTTCCGTTAGAACGTTCAAAACAGGGTACTAGCACAAACAGGCAGCCTGGGTGGCTGACTAGAGGGATAAGAATATCTTGTAGAACAAAGTGGCAATTATATCAAAACGTTAGAAACAGTCAAAATCTAAATGCAGCAGCCCATTACAAACAGTATTTAAGGTGCTTAAAAATGTTATTAGGAAGGCAAAAAGTATGTGGTATGCAGATAGAATAGTTAAGTCTCAGGATAAAATTAAAACCATTTGGTCAGTCGTAAAGGAAGTGGCTGGTCTGCAGAGACAGGTCGAGGATATAGAATCAGTGCGTTGTGGGAATGTCCGTGTTACTGATAAGTCGCATATATGTACAGTATTTAATAATCACTTTCTGAATATAGCAGGTGAACTAAATAGAAACCTACTCCCAACAGGGAATCATATAGCGCTCTTAGAAAAAAAGTGATCCGAGACTGTTACCTGAAATGCTCCTCCATAATACTGACAAGAGGGAGATTGAGTTAATAATTAAATCACTAAAGACCAAGAACTCTCATGGATATGACGGGGTATCTAGCAGAATACTGAAGTATTGTTCTATGTATGTTAGCCCAGTACTTCGCCATATCTGTAACTTTTCCTTTAGGAGTGGTCGGTTTCCTGACCGATTAAAGTACTCGGTAGTGAAGCCACTTTATAAAAATGGAGACATTGATAATGTTGACAATTTTTGACCTATTTCTATGTCATCGGTGTTTGCTAAAGTTATCGAGAAGGTTGTATATACAAGGTTACTGGAGCATTTAAATTCACATAATTTGCTGTCAAATGTTCAGTTTGGTTTTAGAAATGGTTTAACAACTGAAAATGCTATATTCTCTTTTCTCTGTGAGGTTTTGGACGGATTAAATAAAAGGTTGCGAACGCTAGGTGTTTTCTTTGATTTAACGAAGGCTTTTGACTGTGTTGACCACAAAATATTATTGCAGAAGTTGAACCATTATGGAGTAAGGGGAGTAGCTTACAATTGGTTCGCCTCTTACTTTGAGAACAGAAAGCAGAAGGTAATTCTCCGCAATATTGGAGTGGTAGTGATGTTCAGTCCCAATGCGGCACTGTTAAATGGAGCGTTCCCCAAGGGTCGGTGCTGGAGCCACTACTGTTTCTTATCTATATAAATGATATGCCTTCTAGTATTACAAGTGATTCAAAAATATTTCTGTTTGCTAATGCAACCAGCTTGATAGTGAAGGATCTTGTGTGTAATACTGAAACAGTATCAAATAATGTAGTTCATGAAATAAGTTCGTGGCTTGTGACAAATAATTTGATGCTAAATCACAGTAAGACTCAGTTTTTACAGTTTCTAACTCACAATTCAACAATAACCGATATTTTGATTATTTTGATCAGATAGAATGGGCATATTATAAGCGAGACGGAACAGTTCAAGTTCCTAGGCGTTCGGATAGATAGTAAGCTGTTGTGGAAAGCTCATATCTAGGATCTTGTTCAGAAACTAAATGCTATCTGAAATAAGTGACACTTCAACACGAAAGGTAGTCTACTTCGCATATTTTCATACGCTTATGTCGTATGGTATTATTTTTTGGGGTAATTCTTCTGATTCAAAAAGGGTATTTTTGGCTCAAAAACGGGCTGTTCGTGCTATATGTGGTGTAAGTTCAAGAACCTCTTGTCGACCCCTATTCAATAGTCTGGGAATTCTGACATTGCCCTCACAGTATATTTTTTCTTTAATGTCGTTTGTTGTTAGCAATATTAAGCTATTCCCAAGAGTTAGCAGCTTTCACTCAGTTAATACTAGGCAGAAATCCAATCTGCATGTGGAATGCACTTCCTTGACTCTTGTGCAGAAAGGAGTGCAGTATTCTGCTGCATCCATTTTCAATAAGCTACCACAAGAACTGAAAAATCTTAGCAGTAGCCGAAACTCTTTTAAGGCTAAACTGAAGAGTTTCCTCATGGATCACTCCATCTATTCTGTCGAGGAGCTCCTGGAAGAGCTAAAAAATTAAGCAAATTCCAGTGTTACATTGTTGATTTTCTTCATTTAAACCTGAATATTTTTTATATTTCATTTTATCTGTTTCTAATATCGTGTTATAATTTCATGTATTGACTCGTTCCATGACCATGGAGACGTCTCCTTAATTTGGTCCCACGGAACAATAAATAAATAAAAAATAACAAAACAAAAGTTCGGAGTAGGTATTAAAATCCATGCAGAAGAAATAAAAACTTTGAGGTTCGCCGATGTCATTGCAATTCTGTCGGAGACAGCAAAGGACTTGGAAGAGCAGTTGAACGGAATGGACAGTGTCTTGAAATGAGCGTATAAGATGAACATCAACAAAAGCAAAATGAGGATAATGGAGTGTAGTCGAATTAAGTCGGGTGAGGCTGAGGGAATTAGATTAGGAAATGAGACACTTAAAGTAGTAAATGAGTTTTGCTATTTGAGGCGCAAAATAACTGATGATGGTCGAAGTAGAGAGGATATAAAATGTAGACTGGCAATGACAAGGAAAGCATTTTCTAAGAAGAGAAATTTGTTAACATCGAGTATTGATTTAAGTGTCAGGAAGTCGTTTCTGAAAGTATTTGCATGGAGCGTAGCCATGTATGGAAGTGAAACATGGACGATAAATAGTTTAGACAAGAAGAGAATAGAAGCTTTCGAAATGTGGTGCTACAGAAGAATGCTGATGATTAGATGCGTAGATCACATAACTAATGAGGAGGTATTGAATGGAATTGGAGAGAAGAGAAGTTTGTGGCATAACTTGACTAGAAGAAGGGATCGGTTGGTAGGACATGTTCTGAGGCATCAAGGGACCACCAATTTAGTACTGGAGGGCAGCGTGGAGGGTAAAAATCGTAGAGGGAGACCAAGAGATGAATACACTAAGCAGATTCAGAAGGATGTAGGCGGCAGTAGGTACTGGGAGATGAAGAAGCTTGCACAGGATAGAGTAGTATGGAGAGCTGCATCAAACCAGTCTCAGGACTGAAGACCATAACAACAACAACGAAAACCTCTAACAAAAAGTAAAATAAATTTATCCCAACGTAAAAGATCCGTTATAGCCTCTAACCGCGCGGCCACTCCGCGCGGCTTGAAAGCATTCCCCAAAGGTTTTCCATGGGGCTTCAGTCCGGGCAATGTGCAGACCATTGCAGGACATGGATATGTTTATCTTCAAACCACTGTTTTGGTTGTCGCAGAAACAAGCACAGATGTATTATATTGTTGAAACATTACACTTTCGTCCCCTAGGTTCTCATACATTCTAATCAGTTCCGTCTTTAGTACCTCAGTGTTCATGTTAGAGTTCATTCTAGTGTTCTGTTAAGCAACCTGTGATTTAACTTAAGCACAGAAGACTGTCCAAATTATAACATTTCTACCTCCAAAATTTCTGCTCAAACTTACGTGCTGCTCTGTTCTCAGATCGTGGCAATAATACTGAAATCCAACAGACCCATCTTAATTAAACTTCTCATCAGTGAAGATCACTTTATCCGATAATGAAGTTCCTTGACGTATGTTTTCCAGCAAAATCCAATCTAGCCTGCTTACGTTTGGGTGTTAGAGCAGGCTTCTGCAGTAATTTATTGAACAGAAGATGTTTGTCATGTGACAAAATTTGTCGTACGTGTTTGGGAGTTACTAGCAACTGTAAATCAGCAACAGGTTGAGAAGATTAACAATTTATGGTCCTTGCTGTGCGCTAAAGTAACCGTTTCGATGCCTCAGATAATTTTCTACTCTCCCCGTATTTCCCGTTCTGTCCATATGGTGCGCCCAATCTAACGAAATTATCGATCACTGTACATCAACGGTTCAACGTCTTGGTGATTTGACGATTAGACAGTCCCATTTTCCTGTACGCATGATTTTTGTTTTTTCATCACATGGTAACTGTTTGCCGCTTGGCATTGTCAAAATCGTGATTTATGTACACAAAACGCACTGTCAACTAATGGTATTTGTTTCATATACCCACAATAACACCACACGCAGCCGACAGCCTGTATAGAGATTTCCACACTCAACCACCTGAGTCGTTGATGTCTTGTTATATACTGTACTACTGGCATCAAGACTGGATCTCACATTATTGCATATACACTGTGAACAACTATTCCCGCTGACAATGTTGATTTTCGTATAAATATCCGTGTATTTGTACTGATTTCCACTGCTGTCGTACCTAGTCGTAGCAACGTGCGACATGACGCCTGCAAGGCAATGAATCTACGGTTAAGGAATGTCCAGAGCCATCACCGTTTACTGAAGATTTCAGTTAAAAACACCAGTCGTCGCGTTGTATATGTACATTACTGACGTAATGGTGGTAGCTGCACCTGGACTATTTACAAGGGGCATTCCATAAAGAATGCGACACATTTTTTTCTGAAAGCAGTTTGCTGTTGGTTGGTTGGTTGGTTGGTTTCGAGGAAGAAGACCAGACAGCGAGGTCATCGGTCTCATCGGATTAGGGAAGGTTGGGGAAGGAAGTCGGCCGTGCCCTTTCAGAGGAACCATCCCGGCATTTGCCTGGAGTGATTTAGGGAAATCACGGAAAACCTAAATCAGGATGGCCGGACGCGGGATTGAACCGACGTCGTCCCGAATGCGAGTCCAGTGCCTAACCACTGCGCCACCTCGCTCGGTAATTTGCTGTTATTGGGGATTCCAGTACACTATATGATTCCCCTCTCTTCTGGCTAGAAAATCAGTTTTTTCGACATAATCTCCTTCCAGTGCAACAGCCTTACAGCGCCTTACTGTGAGGGCCTGTATGCCCATATGGTGCCACTCTGCCATGTCGCAGGCAAGGCCTTGCTCCATCAATAATCTCCCCTTATCTCCCAGTGAACCTAACAGATGGAAATCAGAAGGTGAGAAACGAAGCGGACACACACCTTTGAGTGCTCCAACTGGTGACGAGTGTGTCAGCACCCACCAACAAATATGTCCAGTTGTGCTGCAAGGTGTCTCATTGTGATCCGTCGATCACCTCGACTTAGAATGTCCGCATATTCCAACATTGCAGAAGGCACAGCTGTGTGTGTGTGTGTGTGTGTGTGTGTGTGTATACAGACATTCTGCAAGCGTCTCTGAATATCTGCGACTTCTCATCTCGTGGACAGAGTGTTGTGTTGTTCTCACGTTCATATCGTCACAACTGACACTCCACTATTGAGATGGTTGTACGGGTGCGTCCCGAAAGCCAATAAATAAATAAAAAATATCTGTGACGCCCTGGTTTTCCGCTAAAAGAAATTAAATAACGGCTCTCTGCTTGGAACGCACCTCCATTACAGACGCCATTTTAAAAGCTACATATAGCGCCCCCACCTATTGGAGCTTCATGAAACTATAGGGGCTGAAGCAGGAATACTCCACGATGTGCCACAAGAAATTTCGGATTTCTCAACCGAAATCAGCTATGTTATCCCAGTATTTCGTTGTTTTTCCTTCGTATTTTGGAGAAAGTTTGAGTTACTGTGCGAATTTACAGTATATTACATGGAGTATAAACCTTTCATTAATTTAAAAAAATGTTACCTGAAATTTGTGAGATGCAGCTAGTCACTGGAAAGCAAGAGATCCTTTGGACTTGAAGCCTTTATGTAATGAAGAACCTTGTTAAATACGCAGTCAGATATACATTTTGGATCAGAAACAGAGAGTTTAGTAAAGTATCCATTGCGTATTTTCAGGGATCTCATTTCTTACGCTCCCGTTAATGGATGTTTTACGTGAACCAGAACTACATAGACTACTTTTTAAGCACTTACGTTGGGACAGTCAGCGGTCAGACGATGCTTCCAGTCACAACCGTATTAAATAGAGAGAAACACCACGTACTGCACTCTCTAAAAAGCTATGAAGTGTATGATAATGACAGAGAGTACTTTACGTTGAACAGTGAAGTTACGCTTTCTGACCCTGCACAGGGCAATCGGGGCCGACCGACGGCCGTGTCATCCTCTTACAATAGCGTCAACAGATGCGGTATGGGGCGGCGTGTGGTCAGCCCACTGCTTTTCCTGTCGTCGTCAAGTTGCTTGAGCTTGGAACCGCTACTGATCCGTCAAGTATCTCGTCAGTTGGCCTTAGAGGCTGGGTGCATCCCATACCAATCCTCCCACTAAGGAAAAATCCCTGAAAGTACCGGGGATCGAACCCGAGTCCCTCGCATGGCGGTCAGCCGTGCTGACCACTCAGTTATGGAGGCGGATGTACCACTCATTAGGGCTCCCCATTCCATGTGCAGTAGCACTCATCATAGGGGTAGCAAATTCAAAACCTGTGATCTACATCTGTATCTATACTCTGCAAATCAGTGTGAAGTGCGTAGCAAAGGCTACTTCACATTGCACCACATACTGTGGCTTCCCTTTCTATTTGCTTACGGAGCATGGAAACAATGCTTGCTACAGTACCTCTGTGTGCGCTGTAATTAGCTAATCTTCGCACTCCCTTCGGCAGTGATACTGAGCAGGTTGTGTGTTATTACATTCGTCACTTAATGCTGGTTCTTAAAACACTTTAAACAGGCTTCACCTACAGTTTAACGTGGAATCAACCACGTGTCGTTTGTGGCGATATTTCACATAATTGAATGGTGAATTTTAGATAAAAGGCAGACTGAAAAATCAGTGGGGCGATCGGGATTCGATCCCACGAACTCTCAGTTCAAGGGCACGGGCTTTACCAGTCTTTCTTTTTTTTATCAAAGACGCTACCTTTTTAATTTTTTTCATTTCCTAGATTTAGTTTACAATGTGTGCACAACAATGAAAATGACCATTCGTAATAAGGATTTTGTTTTAAATCATAGAATCATGAAAAAATAACAAATTTCAATATTTCTATGTTAATAACAGAATCAAGTTTAGGTTGTTTTTTATATATACTCTTTATACTGATTTATTTTGTTTTAATACAACGAAAAGGAAAGACAAGTGACAATTCTCGTCACGGGCGGCAAGTGAAAAGAAAACAATCATCTGCATTACATTCCCAGCAGCACGCGGTGATTCGTCATCAAATCTTGTATCCAGTCGGAAAAAAACTTAATTATCCCACAGTTGGGACGGAATCCCTATTTTTTGGGTTTGACCATTTATCGGTGTGTGTGTGTGTGTGTGTGTGCGTGTGTGTGTGCGTGTGCGTGTGCGTGTTTGGAGCTTATGGACGCTCAACGACGAGGTTATCAGCGCCCTTTCACTCATTAAAACAAACGAATGTGGATAAAATTTCTAAAATTGCTGCACGCAGTGAGGAGGAAATTTATAAAATTGTACTCATTCACTCATTCCACCTCATTCGCGTTGAGCCACACACTCTATCTCACTCTCCTAAGGACGGCTGCGAAACGGTGGAAGTTGCTAGACCTGGGGTTAAAACTGTTGAGTCGCCATCATCGCTCTTATGACTCGTGAACAGTATGCAAATACATATGGCTGCAATAGCAGGAGTCCAGTCGTCTTCTCAGTGTGCATTATGCCAACATTCATAAACCGCGTATATTATCGTCTTTAAACGTTCGGTCCCACGAGTCGTCTCATTCCTTGGACATTCCAGCTGTTCCTAAATAACTGGCAAAGTAATTTCTGTATTTAGTATGACAATGTATGAATTCATGTTGTGCTTGCAGGTATACCCAATAAGCCATCACAGACAGTACAGCTCGCCAAAACATGTACTACGTCGCGTGTCCAGCGATCCAGTTGGCCGAATACGTCTTATGTTTGGGAAATAGCGTCGTGTCTGGTTAAAAAAGAGAAAAAAATACATCTGGCGTGACTTCTGTGTCGGTGACGCGTCGCAGGAAAGCCAGTATACGACGCGTCGACGTCCAAACGTCCCTCGCCGCGCCACACATTCAACCATGTTCTTCCGTGTCCAACAAACCACAGGTTATGCAGAGGGAAGAATCAAACATGTAAATTGCGTACAACAGTTCCGTGTGACAATTTTACGAGTAATGACGATATACCACATCGATCGCGCTGCCGTTCATAGCAGTGGCGTATGCGGTGCGCGCCAGATATGCTGCCAAGCTCTCGTTGGATATTTGATTTCCATGACGTTGTGGCCATGATGACTCATCAAGCAACGGTAGATCTCCTGAGTCGTGTGTGGTCTCAAGGAAGATACTTTAGTTGAGGAACATTGTGTCAAGTCAGGTTAAAACAACGGAATGATATAGAGAACAGGATTGCGATACGACAGAAGTGGAGTCAGTGGGTTCGGCGATGTACCGATGTGGTGTTTTTTTGGTACTGAGGTTGGTGAGGTCAGGAGCGAGCGGAGGGGCACAATTTATGCTGAGTTTCCATTGTAATTCTTTTGCGACACGGCATGTGAAGATTTTGGTTGGTAAAGGACGTTAAATTTGACGTCTTACCCGATGCTTGGTCAGTTGGAGGGGATGATGATGATGATGCAGCAGGAGTTGGTAGTGCAAGACTAGTGCACATGATGGTTGTGCAATTGTGACAGATGCATTCTATGTTGGTGCAGCGGTGACTACTGCATGTGATACTGATGTCTATGATTGTATAGCTCGAATAAAATAATTAGTTATTGACAGATGCCAGTGGCGGAGTGTAGTGTTATCACCTAATGTGCAGTATGCCATACCACGTATCGATCGACATAAATAGTTCCATATTATTTTGATTCTCCACCCTCCACCTAACCTGACTTAGCTGCCAATGCTGCTGCAAACAGGCGACACAGTGAGCGCGTGGATCATAAAGTTTCTTTAATGGAAGTGCAGTGGTGTTTTAGCTTATGCAGGTATGTTAATTAGAGACACAGGCCTGGTAGTAGCGTAGGTGGGAAAAATCGAAAATAGAGGCAGGGATGACGATTATGAAGTGAAGGTATAATGCGGTTGTGGGAGTGTAGTAGAGGTGGTTATAGCAAAATGTTGACGTAGTGGCAGTAGAAAGGTGTAATTCTGTTTATGATGAGCAGCTGATATATACATAGTCTAGCGTCATCAGACGCCAAGACCGAGCTAAGATTTGAGGATATGGCACTGTCGATTACGTTTGCGACACGAGAGACCGTGTGACAGCGGCATAGGTGATGGCGAAGATTGCGGCGACTGCGGCACAGATTACAGGCGACGAGTTTTCTGACCAGGGCGATAACGACGACGATGACAAGCGAAACTCACTGATGCACAGCAGGAGAATTAGTTTTATTCAAACACGGGAATAATCATGAGAAGGCATTCCGAAACCAAACGGGGGATTCCAGTCTCCAGACGACAGTAGCTGCTTGGGCATGTATACAGGGTGTTACAAAAAGGTACGGCCAAACTTTCAGGAAACATTCCTCACGCACAAATAAAGAACAGATGTTATGTGGACATGTGTCCGGAAAAGCTTAATTTCCATGTTAGAGCTCATTTTAGTTTCGTCCACCTATGCTCAATGGAGCACGTTATCATGATTTCATACAGGATACTCTACCTGTGCTCCTAGAACATGTGCCTTTACAAGTACGACACACCATGTGGTTCACGCACGATGGAGCTCCGGCACATTTCAGTCGAAGTGTTCGTAAGCTTCTCAACAACAGATTCGGTGACCGACGGATTGGTAGAGGCGGACCAATTCCATGGTCTCCACGCTCTCCTGTATATTGTCTCCCTAAATAAAGAGACTTATTTCCGACAGTATATAATGAAATAATGGAATAGATGATAATAAAATGTTGAA
Source organism: Schistocerca piceifrons (assembly GCF_021461385.2). NCBI lineage: Eukaryota > Metazoa > Arthropoda > Insecta > Orthoptera > Acrididae > Schistocerca > Schistocerca piceifrons. The sequence continues at coordinate 541,692,508 of NC_060138.1, read as the reverse complement.
ATGCGTGGCTTTTTAAAATGTATTGAATTAATGAGATTAATTTTTCGGCATGAATGACAAGCACAATAAGCTGAGCTATGCCTGGAAATAAGTTCGTATTAGTTCATATTATTTTGCAGGGCGAAGTAGTTTCTTTCTCCGCTGTAGATTTGTGCTTACCATTCTTTATAATGCTACGTTTGCTCGCCGTGTTCACCTTTGAAGTCTTGACCGTGTTCCCATTAAGCTTATCGGATCTTCGTAATTTTCCGAAGTACACAGTTGGGCTTCAGTTCTTGTAATTATTGTACTATTTGAAATAACAACTCACACGACCTTCCTGTTAATAAAACAATACTGTATCTCTAAACGGTGCACATATGAAATACATACTCCTCACTTATTCATAGCGACCCCAAAATGGCGGTCTACAATTACTCGCAAAAAATGCGTGCTTCTCACTCGTTCACTAGCTGAGCACGAATCCTTCCTTCCTCCTACTGGTACCAGAAAAAATCCTCTGTTTTTTAACAACTGAAAGTCAAAAAATAAATGACGGTAGGCATAGGCTCTATGATGGGCTACCGCTTCATCTTCTCTCTTTGCCTTTAAAGAAGATGAAAACATAAAGGGAATGCAAAAGGTTTATCACACCTGGCCTCAACCCTCTTGATTTTCATTTATGGAGGCATTTGAAAGCTCTTGTCTACTCAGCCCCGGTACCAAATGTAGAGACTCTTCGTGCTCGTATTGTGGACGGCTGTGATACAATACGCCATTCTCCATGGCTGCATTAGCGCATCAGGGATTCCATGCGACGGAGGGTGGATGCATGTATCCTCGCTAACGGAGGACATTTTGAACATTTCCTGTAACAAAGTGTTTGAAGTCACGCTGGTACGTTCTGTTGCTGTGTGTTTCCATTCCATGATTAATGTGATTTGAAGAGAAGTAATAAAATGAGCTCTAATATGGAAAGTAAGCGTTTCCGGACACATGTCCACATAACATATTTTCTTTCTTTGTGTGTGAGGAATGTTTCCTGAAAGTTTCCTGTACATAAAAGCTCAGGCAGGCAAGTGGTAACATGTGATACTTTAAAGACTTTATCAGAGTAACAAACTAGAGTAAATTCTATAAAGTATCATAGCATTTTATAAAACATTAAATGGTATTAAATTTCTATATATAAAAGCAATGTCCCGACTGGGTGACTCATTCACTCGCTACTCACTCACTCATTCATCACCCCCCCCCCCCCCACACCCCCGCCTCCTAAGGGGGTGACATAGGGGATAACAATTTTTTTTCTGAAATATGTCGCTATTAAGGCAATTTTGAGGCTAGACCTACGAAACTGGTATTTTGTTTCTCGATCAGAAATAAAGAAATACGTCTTCCAGCGTTTTTTGAAATTTAGCCTCTTTGGGGGTGAAATAGAGTACGAAAGTTTTTCTGAAAATAAATCGTTATTAAAAAACTACTAAAGCGTTTTAATGCTACATCTATGAAAATTGGTTTTCAACTTTTCGGATACAATTACAAAAATACATGTTTCAGTGTTTTTGGAAAGTCATCGTCTAAGGTGGTGAAATGGTAGATTAAATGTTTTATGACGATATTTCATAATGAAAGCATTTTTAAAACTAAATCTATGAAAATTTGAATGTGTTCTCGGCTAGAAATAAAAAATACATGTTTCACTGTTTTTGGAAATTCAATGCCTATTGGGTGAAATAGAGAATGAAAGTTTAATCGAAATATTTTGTTATGCAAGCTTTTTTCAACCAAGTCATTGAAAATTTGCATTTGGCTTTTCTGTTAGTAATAAAAATTACGCATTTCACTGTTTTTGGAAATTCAACCCCTAAGGCTGCGTTCACACTGCCGGCCGGGCCGAGCCGAGCCTGGCCGGGCCGCCGCCCGCTCCGATATCAAACACATGGTTTTGAATTGCGGTGTTCACACTGGCGGCCGGGCCGCGCCGACACGGCGTGAGCCTCCCGGAGCCGAGCCGACGACATTCCGAGTGTTTGATATTGCCGGCGCGAGCCTGTGGAGCAGCACTACAGCTTCTGCAGTACACGCATCACACGTCTCCCTTCTGCTTTCATCACAAGTGTGACTGCACACGTCTTTTATTTTAAGATGTTACCTCATATTTCACAATCAGTGAGGAAAAATTACGTTTATTATAATGATACATGCGAAATTACTTTTATTTCATTTATTTAATCTACCGTATTTACATGCATTTACAACAATAGCTTGCCAGCGATCGCGGAATTGTCGCCACTGAATAGTTCGCATTTACTTGTAAACGGAGACAGATATGAGTGTCACTGAGGGACGGAAATGTGTCCCTACCAGATGATAATGCATTGTAAAGTCATGCTGTGGCAGTTCCTTATCAGTGGAAATAGAACCACTGAGTCAAAGGGCATTATCTCAAAACTCTTCGCCTATCAATCTGTCTATCTTACAAGGTAGTGAAAAGAATTCTGTGAGGTCATCAGTGGCTCCACATGATGAACCATCACCACTGCCAAGCGCTGCATCATGAAGAAAAAAGAAGAAAAAAGTTGGAAAATTCTGAAGGAGTATTTCTGCGATTCTTCGTTGAAGGCACAGCAAAACATTACCCAAAATGACGAAGCTAATTACTTCCTAATGATTCTCAGGAGTCCCATAAACCTCTTCCCCTCAGAGGTAAGCGTTTGTGAAATTTAAAATACATAAGCATGACTACAATTAACTGGAGGTAGTGAATGCTGTACAAAGTTCTACTGCAAACCAAAAAGTGTGTACTAACGAATCTTACCTTATTGTTATACACAATTTTTCTTCTGCTGTTATACTTCTGCGAAAATTTGTGTTCTGTTTAGAAATTTTGTCTTGAATGTTCTGCAGCACATACTGAAATGTATTATGATTCATTCTGTAATTTGAATAAAATTTTTCAGGATAGTTTTTAAGTTCTTCATATAAAGAAAAAAACTGTCCTAAATGTCTGTCGCTATTCATGGGATGAATCCATAACCTCCTAATTCTTCTGTACTTCAAAACTCGACGAGTTGCTGCAGAGTCAAAACAATACCAATAAAAGAGTGAAGACATTGTTCTACACGACAGCACAGACTAGCTAAAGGCGAGCAACTGTTGACTGCAGCTGCGTTTTCTACTGACTTGCTTGTCAGCTGTCGAAGGGTCGAGTTCTTTTTAAATTTATTTATTTGGCCTCCCGCCAGCCATTTAGCCAAAGAGTGGGGATTACCTTGACAGTGCAGCGCAGCCCGCCAAGGAAAAAAAAAAAACAATGAAGAACAATGAAACGCACATCTGTGCCGATCTACAGTAGTTTCATTAACTCTCCATTATTTTTTCTGTCAAAGTAGACAACGGGACTACAGAATTGCGCTTCAGTTATCTTTTAGTTCGAAATACGAAATGTACATCATACTAATTGTAGGATGTTCATAACAAATAATTGTTTGTCTTTTGTGATGCAACGTGTGGCCAATTATAAAAGCATAGCAGATGATTGTCCAGTAGCCGAGGGAAAAATTCTTATACATTTGGATTTATCTAGAGAATGAGACCATTAAAATAATAAGAGGGACCGGCACTAGGTCTGCGCTGATCACTAGTAATTAGTTTTTTTCTGTCCTGCATTATATGACTACACTAAACTAAGCCGTAACCGCGCGTTCTCCGTGGCTTGCGGACGCGGCACTGACGCCACTGAATAGCTCGCATTACTTGAGACCAGAGACAGATATCAGTATCATTTCGAAAACTTTTTGGTACTTTTAACTACATTTCATTCCCAACAATGTATGGTCTAAAACGTATCTAACAGTAAGCTACGCGCTACATAACTTTTTCACTACAAGATTTGTAAATCAAGTGCACAACGTTGACAAATAGCATCATTTCACAATGACTGTTAATAAATATGGAAAGATAAATGATTCAATACGAAGCTAAGATGTTGCACTACCACGTGTACAAAAATCAGATTCTTTAGCCGCATACTTTCTTCAAAATCGGTTGGGAAGCGTTACGAAACTAAGAAATCACGCGAAACGAAAAGTAGACTTTTTCTTTTTTCACGACGTAAGTAACGCTTTTAAGGAAAAAATAAGTTCATAAAACGATGTGGCGAAGTCTTGTATACCGCTAAGAATTTTTAAAACATGAAAATCGGAGAAGTGGTTTTTCCCCCATTTCGCCGTCTCGGCACGGCGCGGCGCGGCGCGCAATGTGAATGCACTACACGTCGGCCTGAGCTGGCTAGGCACGAGCCGAGCCAGTACGCGTCAGCCCGGCTCGGCCCGGCCGGCAGTGTGAACGCAGCCTTAAGGGGTGAAAACTTTTATGATAATATTCCATTGTGAAAGCATTTTAAAGCTAAATCTTTGTCTTCCTAGTCCTTGATATTTCCACAAGTTTTCTTTCCCCTGATATTTTTAGAAGTACTTCTTCATTCGCCGTCCAGTCAGTCCATTACACATAGCGTTTCAAAACTGCCCAAATATTTCTCCCCTTCCTTTTTAACTGTCAATGATAGACTGCCATGCACTATCCGATCAGAATATCTGGACATCTATTAGTGGACATTAACTTAGAGTATGTCCATCCTTCGCCTTCTCTTCCGTAGAAGAGACTTTCAATGTGGTGTTTGAACGTCTTTGGAGGGATGGCACCCACTCTTCCTCAAGAGCTGAAACCAGACAAGGTCGTGGGAGGTAGTGAAGACAGTGTTCTAACTCAAAGATTTTCCTGTGGGCCCAGGGCGACCCTCTGAGGAGCCCAGTCAGTTTCAGGAATGTTATGGTCCGCAAATCAGTGCCTCACAAATTTTATTTTATGGTGGTGCATAGTCGTGCTGGTACAAACTGTCGTCGTCTCCGAACTTTTCTTCTCAGCACGCAGTACAGTACTTTGTAAAAAATGTTCGTATCGTTCTGAATGTAGCGTTTTCTTAAGCGTCATAAGAAGACGACACCCTACTCACGAAAAACATCCTCATGTCGTAACAGCACCTCCTCTGCACTTCACTGTTGGCACTACACCCGATGGCAGGTAACGTTCTCCAGACATTCACCAGACCCCCAGTTCTACCATCGGATTCCCATTGGTATAGCGTGGTTCATCCTTAGAACATCAGTCGTTTCTGGTCATCCATTGTACAGTGGCGTCACTCTTTATACCAGTTCAAACGTCGCTTACCGTTAACTACAGAAACGTGGAGATTATGTGGAGCTGCTCGACCATTGCACCTACTTCTTTTCAGCTCTCTACGAACAGCCATTGTGCCAGCCGCCGGCTGGTACCACTTTGAAAGTCACGAGTGATTGCTTCCACTGATTTCATGTGATTTTATGCAGCCATCCTCCCCAACGCTCGACGGTCCCTGTCCGTTAGTACACGATATGTGCTTGGCCTTACTTTAGCTGTGGTTCTTCCTCCGCGTTTCCACTTCACAGTAACACTGTCAACAACTGTCGACTTCAGCAGCTTCAGAATGGCTGAAATGTCATTTGATGAATTTGTTACTCAGCTGACATCCAATTACTAGTCCACACTCGAAGTCACTGAGCTCTCCTGACGACCCATTCTGCTGTTACTGGTTCTCTACTGACAACACAATACTCAACATCTACATCTACGTGATTACTCTGCTATTCACAATAAAGTGCCTAGCAGAAAGTTCAATGAATCACCTTCAAGCTGTCTCTCTACCGTTCCACTCTCGAACGGCACGCGGGAAAAACAAGCACTTAAATTGTTCTATGCGAGTCCTGATTTCTCTTATTTTATCGTGATGACCATTTCTCCCTTTGTAGGTGGGTGCCAACAGAATGTTTTCGCAATCGGAAGAGAAAACTGGTGATTAAAATTTCATGAGGAGATCCTGTCGCAACGAAAAACGCCTTTGTTTCAATGATTGCCACTCCAGTTCACGTATCATGTCTGTGATACTATCTCCCCTATTTCACGATAATACAAAACGAGCTGCCCTTCTTTGTACTTTCTCGATGTCATCCGTCAGTCCCACCTGATGCGGATCCCACACCGCACAGCAATACTCCAGAATAGGGCGGACAAGCGTGGTGTAAGCAGTCTCTTTAGTAGACCTGTTGCACCTTCTAAGGTTTCTGCCAACGAATCGTAGTCTTTGGGTTGCTCTACCCGCAATATTATCTATGTGATCGTTCCAATTTAGGTTATTTGTGATTGTAATCCCTAAGTATCTAGTTGAATTTACAGCCTTCAGATTTGTGTTGCTTATCGCGTAATCGAAATTTAGCTGATTTCTTTTAGTACTCATTTGAATAACTTCACACTTTTCCTTATTCAGGGTCAATTGCCACTTTTCCCACCATACAGATATCTTATCTAAATCATTTTGCAAGTCGTTTTGATCATCTGATGACTTTACAAGACGGTAAATGACAGCATCATCTGCAAACAATCTAAGACGGCTACTCAGATTGTCTCCTATGTCGTTAATATAGATCAGGAACAATGGAAGGCCTATTACACTTCCTTGTGGAACGCCGGATATTACTTCCGTTTTGCTTAATTACTTTCCGTCTATTACTACGAACTGTAACATTTCTGACTGGAAATCACGAATCCAGTCGCACAACTGAGGCGATACTCCATAGGCACGCAGTTTGGTCAGAAGACGCTTGTGAGGAACGGTGTCGAAAGCCTTCTGGAAATCTAAAAATATGGAATCAATTTGACATCCCCTGTCAACAGCACTTGTTACTTCATGAGTATAAAGAGCTAGTTGTGTTTCACAAGAACGATATTTTCTGAAACCGTGCTATGTGTCAATAAATCGTTTTCTGCGAGGTACTTCATAATGTTCGAATACAGTATATGTTCCTAAACCCTACTGCAAATCGACGTTAGTGATATAGGCCTGTAATTCAGCAGATTACTCCTACTTCCCTTTTTGGGTATTGGTGTGACTTGAGAAATTTTCCAGTCTTTAGGTACGGATCTTTCTGTGAGCGAATAGTTGTATATAATTGCTAAATATGGAGCTATTTTATCAGCATACTCTGAAAGGAACCTGACTGGTACACAATCTGGATCGGAGGCCTTGCCTTTATTAAGTTATTTAAGCTGCTTCGTTACTCCGAGTATATCTACTTCTATGTTTCTCATCTTGGCATTTGTTCTTGATTGGAATTCAGGAATATTTACTTCGTCTTCTTTGGTGACAGAGTTTCACAAAACCGTAAACAACTGCTTTAGTGGCACTGTCATCAGTGACTTCACCGTTGCCATAGCGCGGTGAAGGTATTGACTGCGTCTTGCCACTGATGTGCTTTATGTATGACCAGAATCACTTTGGGTTTTCTGCCAGATTTCGAGACAGAATTTCGTTGTGGAAATTATTAAAAGCATCTCGCTCCCCACATCGTTTCGTAACGTCGAGTCCGTCTGTCGAGACATGCAGTGCTCAGTTCCGCATTAAACACTGGCGTCCGTGTATTTTTGATCAGACAGTGTACAATACTACACGCAAGATAAAGCATTTGGTGAATCTCGTTTTTTATTCCAATTCGAATTCTTTTTGATGTTAACAAACATTACGTCTTTTCAAATTCCTTTGTCTCCACAGATGAAATTTCTTATGTCCACGTAACCGATCCCATTTTCTGTCACCAATATTCTTAGATTCCTAAAATATTTTACTTGTCCCAAGTATTTCATTCCAGTGATATTTTGACGAATGTTTCACGTTTTCTGATGCTCAACACTTTGGCCTTTCCTGTGATTATCTACAGTCTACATTCTTTTTCCGCTTTTACTATATTCTCTATAACACATTGCAGTTCCTTCTCTGAACCTACACTCCTTGGTCATCTGTAATATAAGCTCGGGCGTAACTCCGTAAGAGCAATCAGACCAGCGCTGCCACTACGTCATACCGAAATCCAGCCAACGGGCCATGACTTTTATCAGCTGAATGCGCCTACGAGAACACGTACTCGCCAATTACTGATAATTTATTCCCTTATTTTCCATAAATATTTTGTGTGTGAAAAAGACCCACACAGTATCGTAACATTAGTCTTGGAAAACATTCGTTTTAAACGTTCTCACACATTACAACAAATTTTCTTTGTTTCCCAATCCACATTCCACATATTCTCTATTCTCATCCCTTGCTATCCCCAGAACTTCATTCACCCATTCACTCACTGCTTCCATCCCATTCACTGAAGGCTGCAAACCACTCTTCTACTCAGAACCAATCCCACACACAGTCTGACACCATTACTAATCCAAATACACATTCTCCCCAAAACCTCAGCATCAATCCTATTCATAAAACTTCCTATCCCAAACTTACCAGTAGCTTAGGCTACATCACCCCCATACATCATAAACACCAATCAACGTCTCATGAAATACTTTATTATCACTGTTTCTAAGTTCAAAAAAAAAAAAAAAGAAAAATCTGTTTGGTCAATTGGTAACAAGTATCTCTGGAGAGTGACATTTTGAACCACTGCAGCTCAACCTCCCCCCATCAGCGGGAGGGTATGTGCACGCAGTAAAGAGAAAAATCAGCATATTTAAAACTCACGCTCACTGCCGAGACGTGAGTCGAGTCCGTGACATCTGCTATAGGAAGTGGTGCTGTCCCGAGACCACACAGACCAGTCGAAAAATACTGTCATCTTCAGTGAAGAACTGGCGTAAGACATTAGGCCTTAAAAATTTCAAATAACTTAGATTTATCACACTTTCATTTCTGAAGACTTTTCCTCCCAAAAGCATGCATCAGTTGACACAGACAGAACGTGAAATGCATGATCACACCGAACAAACATTAAAATCATAATTACAGTCATTCAGATTACTTCACAGTGTAGTTTTCTTTCGTTCATAATAGTCATCACAATATTCTTCCTTAATGTACGTTATAAATCAGACATTAACAAACTACACTGGCGGAAAAAATCGAAACACCAATAAGGAGATATACGATATAAACGAAAACTGGTAGTCATGTTTCTACGTATGAAAGACGATGTCTGTACAGATTTCGAGACAGTCGTATAAGAGTGGCACCACTAGCTCCCCTACGATGATGAAAATCAGGTTTGGTTCATATACGCGCCGTAACGTCGTAAGCATTAGTTACCTTTGAGATTGGACGTGGTGATTAGATGATAGTCAAGACGCTATTATCAACACCTCATTGATTTTGAATGAGGTCTTATAATAGGGCTACGAGAAGCTGAACGTTTCCTCCACGATATTGAAGAAATATCTGGCGGGAATGTAGCCGCTGTACATGATTACTACCAGCGGTGGTCAGGAGAATGTACGTTCATAAGAAGACCGGGCTCTAGAAAGTCACGTGGCACTACCGAGAGAGATGACCGTCGTGTTCGGCGTATGTTTCTGGCGCATCGTACAGCATCTGCAGCAGGAGTTTGAGCAGCTGTTGGCACCACAGTGACACAACGAACTGTTACAAACCGGTTATTCAAGTAAAGTTCCGAGCCGGCCGCCCTGTAGCGTGCATTCCACTGACCCCAAACCATCACCATTTGCAACTTCAGTGGTGTCAAGCGAGAGCTCATTGGACGGCAGATTGGAGGCCTATTGTGTTTTCTGGTGAAAGCTGGTTCTGCCTCGGTGCCAGTGATCGCCGTGTGTTGGTTGGGAGGACGCCAGTTGAGTGCCTGTACCCAAACTGTCTGCGTGCTAAACGCACTTTACCTGCACCTGATGTTACGACATGGGGTGCGATTTCGTATGACAGCAGGAACACTCTCTTGGTTACCCCACGCACTCTGACTGCAAATTTGTACGTCAGTCTGTTGTTCGACCAGTTGTGCTACCTTTCACGAACAACATTCCATGGGATGTTTTGCTGCAAGATAATTCTCGTCCACATACCGCTGTTGTAACCCAGGCTACTCTACAATGTGTCGACTCGTCCCATGGCCTGCTCGATCACCAGGTCTGTCTCCAGTCGACCACATATGGGAAATCATTGGACTACAGCTCCAGCGTCACTCACAAACAGCACTAACCATCCTTGTATTGACAGACCAATTGCAGCAGGCACGGAACACCATCCCACGAATTAACATGCGGCACCTCTACGACGCAACGCATGAACGTCTGCATGCATGTCTTCACCATTCTGTCGGTTACACCGTTTATTAATGTACCAGAATTTCCCATTAGCAATGGCTTATCTGGCGCCTACATTAACCTGTGGTCTTGCAATATTAATCACTTAAATATGTTACCTAGTCAAACGTATTCTCGAAATTTCGCCACTCTACAGTAATTATTCTTTGGTGTACCATCAGTGTACCCCCCCCCCCCCCCATGAACCATGGACCTTGCCGTTGGTGGGGAGGCTTGCGTGCCTCAGCGATACAAATGGCCGTACCGTAGGTGTAACCACAACGGAGGGGTATCTGTTGAGAGAACAGACAAACGTGTGGTTCCTGAAGAGGGGCAGCAGCCTTTTCAGTAGTTGCAGGGGCAACAGCCTGGATGATTGACTGATCTGGCTTTGTAACATTAACCAAAACGGCCTTGCTGTGCTGGTACTGCGAACGGCTGAAAGCAAGGGGAAACTACAGCCGTAATTTTTCCCGAGGACATGCAGCTTTACTGTATGATTAAATGATGATAGCGTCCTCTTGGGTAAAATATTCCGGAGGTAAAATAGTCCCCCATTCGGATCTCCGGGAGGGGACTACTCAAGAGGACGTAGTTATCAGGAGAAAGAAAACTGGCGTTCTACGGATCGGAGCGTGGAATGTCAGATCCCTTAATCGGGCAGGTAGGTTAGAAAATTTAAAAATGGAAAGGGATAGGTTAAAGTTAGATATAGTGGGAATTAGTGAAGTTCGGTGGCAGGAGGAACAAGACTTTTGGTCAGGTGATTACAGGGTTATAAATACAAAATCAAATAGGGGTAATGCAGGAGTAGGTTTAATAATGAATAAAAAATAGGAGTGCGGGTTAGCTACTACAAACAGCATAGTGAACGCATTATTGTGGCCAATATAGACACAAAGCCCATGCCTACTACAGTAGTACAAGTTTATATGCCAACTAGCTCTGCAGATGATGAAGAAATTGATGAAATGTACGACGAGATAAAAGGAATTATTCAGGTAGTGAAGGGAGACGAAAATTTAATAGTCATGGGTGACTGGAATTCGTCAGTAGGAAAAGGGAGAGAAGGAAACATAGTAGGTGAATATGGATTGGGGGGAAGAAATGAAAGAGGAAGCCGCCTTGTAGAATTTTGCACAGAGCATAACTTAATCATAGCTAACACTTGGTTCAAGAATCATAAAAGAAGGTTGTATACCTGGAAGAATCCTGGAGATACTAAAAGGTATCAGATAGATTATATAATGGTAAGACAGAGATTTAGGAACCAGTTTTTAAATTGTAAGACATTTCCAGCGGCAGATATGGATTCTGACCACAATCTCTTGGTTATGAACTGCAGATTGAAACTGAAGAAACTGCAAAAAGGTGGGAATTTGAGGAGATGGGACCTGGATAAACTGAAAGAACGAGAGGTTGTAGAGAGTTTCAGGGAGAGCATAAGGGAACAATTGACAGGAATGGGGGAAAGAAATACAGTAGAAGAAGAATGGGTAGCTCTGAGGGATGAAGTAGTGAAAGCAGCAGACGATCAAGTAGGTAAAAAGACGAGGGCTAATAGAAATCCTTGGATAACAGAAGATATATTGACTTTAATTGATGAAAGGAGAAAATATAAAAATGCAGTAAATGAAGCATGCAAAAAGGAATACAAACGTCTCAAAAATGAGATCGACAGGAAGTGCAAAATGGCTAAGCAGGGATGGCTAGAGGACAAATGTAAGGATGTAGAGGCTTGTCTCACTAGGGGTAAGATAGATACTGCCTACAGGAAAATTAAAGAGACCTTTGGAGAGAAGAGAACCACTTGTATGAATATCAAGAGCTCAGATGGAAACCCAGTTCTAAGCAAAGAAGGGAAGGCAGAAAGGTGGAAGGAGTATATAGAGGGTTTATACAAGGGCGATGTTCTTGAGGACAATATTATGGAACTGGAAGAGGATGTAGATGAAGATGAAATGGGAGATACGATACTGCGTGAAGGGTTTGACAGAGCACTGAAAGACCTGAGTCGAAACAAGGCCCCGGGAGTAGACAACATTCCATTAGAACTACTGACGGCCTTGGGAGAGCCAGTCCTGACAAAACTCTACCATCTGGTGAGCAAGATGTATGAGACAGGTGAAATACCGTCAGACTTCAAGAAGAATACAATAATTCCAATCCCAAAGAAAGCAGGTGTTGACAGATGTGAAAATTACCGAACTATCAGTTTAATAAGTCACAGCTGCAAAATACTAACGCGAATTCTTTACAGAAGAATGGAAAAACTGGTAGAAGCGGACCTCGGGGAAGATCAGTTTGGATTCCGTAGAAATGTTGGAACACGTGAGGCAATACTAACCTTACGACTTATCTTAGAAGAAAGATTAAGAAAAGGTAAACCTACGTTTCTAGCATTTGTAGACTTAGAGAAAGCTTTTGACAATGTTGACTGGAATACTCTCTTTCACATTCTGAAGGTCGCAGGGGTAAAATACAGGGAGCGAAAGGCTATTTACAATTTGTACAGAAACCAGATGGCAGTTATAAGAGCCGAGGGGCATGAAAGGGAAGCAGTGGTTGGGAAAGGAGTGAGACAGGGTTGTAGCCTCTCCCCGATGTTATTCAATCTGTATATTGAGCAAGCAGTAAAGGAAACAAAAGAAAAATTCGGAGTAGGTATTAAAATTCAAGGAGAAGAAATAAAAACGTTGAGGTAATTCTGTCAGAGACAGCAAAGGACTTGGAAGAGCAGTTGAACGGAATGGACAGTGTCTTGAAAGGAGGATATAAGATGAACATCAACAAAAGCAAAACGAGGATAATGGAATGTAGTCAGATTAAATCAGGTGATGCTGAGGGAATTAGATTAGGAAATGAGACACTTAAAAGTAGTAAAGGAGATTTGCTATTTAGGGAGTAAAGTAACTGATGATGGTCGAAGTAGAGAGGATATAAAATGTAGACTGGCAGTGGCAAGGAAATCGTTTGTGAAGAAGAGAAATTTGTGAACATCGAGTATAGATTTAAATGTCAGGAAGTCGTTTCTGAAAATATTTGTATGGAGTGTAGCCATGTATGGAAGTGAAACATGGACGATAACTAGTTTGGACAAGAAGAGAATAGAAGCTTTCGAAATGTGGTGCTACAGAAGAATGCTGAAGATAAGGTGGGTAGATCACGTAACTAATCAGGAAGTATTGAATAGGATTGGGGAGAAGAGAAGTTTGTGGCACAGCTTGACTAGAAGAAGGGATCGGTTGGTAGGACATGTTTTGAGGCATCAAGGGACCACAAATTTAGCATTGGAGGGCAGCGTGGAGGGTAAAAATCGTAGAGGGAGACCAAGAGATGAATACACTAAGCAGATTCAGAAGGATGTAGGTTGCATTAGGTACTGGGAGATGAAGAAGCTTGCACAGGATAGAGTAGCATGGAGAGCTGCATCAAACCAGTCTCAGGACTGAAGACCATAACAACAACAACAACAACCATCAGTGTACCTCCAAGTTAATATTTCACAAGGAAATTTTGGAAGCATTGGAGATTGACAGATAGGACGGTGGTCTATCGTCAATATTGTTTAACCTAACCCCAGATAATTTAATGAGAACATGGAAGGTTACAGTACATAAAGAGGGAGTAGAGGGCGTCTCTGGAAGTTGAGAAAGGCAAGGCCTAAACCGATGATGATTACAGATGGTCTGGTAGTACTAGCAAGAAGTAAAGAAAGCCTTCAGAAGAAGACAAGACTCAAGATCTCTTACGAGAATGAAGAGAATGTTCAATGCTGACATGAGAATGGAAACGCATGTGGGAACGAAATTTGGAAAAATCAACACAGTAAGAAAATTTAAATAATTTGAGTCATATTCAAATCCAAATGGAGTTGATAAAGAGGGAACTATGAGAGGAGCTACGAAGAGGAAACTAGCATAGAGATCAGTGTAGAACAAAGACAATAAGAAGATGATCTTCTATGAATCAAAGATAAAAACATTACAGTAGTGAAGACACAACCATTCTATAAATCAGAATTCAGGGCACTGAATGAGGAGGTGGAAATGTATTAATTAGAGAAGAAAGAACGAATAAGTTTAAGAAAGTTTTTTAGAACCAGAAATCGGGAACGAATGGTACATGGAGCAAGAGAAAAATATACGATCTGTTCTGATAGGCAGAGAAGATAACAGAAGGAATCCGCAAGAAGAAACTGAAATTCTTGAAGGATATGACGCGAATGCTTCAGAGTAGACTAACAAAGAAAATTAGGACCATATTACCGAGTTAAAAGTGACCACAAAATGCGGTGAGAACATAAGAAAAGGTACAAACCAACACGGGGAACCCACGACATTCGGATCAAGGAGTTACTTCAGACTTCCTACACTATTACAGACCATTAGGGCAACATAATGTGCAAGTAGTAAGGTCTACTACTTAAGCGATTTCGAGAAAATCGCAAGACACATCTGTGATGTATCTGTACATTGTGACCTTGAGGACGAGCTGGCGGCAGTCGTGTGGTTAGCGTTGAAGCTCCGTAATCAGTGGATAGCTGCATCAAGTCCGGCTCATATTTTTTTAAATTTATATTTACTAGCGTCATTATTTAGTGCATATTACATTTGAAAGGTAATATGATGAGAAAACACATTTGTATTTGCATTAACTTTTATTGAATTCCCAATGCTGTTTATCTGTTTACTAATTTTTGTTATTGTAACAAATATTAAGCGGCTTTTATTTTTATAGGCAACTTACAAGCTTTATGAAGCGCTTCAAAATTGTCCTTATTTGATTGACAACGAACGAGAAATTGCTTTACGTGAAGATGATGTTAAAATAAATCCAATCATACATCGCCAGTTTTCGGCGTCAATATTTATGAAAATGTTGCATTACTCATGGTTTGCATCCAAATTGTCGGGAGAAAGAGAATTTTTTGAAAATTCTTGGTTTTCCTTAGAAATTCTGGAGATTCCTTGTGCTTACGGAAGAAATGTATGCATTTGATGTAGTAGATTCTGATTTAGTTTATCTCTTCCGTGTCTGTATGAAAAATATCATCCTGCAATTTCTAACGACGAAAGCACATCTGGCGATTAATCTACATTACTCTCATATTCTGTCATATTGTAATTCATTGTATTTTTGAATTGAGTTGTTTATATCTTTATCTATCGATGTTTGACTTGGGCTTGCCAAGCCTGTCCCTCGTCGTTGAAACCTGTGTCTACAGACTGAAGTGACCAGGTGCAAAGCAGTTCTCGGTACTGCACCCAACTGCAGATGTAAGGGATTTCGGAAATCACGACAGGCGTACTTTTTCAGGAATACTGTATGTGCTTGGTCGGCTATTTGTCGATAGTAATAAATGTAATATTTGTAGAGATGGTAAAAATTTAGCAAAAAAACCAGTTATCATTGAAAACTGAATAAAAGTTCATAGTTCATGCAAATACACGTGTCTCTTCATCATATTACCTTTCAAATGTAATATGTATGAAATAGTATGACTAGTGTTGAAAAAATATAAATTAAAAAAAAGATGAGCTGGACTCGATTTAGCAGTCCACCGATTACGGAGCTTGAAGGCTAGCCACACGGGCCGGCCGATGTGGCCGACCGGATCTAGGTGCTTCAATCTGGAACCGCGCTGCTGCTACGGTCGCAGGTTTGAATCCTGCCTCGGGCATGGGTGTTGTGTGATGTCCTTAGGTTAGTTAGGTTTAAATAGTTCTAAGTTCTAGGGGACTGATGACCTCAGATGTTAAGTCCCACAGTGCTCAGAGCCATTTGAACCATTTTTCAGCCACACGGACGGTGCCATCTCTTACTCAGGGTCACAACGTACTGACACATCACTCACGCGTCTTGCGATTTTCTCGAAATCGACTAAGTAGTATGCTTTACTATTTGATCATTATGTTGTCCTAATGAACTACTAAAAGTGTACGAAGTTTGATGTAGATCCTTGGTCCAAGCGTCGCGACCTCCCTTTGTAAACTGGAATAGGTCAAAAAGGCACCTTGATTTAAGGGGTGTTTAAAGGATCAATGACTGCAAGAGGTGCAGTAGCAACAAAGCACAAAGGCCAAAGACACCCGGTTGGAAAAAAGGAAGACGACACTCAGGGAGAGGATGGACAAATTTTCAGAAGGGAAGAAGAAACAAACTAACAAGTTAATTGCTCTTCACGGCTCATAGTAGACGATCTCTATGAATAAGGAAAAAAGGATGATCACAAAATAGTATTATAATAAATCAGATCCCTACAATACACCCAGTTGTTTATTTGGGAGAAATAAAGCCACAATGCGACAAAACTGTGAAGAACTGGGCGGTCGACCTTGCCAGCAAAACAAGCCGTCATTAGGGAGACACGTCAGGAGTACCTGTCTCCGTAATCTGGACATCCGGCCAGCAGATCAGGCACCGCATACGCTGAGGGTACGACGGAATTCCAGTCGGGAGTAGAACGTCTTTTGCACATTTCTACGACTATGCAAGGTGTTTTATTACCCAGACCATGCCAGATAACTTTTAGTTCAGCAGCAAAATAAAATATGTATGAAGTAAATATTCTTTAGCTATCAGGAGTGCTTTAACCAGCGTGATTGTATTTTTTGTAGCTTTGTTCGCTACGAAGATATGAACAGCAATACGCCTTTTTTAAACAGCGCCTTCTTCGATACTCCACGCCTCTCCGGAAGAACTGTTTAACTACGTATTACAGTGCAGCGGCCGGCCGCGGTGGTCTCGCGGTTCTAGGCGCGCAGTCCGGAACCGTGGGACTGCTACGGTCGCAGGTTCGAATCCTGCCTCGGGCATGGATGTGTGTGATGTCCTTAGGTTAGTTAGGTTTAAGTAGTTCTAAGTTCTAGGGGACGGATGACCACAGCTGTTAAGTCCCATAGTGCTCAGAGCCACAGTGTAGCGTTCATGTAAACATGACGTTATTAAAACTTAACACTGAACAGACTTTGACACTCCTATCGTAACACTCTGCGTAGTTACTCTGTGTAAAGTTAAGTCGTCCAGTGGTTGCAGAAAAAAATAGAAACGTAAGAAAAATCCACTCCGGTCATTCAGCCAACCGTTCCCAAAGGTTTGTATGTGTACAATGTACATCAGTGAATAGAAGGTAGAAATGCAACTCATCTATGGAGAAAGTAAGTTAGTGGAAGAAGGCATGATTTGAGTATTCTCCTTATGTTTCCATTTGTTTACTGTCAACTTCAGCAAGTGGACGTGTTACGTCATCCTGCGTACCTTCACTGTGTGCTATTGCAAAATAGACAAAGCTAATTTTGTATTATATTCTCAATAACGTCGTGTTTATTTTAAAAGTGCAGTGTGATAAATTTTTAAACAGGTTCTGAGGAGAGGAAGTGGTTTACCGAATAAAAATTATACGAGCTACTGTTCACATGAGTGGTAGCCACATGAAACACCCATCACGCTGGGACCATGGGACCATGGAATGGTTCTATTCAAAAGTGATCACCACTCTCGTTAAGACATTTATCCTACTGGGAGACGAGATGATCAATTCTTGTCTCACAGAAGACGGTCGGTCGCTGACGGATCTTCAACCACAGCCACTCATACTTCCTCGTCCGACTGAAACTGACGTCGACGCATGTCTTTCTTCATGTCGCGAAAGATGTGAAAAGCACACGGTGAAAAATCTGGTCTGCACGGAAGAAGTTGCAGTGAGTGCTTCCCGACTAAGTCGCTGATGCGTATCCTTCATCCGATTGGCAGCGTGGGGGCGGGCGTTATTTTGCAACAGGATGATTGCGTCCGACAGCATTCCCACAGCCCGTGGGCAAACGGCACAGCCAATAGAGGAAACATCCCCCATCTCCCCCGTCAAAGAAATCCAAAGCTGTTCACACGAGTTCTGGTAAGGTCAAATGAGCTTCTTCTTGGACTGCAGGGGCTCTCTGCTCGTCCAGTTCCTTACACATAGAACCACAACCAATGCTCAGTGCTATGAACAGACTTCGCAGAAACTGCGACGCGCCATAAAGTCAAAACGCCCAGGAATGCTGTCGGACGGAATCATCCTGTTGTACGACAACACCCGGCCCCACACTGCCAGTCGGACGACGGCTACACTTCGGTGATTTTGTTGGAAAATGGAAATGATCAGCTGGCTGCGGTGACCGAGCGGTTCTAGGCGCTTCAGTCCGGGACCGCGGGACTGCTACGGTTGCAGGTTCGAATCCTGCCTCGGGCATGGATGTGTGTGATGTCCTTAGGTTAGTTTGGTTTAAGTAGTTCTAAGTTCTAGGGGACTGATAACCACAGCTGTTAAGTCCCATAGTGCTCAGGGCCACTTGAACCATTTTTGGAAATGATCTTATGGCACTGTTGGCTGGGAAGCCCCATTCGGGGTAGTTCGGCCGCCGTATTGCGAGTCCTTTTTAGGTGACGCTACATCGGCGATTTGGGAGTCAATGATGATGAAAATGATGATGGAGGACACAGAGCACCCAGTCCCCTGCCGGGAATCGAACCCGAGCCCTCTGCGTAGTAGGCGGAAACGCTACCGCTATGCTACGGAGGCGGACGGTTGGGAATACTGCAACATCTGTACAGCCCGGATCTTTCATTGCGTGATTTTCACATCTTTAGCGACCTGAAGGAACACATGCGTGGATGTCGATTTCAGTCGGACGAGGATGTGCAAGAGTGAGTGTGGTTGTGGATCCTTCAGCGGCCGACTGCGTTCCACGAAACATGAATTGGCTCAAATGGCTCTGAGCACTATGGGACTTAACAGTTGAGGTCATCAGTCCCCTAGAACTTAGAATTACTTAAACCGAACTAACCTAAGGACATCACACACATCCATGCCCGAGGCAGGATTCGAACCTGCGACCGTAGCGGTCACGCGGTTCCAAACTGAAGCGCCTGGAACCGCACGGCCACACCGGCCGGCGAAACAGGAATTGATCATCTCCTCTCCATGTGCGACAAATGTATTAATGCGTGTGGTGATTAATTTTGAATGGAACCGTTCTGTGGTCCTGTTGTGGAGGGTGTTCAGTTTTGATTTGACTGCTCCTTGTATCTTCGTAACGAACAAAGTTAATGTCCCCTTGGAAGCTAAATAACATTTTCTTGATAGATTTTTTGATTTTCTTTCGGGCAAAAAGTTATTCGGGGTGATAAAGCTAAATGAGATAACCTGTGTATGCAGGGTGAATTCGAACTCCATCCACTAAATTTCAGAGGTTGTTCAGAGATATTTTCTGAGTGTTTTGGTATATGGGATCCATGGTATTCAATGGATCGTTACAGAAAAGTAATGTAATCATGATTTATGCGCTTTGTTACCCCAATTCCCTTTGTTTCTGTGAAAATACCTTCACAACAGTGCAAATGTCTGTAATACGCACTCATCAAAACTTCCATCTCAAGCCGGCCGCGGTGGTCTCGCGGTTCTAGGCGCGCAGTCCGGAAACGCGCGACTGCTGCGGTCGCAGGTTCGAATCCTGCCTCGGGCATGGATGTGTGTGATGTCCTTAGGTTAGTTAGGTTTAAGTAGTTCTAAGTTCTAGGGGACTGATGACCACAGCTGTTAAGTCCCATAGTGCTCAGAGCCATTTGAACCATTTTTTTCCATCGCAAAGCACAGAGCAATGCATCAGCCCTCATACGAAACACATTCTATTCAATCCGTTCAGGTAGTGTAGAGTACAAATGTAGAGCTGCTTCCTTACAGGATTGTTCCAAATGGCAATCATTGTAATGACTGTGGAGTGTATAGCGACGCACTAATACCTGTTTCACTTTTTCAAAAATGCCAGGAATCGGGGATGACATTCGCGGCTGCGACAATTCTACCAACATGGTCCATGTAAGTATCGACCCCTGCCTCGTAAACTCTGCTCTGTAAACCCAGGCAGAGCTGGACAGTGCTGCATACGAGCTTCAGGACGACATTAGAGAGGTTATTATTGTTGTCAAAAGGAAGTTCGCTGAGTAAATGGAACAAGCGTAGTTACCAAAGAGGGCACAGAGTGCATGCCATTGCCATTTATGATATTTCACTATAAAAATACAGCAACCAGCCACTTTTTAATGCGTTTTATTTATGCCAATATGCATTTCGGATTTGCACCCATCTTCAGCTGGCAAATTACATGTATCTTCAGTTTCTACAGTGGTACAATCTCGACAGCAGTTTGGATGCTGCAGCTGGCCTTTGTAAAAGCAACGATTCCAATCATTTACTTCAATTTCGCGAGTTTAAAGTTACGCACTATCAGTTGTTCATTTTACTTACATTCTCCTCTCCTTGTTTTTTCTTCTTTTTTGCAACAACACAAACACTTTTTGTCATGTATTTTACACAGGCGCACTGCGTTATCCGCCATGTTGTCGACTGAC
Organism: Schistocerca piceifrons; assembly: GCF_021461385.2. Classification (NCBI taxonomy): domain Eukaryota; kingdom Metazoa; phylum Arthropoda; class Insecta; order Orthoptera; family Acrididae; genus Schistocerca; species Schistocerca piceifrons. Next base: position 541,671,955 of record NC_060138.1, on the reverse strand, counting down.
AGTTTTTGTTCACATACAAGCGGTTTATCTATGGACAGAGTTATATTTTACGTAAGTTTTGAGGTTCTACATAAGCTACTGTTTTCTAAACATTGACTTGGGTGATAGAAGTATTCTAAGTACGATGTATATATTTTTTTCGTTACTTAGGCAGTATTGAAGATAATAAATTAACATAACACATTTATACAAAGCAGTAATTCATACATTTACAATATAACTAAGATAGAATTAAGATTTTGATGTTGTATATTATTACATACATTTGTTGGGTTTATATTAGATTATGTTATTTCTTGATTGTGCTTAGTAAGTGGTTTGATAAGTAGAGTGTGGAAGTTTTTCAGAAATATTCGGTTTGGTAGCTCTGTATGGTCGTTAAGTATGTCAGAAGGGGATGCATGTTTATGCGAATAAATTTCGATTTTTTCTAGGAGGTTCATTCTTTTTCCGTTGTCGGCTAGGTGGAGAACTTGTAGGCTATGGGATATGTCTGTTACTTGATGTTCTTCTTCTGCTACATGTTGGGCGAGTGTGGATTTATTTAAGTTTTTTTTAAACGAAGAGCATCCATGTGTTCTCGAAACCATATGTTGAAGTTTCTCCCTGTTTGGCCTATGTATGTTTTTGGACTTGAGTTGCAGTTAAGTTTGTATATTCCTGATTGATTGTACAGTTTGGTATTATTTTTAATGTTATGGATAGCTTTGTCCTTTATTTTGTTATTTGTATAGTAGCTGATTCTGATATCTGTTCCTTGGAACAGGTTTGCTATTTTATATGATAGTTTTCCTACTAATGGCAAGCTTACATATTTTTCTTTTGGCTGTGTTGTGGTATTCTTTAATGTTGTTTTGTTATTGTATTTGGTTATGTGGGAATTTATCTTAGAGTTTAGTTCATCTATTCATTTTGGATTGTAACCATTATTGTAAGCAATTACTTTGATTGTGTTTAGTTCTTCTATTTGGTCAGCTGGTTCTAGTGGTATTTTGTGCATTCTGTTTAGCATTGCTCTGTATGAAGCCATCTTATGTTTATCTGGATGGCAGGATGATTTATTAATTGTGTTATCTGTATATGTTGGTTTCCTGTATACTTGAAATTTGTGTTTGTTGTTGGACCTACTTATGCAGAGATCCAGAAAATTTAAACCTACTTCTGTTTGGTGTTCTACAGTGAAGACGATATTCTGATGCATATTATTCATTTCATTTGAAAGGTTATCAATTTCTTCTGCTGTGCCATCAAATAAGATTATTATATCAACAACGTACCTTTTGTGATAAATTATCTTGTTTACTATCTGGGGGGGCCTGGCTATGGGTAGCTGCCTTGCCAGTTTGCTTGCAGATATTTTCATCAATAACTTACAATGTAAATTTTTTAAAGAAAACCCCCAGATAGTAAACAAGATAATTTATTAAAAAGGTATGTTGATGATATAATAATCTTATTTGATGGCACAGCAGAAGAAATTGATAACCTTGCAAGTGAAATGAATAATATGCATCAGAACATCATCTTCATTGTAGAACACTAAACAGAAGTAGGTTTAAATTTTCTGGACCTCTGCATAAGTAGGTCCAACAACAAACACAAATTTCAAGTATACAGGAAACCAACATACACAGATAACACAATTAATAAATCATCCTGCCATCCGGATAAACATAAGATGGCTTCATACAGAGCAATGCTAAACAGAATGCACAAAATACCACTAGAACCAGCTGACCAAATATAAGAACTAAACACTATCAAAGCAATTGCTTACAATAATGGTTACAATCCAAAATGAATAGATGAACTAAACTCTAAGATAAATCCCCACATAACCAAATACAATAACAAAACAGCATTAAAGAATACCACAACACAGTCAAAAGAAAAATATGTAAGCTTGCCATTAGTAGGAAAACTATCATATAAAATAGCAAACCTGTTCTGAGGAACAGATATCAGAATCAGCTACTATACAAATAACAAAATCAATAACAATCCAACTGTTGGATTTCTCTGAAACTATTGGGTGGAGCTGTCTCCTTCTTGCGCCAAACCCCTAAATTCAGCGTACAGTTATCCATTAACCTGTTGTATCAAGCAGCAAAGATGTGTCAATAAAAGAACTCGTTACACCTACAGCAGGGTCGTGGGCTACCACCTCACATTCACCAGCCAGTCAGAGCAACCTTGCACATAACCGTTCCACCATGCAATAGGGGCCACTGTAGTCTGATGTTAGAATTTGTGGCGTCATCCTCACACGGCGCAGCGTTGGATTAAAGCCTACAGTTTCAACATGGTGCAGTGAACGAAGAAACATTTGGTTATGTTTTGGAGGGTGTAACAGACATGGAAGCGAGGAGTGATTGTCATCATAAATTGGAGATTACCGTGTTTAGGCTAGTCATGCCGACGGACTTATCCGAATTTAAGGGTAACTGTAGAGAGCAGTAGTTGCTGCCTGTAAGGTGTACACGATTTAACTTACTTGGGCATACTGCGCCATGCATGGAGTCAGTGACTCTAACCTGTTGTACATTTCGTCGATATGGTCGTATTGCAAGGCAGTGTAGAGAGTCTAGGTGACTGACGATATGGTGTAAAGACTACGTTTATGATGATCTTTTGACGTTGTAATTTATTATTGTGTCTAATGTAGAGTAAAAGTGATACAATGGCAAAGTCAGAGATGCAAGGTGTGCCAGAACGGCAAGCAGTATGGGTATTGTTGGAAAATTAGGGCAGCTAAAAGTGGATAATACACAGCTACATGGGCAGTTGACAGCTAGTGACAAACAGTCAGCATCGCTTCAGGTACCGCAGCATGAAGTGAATCCAGCTGCCACAGGATTGATTGTTCCAGAAAGGAATGATTGTTCCCTTTTCTGGAATACCACTGAGAGTGTAGAGGACCTTTGAACATTGGCAGAGTTAGGTGATTGGACTGGTAGTTAATTCTTGTGGGTAGCTTAAAGAATGCAACATGCTTTTAACAATTGGAGACGGGGCTTCTGTAAAGAAACAATAAACAGAATAGTGTGATGTACTTTTGGGAGCAGTTGAAGAGGCAAAGTGAAACTATGGAAGATGTCACAGACAAGATAAGAAAATGTAATGAACACACACACGACCTGGGGAAGAGTGACGCAGCAAATGTAGTTCTGTGGCAAGAAGCTAAACAGATGGCACAGAATGCTTTTCTGAGGCGACTGCGATCGGACATGTCAAGAAAGGTACCTACAGATGTGCCAGAGGACATGTATTCTGCTATTAGATTAGCGATGGGATGCAAAGAGACTGATATATCAACACGAGTACAAGATAGAAGTAGAATATTTTCTGCGGGCATTAAGTCTAACAAACATGGACAGAAGGTGCATTTACAGGGGCAATGTCGCCAGCCACAATGAATTAGAGGAAATGGAAGGTATCAGCAGTAGAATTTTGGTAATGAATGTAGGGGTGGATGAGACAGTGTTAAGCAGCTGTTACATGCAAGAGGGAACCTAAAGTCCACCTAAAGGCATTCGCATTAAAATTAGATGTAACGAATACCTATGTAGAGATTGAGTGTGCAGTAATATATGTTGTAAGAGGTGAAGAGAGAAGGTTTTTGTTGGTCACAGGGCTGCGTGTGTCAGTTGTCGGTCGAGACTTCGTAGCTCAACGGTAATGAAAGCCATTGTGCTATAGGTTATGTGTGGTCAGTGCTAATGTTGTGAGACTGATGAGATACAGACATAGATTTTCGTATAAGAGCTGTTCGATTTAAGCAAGGTGTAGAGGCAGTACAGCATGCAAGTGAGTCTATAGCACAATATTGGAGTTAGACATTTTGTATCTGCATTGTGCTAAAATTCACCTTTGGCAACATACAGTAGAACCGGACGAGGGTGATTGGTATACAAGAAGTGTGGACCACAAGCTGCTGTTAAGGCTGAATTATGAGGAAAGTGGAGCATCTAAAGGGAGTAGAGAGGAAGCGGATGTTCAAATCTGAGGATTTATTTTTTCAATTACTTCCTTGCCAGAACACTAAATACCAACAGGGAATGAAGCACCAGTGTTTCGGAAACCATATTGCGTTCCTAGTTATTTGCAGCCAGTTACGGAAGATCTCATTAAGTAGCAGTCAGCAGACGGGATAATACAGGGTGATACACGGGAGAAGGACGCTTTTTAATGAAATAATACTCAGCCAACTTTAAAATTAATGCATGTTTACTTACACAGAATCAAAGCTCATTATTTGCTATTGTAGTTAACAAAGTTATTTGTAAAAAATAATGTAGTCAAGATGATATCCATCATTTCGAATGCAGGACTCAAGTCTCTTCTCAAAATCCTCCATCACACGGACTAAAATCTCTGCAGGGATGGCAGCAATTTCTTGAATGACTGCATTCTTCAACTCGTCCAAATTTCGTGGTTTGTGGTTAGAGATACAGTTCTTAAGGTACCCCCACAGAAAAAAGTCACATACTGACAAGTCGGGAGACCTGGGAGGCCAAGGAACATTGCCAAAACGTGAGATAATCCGGCCAGGAAACATGCGTCTAAGAACTGTCATTGAAGTGTTTGCAGTGTGCGATGTTGCCCCATCCTGCTGGAACCAAGCGCGTTTTAGAGGGATTCGTCGTCTTCTTAGTTCTGGTTTCAAGAATGTTTAAAGCATACGAATGTAACGAACCGAATTAACAGTAACTGTGGCCCCCTTCTCTTACAAAAAAAAATTAAAAAAAATCCAATAATGCCAACAGACCCAAGAGCACACTAGACTGTTACTTTTTCTGAGTGTAGAGGACGCTGGTGGATAAGGTGTGGATGCTCTGACGCCCAGTAACGTAGGTTTTGCTTACTCACGGCCCCGTTTAAATGAAAATGAGCTTCATCGCTCATCGATAAAATTTCATTTTCATTCGATCCCAAAATCACTTGCATTCTGTAAGCAAAGTCTTCTCGTACAGTAAAATCAGTTTCCTTAAGTTGTTGGACAATGAGCATTTTGTAGGGATGGAATTTTAATTCTTTACGCAAAATTCGTCTAACCGATTCACGATTGATTCGTAACTCACTAGCATGACGTCTAGCTGACCGTCCTCGGCTTCTGACTGCCGCTTTCATTACTCTTTCAACATTTTCTGGTGTCGTTACTCTGCGTCTCTGGCCAGGATGCTTCTTATCCTGTATATTTCCAGTTGATCTGAAGTTGTCCACCCATCTGAGGATTGTGTTACGGCTCGGAACAGCTCCATGTCGACCGACATAAAACCGAGCACGAAGCAATCGCTGTGTAGCAATAATACTCACCACTTTTCACGAAACTGTCATAGACAAACACTCGACGTTGCAAGTCCCACTGCTCCATAGTGACTGAGTAAATGAAATGGCATCTTGTGTGGATCAGAACTATCCCCACCACGACCACCTCCCACCACCGCGCCCTCAGTACTACGCAGTTCAAAACCGTCCGTCCGCTGTGTGTTACCCTGTAGAAGAGAGTCGATAGGGAGCAGCAATCATGGTCGTACCAAAAAAGTCTACAGATAGTTCTAGAAAATACAGGTTCAGCTATGGTTATTATCACCTGAACAGCAAGACCGTAACAGGTGCATGCCCCATCCTCAACATTACTGAGACCATGAGTAACTTGGAAGAATGTCGATACTTTTCCATCACGAATTTCGGGAGTGGTTATCATCAGTTGGAGGTTGCTCCAGAGAACCAGCGAAAGACAGCATTTTCGGTACCCTTGGAGGCACAATAACTTCAAGAGAATGCCTTTTGGACTTAAAAATTAACATGCACTGTTTCAGAGGTTCTTGGATAGTGTGTTGAGATTTTTGAAATCATTTTAGTGTCTAGTTTCCTCAGAGGTTATTGGACCGTGTTTTGAGAGGTTTGAAATCATGTTAGTGTCTAGTCGTTAGTGTCTAGATATCATCACTGTATTTTCAAAAAACATGAATCAGCATTAAGAAGGTCTGAATGATGTTTAAGAAATTGAGGGCTGTGCATCTGATATTGAGCAGAGAGGAGTGCCATTTTGCGTTAGAAGAGGTACAGCATTTACATCACATAATTAGCAAAGACGGAGTGAGGACAGACCCTGAGGCTAGTACAAGCTACCCAAGAGTTCCCAGTGTCTGAGTCGATTAAAGAACTACCGTCTTTTCTGAAATTCTCAAACTCTTATAGAAAAATTATGAAACAGTTTGCTGGCAGCACGACGACTCCGGCAGTTGCTAAGAAAGGATGTGAAATTTATATGGACGAAGAGTGTCATGGTGTGCTTGAAGAATAAAGGAATTTTGACATCCAGCCAAGTTCTAGTATTTCCAGACTTTCAGATGGAGTTTATCCTTTTGTATGTGACATCCGGGGTGTGTTTTACGCAAGGAGATTAACGGTGAAGATCATCCTGTAGCCTACATGTCACAGTAGTTGAATGCACGGGAGAAGAACTATTCAGGCTATTAAGCCTCTTTTATGGCGTCACACATTTTAGCCGTTATCTTTATAGGAAATAAAATTTTGGTTAGTAACCGACCACGATGCTTTGAAGTAGTTATCTGGACTGAAGGACCTGTCTAGCAGACTGAAAGGATGCGCCCTGAGATTTAGCGAGTTCGACTACAAAGTTATACACAAGCCAGGGAAGACGCATGGGAACGCAGATACGTTAAGCAGGAAGGTAGCAGTGTTGAAGGTTCTGGGTCATGGTCTTACGGAGTGGAAGGCAGTGCAAGGTGCTGACCGTGACTATAAATAGTACAGGACGCAATCACGTGTGATGGATTGTAATGCTGGAAACAAGGCTAGGGCCATGGTAGTAATCAAGACGTGAAGAATTGCATGCAGTGTGCATAGCGAGCTGACTTGAATCGTAAATGAATGCAAAACCATTTCAAATGCTTAGGATTGACATATTAGGGCCTTTCAGTCATACGCCAGCAGGGAACTGATTCGTATGAACAATAGTGGATCACTTTTCTCAATACACAGAGATGGTTGCTATGCCAAACCAGCAGGCAGTAACAATCGCACAAGCATGGTTAACAACTGGATATTCAGTTTTGGAGTACCAAATACGATACTTACAGTCCATGGTACAAATCTCATGTTGGGCTTGTTGAAGCAGCTGTGCCGGTTATTGTATGTAAAGAAGTTAAAAACTGGTCCTCTTCACACATAGGCCAATGGTAAAATGGAATGGGTACATAGAACAATTGGGAAAAAATTACGAGAACACTCTTCATGTAGAACGTGATCTATCTAAGGTATGTCATGTCAGTGTATAATTCAAAAGTACACATGAAACTGTGTTGTTCCCAAACGAGGTGGCGTATGGTTGGAAAATGTCATTATCATTCGATCTGACAAAGGCAAAAAAAATAAAGCTGGAAAGTAAGTAAGTAAGTACTTCAGTCTGCAAAAACAGCACAAAAAGTACGGAAACAAGTACAGAAGATGAAGACGAATATGAGGGCATTAGAGAAGCAAGATGAATCAGTGGGATGCATAGCAAGTTTACCTCAGTATAAAGTAGAACAATAGGTAGTTTTATCCAAACTATATATGCTAAAAGGGAAGATGAAGAAGTTCATCACAAGATATCAAGGACCCTATCAGGTACTGGAGACGACTTTCTCAGTCAACTCGAAGCCCCAATTACCAACGAGAACGGCAATAGTACATGTGGGCCGTCTACGACCTTTTTGAGGAAAACCAGAGTCAATCCCAGGAGTTTCAAGGATGGAACCGGAGAAGAATACGAAAATAAATCAAAGGAAGAGACAAGAAGATGAGGTTCAGCCTATACATGAAGTACCGTATTCGTTGAGATCAAGAGCAGGGATTGCCTGCAGGGGAAAAACCGACTGCTGAAATTTAAGTTTTTTAGGTCAGCCGCAGTGGCTTGTGGCTGTCCTGATTAACTTAAGATAAGGGATTTTTGTAAGTGGTTCTTTCTATTTGTATGTTTCCGTTGTATAGGATTGTAATGAGTAAGTTATGTTAATGTAGGGATTTTTCTGTTATTTTGTTGCTTCTGAGTGGTCTTGCTAGTGGCATCAGCCTTATAAGAAGGTATATTTGTCCCTGTGCTCAGGATGTGGTACCTCGAGACAATTAGTGAATGAAGTTATGCCGTATACACAGTGAAAGAGAGAATAGTTGGATGCTGGGGGTAACATTTTGAAAATGGTGTTTGGAACAACAGTGGAGGGTGATATAAGAGAATTGAACGAAACTGTGGAAGCATTAAAACAATTGGTAAAGGGAAGTAAATTAGCAGAAGAATGACATACTACACAAATAGCGAATTTGGAGAGTGGAGTACCTAAAAACATAAGATTGTTTCATAAATTAACGGCCGGCCGAAGTGGCCGTGCGATTCTAGGCGCTACAGTCTGGAACCGCGTGACCGCTACGGTCGCAGGTTCGAATCCTGCCTCGGGCATGGATGTGTGTGATGTTCTTAGGTTAGTTAGGTTTAAGTAGTTCTAAGTCCTAGGGGACTGATGACCTCAGAAGTGAAGTCCCATAGTGCTCAGAGCCATTTGAGCCATTTCATAAATTAACGGGTAGAGTAATGGATTACTCAAGCGTATCAAAGGACGTGATGAATCGGAGTTTGGGAGCATGGGTGGAAGTATTGGTCAACGGAATTGTAATAACAAGGCAGTTACAAGCATAAGCGGATAGTGTATGGAACACGTGAGGGGTAGTGTCAAACTTCCAAGACGCCATAAGTTACATGTTGCACGATCAACTGAGATCTAATCTTTTGTCGCCTGTGCAGTAGTTATTGTGGCTACAGAAAGTATGGAACAAAAGCTACCATCTGAATTGAGCATAATCACGGAACCCAGCAGACAAAACGCATCCTCTGCTACCGCATAGCATAGGTGGAAACGAAAACCGACTGAACGCAATTGTATATTTTAATTCGATTCTCGGTAACAGGAAAAGATGCACAGTTTAAGTGTTATGCCATTCACACGTACTGAATGAAATGGGGAGATCTTCAGAAATTCATGCAGGTGAGCACTCACGGGGTATTATTAATTTAGGAATATGGTAGTAGGCATGCAGTAATTGTGGAGGGGGAGCTTTAACATTGTCAAAGGGGAGATCACGGTGTGCCCGACCATAGTAATACAAGCCAGCCAGACCACATGCACAGTTAATTTGCTCTTAGCTAGAGAGAAGGGACTAGGTTCCCCGAGGGATATTGGGGATCATAGACTACATTCCAGCTAGCAAGTTTTCTTTTATTTACTCCACTTATGACGACATGGTAGTAGTGGCAATTTGTTACAAGAAGGGGAAGCTGATGGAGGCCAGACGATTGGACTTAATGGAAGTAGGTTACGAATAAGGAGACATATCGGGACCAACCTCCCAGCTACCAGCACAGTTACGGGAATCGTTTGAATGCAGAATAGATGTAAATTTATTGTTCAAGCGATCAACAGGACAAGCTGTGAAGGTTTAAATTGTCAAACTGCCAACAGCGAAAACAAAAGTGACAAGCAGAATTGTAAGCAAACAGCACAAGCAGCATACTCAGTAAGACTGGATGCAACATCTAACCCATGTGAGCAAGTCGTCAGTTGTTTAGATTAGCAATATCTCTGTATTTTGTATGAACGTGTAGTATAGCATGAAACTGGTTTTAAGACCGCCACAAGGGAGCAGATCTCGTTCACAGCGTAGCGTAACGATCATATACATACACTATGTCATCAGATGTATCCGGACACCCCCAAAAACATACGTTTTTCGTATTAGGTGCATTGTGCTGCTATCTACTGCCAGGTAATCCATATCAGCGAACTCAGTAGTCATTAGACATCGTGAGAGAGCACAATGGGGCACTCCGCGGAACTCACGGATTTCGAACGTGGTCAGGTGATTGAGAGTCACTTGTGTCATACGTCTGTACGCGTGATTTCCACACACCAAAACATCCCTAGGTCCGCTGTTTCCGATGTGATAGTGAAGTGGAAACGTGAAGGGACACGTACTGCATAAAAGCGAACAGGCCGACCTCTACAGTTGACTGACAGAGACAGCCGACAGTTGAAGAGGGTCGTATGTGTAATAGGCAGATATCTATCTAGACCATCACACAGGAATTCCAAACTGCATCAGGATCCACTACAAGTACTATGACAGTTAGGTGGGAGGTGAGAATACTTGGATTTCATGGTCGAGCGGCACCTCATAAGTCACACGTCACGCCGGTAAATGCCAAACGACGCCTCGATTGGTGTAAGGAGCATAAACATTGGACGATTGAACAGTGGAAAAACGTTATGCCGAGTGACGAATCACGGTACACAACATGGCGATCCGATGGCAGGGTCTGGGTATGGCGAATGCCCGGTAAACGTCATCTGCCAGCGTGTGAAGTGCCAACAGTAAAATTCGGATGCGGTGGTGTTATGGTGTGGTCGTGTTTTTCATGAAGGGGGCTTGCACCCCTTGTTGTTTTGCGCGACACTGTCACAGCACAGGCCTACATTGATGTTTTAAGCACCTTCTTGCTTCCCACTGTTGAAGAGCAATTCGGGGATGGCGATTGCGTCTTTCAACACGTTCGAGAACCTGTTCATAATGCACGGCCTGTGGCAGAGTGGTTACACGACAATAACATCCCTGTAATGGATTGGCCCGCACAGAGTCCTGACCTAAATCTTATAAAATACCTTTGGGATGGTTTGGGACGCCGACTTCGTGGCAGGCATCACCGACCGACATCGAAACCTCTTCCCAGTGCAGCACTCCGTGAAGAATGGGCTGCCATTCCCCCAGAAACCTTCCAGCACGTGATTGAACGTATGCCCGCGAGAGTGGAAGCTGTCATCAAGGCTAAGGGTGGGCCAGTACCGTACTGAATTCCAGCATTTCCGATGGAGGGCTCCACGAAGTTTTAAGTCATTTTCAGCCAGGTGTCCGGATACTTTTGATCACATAGTGTAAGAGCACACTAGCGTGAGCCTGAGGAGTGTATTGTAGCAGCACTGACAGCAGGCGAGTGCAGGATATTGTCATTGTAATAGCTCAACTTGCTCAATTGAGTGTTGCGAGGCAGTTAGCTGAAACACCGAACTCGGTTGTGGTGCACAAACGGTACAGCAAGAGGCAACGCAGGTACCCGCACTGACATTGACAGTGTATTAGGAAGGATAGAAACACAGCAATTAGTTGCAATCTCATTGGTTTTTATTACTCTTTCATACCCAGATGACAGTGCGTTTGAGTGAAGTATAATCCAACAAACTTCGACAGTACATGCCACCATATAACCTTCGCCTGTACACCAGTAAATTCATATGGTGACATGTAGTTCTGGGAGTTTGTTGGATTATAACTCATTCAAATTCACTTAAGATGGATATTTGTAGCTGAAATCTGAGTATTCAAGAATAATAAAAGAAACCAGTGGGATTGCGACTGATTGCTGTGCTTCTATCCTTCCTTATAATAATATACAATTGCTGTGCATAACGGTTCCTTGTGGAATCAAAGTTAGTGGCAGTAGCGTTTTAGGGGGGACGCGTTAGCTTTAACATCTTGTCGACAGGGAATTCGTTAGAGACAGAGCACAAGCTCGGATTAAGGAAGGATGAGGGAACAAATGGGCCATACCCTTTCAACCGTCCTGGCATTTGCCTTAAGCGATTTAGAGAAATCACGGAAAACCTAACACAGGATGACTGGATGCGGTGTTGAACCGTCGTCCTCCTGATCGTGAGTGTAGTGTGTTAACCACAGCGCTACCTCGTTCGATGTGTAATCGTGTTTTAAGGTGCGTGGCTCATATGCACAACAATTGTGCCACTACTGACTATAAGTACTGGTCATTTTTGTAATAAAATTATTCTGAGTCTCGCAGCCCAACCAGGACGACGGGGCAGTGCCAAATGAGGAAACTACATAGACCTGCCAGTAGAAGTCACTGGTCTGAGTCCACAGCAGGGCAACAGCTCAACGTGCTAAGTCCGTTCTGGACTTAGCGCTACGGTACAGCGGGTCACGCCATGATCACCGCCAGCAGCATGACCTACTCCTGCCCAGGAGCCAGTGGGTCGCACCCCGTGCACAATATCCTTCATCCACCATCGCGGGGATTGTGTTCGGGCCCTGGTTGTCTGCTGCTGTGACACAGCGAAGTGGTGCCTGGCACTGTAGCAGACGTGCCGTCGTCAAGAAGACACGGCTGGCGCTGTCAGAAATTGGCTGGCTTACGTAATGAGGCCGCCGGTGCGGTGGAGTTCCGCATTTGTGAGGCTTGCAGGCAGCCAGCCCAGCAGAGTTCAGCGGCTAGCCAGCCACTGACCCGGTGTATCAAGCAGCAAAGGTGCGGCAACAAAAGAACTTGTTGCATTTGCAGCAGCCTTTCTCTGTAGCCTCCTGTGCTCCTACTTCGCCTCTACGAGCCGTTCGCACCATCCTGGTGGCTCATAGCCCCCCCCCCCCACCCCCCTCCCTCTGCACCAGGGGGCGCAATAACTACAATAGTTATGCAGATGTATTCACATGTTATTAACTTGTACTACAAACAATACATATTAGTAGCAATAAATGTAATAGAATTATCATCCCACTCCAATGAAAATTTCAAAGCAAATAATACAGACTCTCATGATGTCATCATTAAATGTATTCTGTATAACTAATGTTTACTAAATGCAGCAGCATTCAGTACAGTGGGAAAAAAATGAATTGATCGTATGGCATTGATGGCCGGGATACCCACCTGGGGAAGTTCGGCCACTGAGTTGCGATTCTTTTCAGCTGACGCCTCACTTGGCGACTTGCGTGTCAATGACGATGGAACAATGACGAGGACATGATAACAACAAGTCCCTGAACGGAGAAAAATTTCTGACCTAGCCGGGAATTGAACCTGTGCCCCTTGCATGGCAGTCAGACACGCTACACTTCTTTTTAATCTCATTTTGTTCGTTATTGGTCGTTGAGTTTGTTCGGCGCGGACGTCCCATGACGCTTGTTCAAGTTCATCCGTTCACTCAGTTTTTTTTTTTAATTTATTTATTGCAGAGGGCAGCTAACCCTCTGACCGAACACGCTGAGCTACTGTGCCTGCATCACATACAAGGGACCCTCCCCATCGCACCCCCCTCAGATTTAGTTATAAGTTGGCACAGTGGATAGGCCTTGATAAACTGAACACAGATCAATTGAGAAAACAGAAAGAAGTTGTGTGGAACTGTGAAAAAATAAGCAAAATATACAAACTGAGTAGTCCATGGGACACATAAGCAACATAATGGACAATTTGAGCGTAGGAGCGCCGTGGTCTCATGGTAGCGTGAGCAGCTGGAGAACGTGAAGTCCTTGGTTCAAATATTCCCTCATCTGAAAATTTTACTTTCTTTATTTTTGCATAGTTATTATCTGTCCGTTCGTTCATTGACATCTCTGTTCACTGTAATAAGTTTAGTGTCTGTGTTTTGCGACCGCATCGCAAAACCGTGCGATTAGTAGACGAAAGGACGTGCATCTCCAATGGGAACAGAAAACATTTGATCGCAGGGTCATAGGTCAACCGATTCCTCCACAAGAAAACACATCTGATATATTCTATACGACACTGGTGACGGCACGTGCGTCACATGACAGGAATATGTTGTCGACCCACCTAACTTGTACACTTGGCGAATGGGTAAAAAGATTCTCCTACCTTGTTAGATTTAGGTATTCTTGTGGATGTGATAATCACTCCCAAAAAAGTGATGAAAACATAAGAGTTTGTCACATAAACTGAAAATAAAAAATTAAACTTTGCCCTCGATAGAAGATTTGAACCCAGGACCTTTCGTTCCGCAGCCGCTCACGTTACCACGAGACCACGAAGCTCCTGGGCTTCCAGCTTTCTTAATGTTGCCTATCTTCCCTTGAACTATTCAGTTTGTATATTTTGTTTATTTTTTCACAGTTCCACACAAGTTCTTCCTGTTTTCGCAATTGATCTGTGTTCAGTTTTTCAAGGCCTATCCACTGTGCCAACTTATAACTAAATCTGAGGGGGGTGCGATGGGAAGGTTCCCTTGTTAGCTACGGCGGCGGACTAGTCCAAAGGGAACACGTTCACACTATACAGTATCATACAATGCCGTATATAGTTATGCACTTAGGTGTACTGTAGAATACTTTTGCTGCGTAATAGTAGCCTATCTGGTACAATAACTGTGTGTTCTGACACTCTGACTATAAAGCATTCTCAGTGGTAAGAACTGACACCATTCGAAACAGAAGTATGTAGCATCTGCTACAAGATGTAATAAATTGCTTGATACAATATTTTACCAACAGCTGTATGTATTGTAGACATTTATTTTATGAACTTCTTATATGCAACCAGTTTCGCCATTACATTGATGCCATCTTCAGGCCCCACACGTCATAGTCGTAAAATCACTATACACAAAAAGAGCCATATAACTGGATCCGTGAATCAAATCGCTATGCAACAGCTCTTGGTGATCAGGGCTGCCGGCCGGAGTGGCCGTGCGGTTCTAGGCGCTACAGTCTGGAACCGAGCTACCGCTACGGTCGCAGGTTCGAATCCTGCCTCGGGCATGGATGTGTGTGATGTCCTTAGGTTAGTTAGGTTTAATTAGTTCTAAGTTCTAGGCGATTAATGACCTCAGAAGTTAAGTCGCATAGTGCTCAGAGCCATTTGAACCATTTTTTGATCAGGCCTGAAAATGGCATCAATGTAATGCCGAAACTGGTTGCATATAAGAAGCTCATAAAATAAATTTCTACAATACATACGGCTGTTGGTAAATTATTGTATCAAGAAATACATGTCAGCCGTTGTCCCACAGTCCACAATGGATCAGCAAAGATGTAATAAACTTGAATACTAACTCTGCCAAAAACCGCTAACATGGAATTCTCCATTACATGCAGAAAAATACTAAAAACGGATGCAAATAAAAATAAAGTAGAATACAAACAATACACTTGCAATGCAGTTAAATCGAGTAGTGCACACTGATTCGTAAGCAGTAACAAATATATGTGAACCACAAAACACTGTACTACAAAACTAGCTTCTGTTTTGTATGAAACAAAAGCAAATATGGAATCGTTTACTCCACCCAATATTATTTACGGATGGATGCAAAAATCTGGCAGCATACTTACATATTTACACCGCAATTCAAAGAGTACAAGACACACACGAAGTCATAATCAGGATCACAACATATGAAACCAGCATATGTTCTGAAGTAACCAAAGCAAATATGCAAGGCTTTACATCACCCAATAAGGAATTGAGATGATGGACTGATAAACTTGCAGCGCTTCAAGTGTCCTGGCAGTGAACCAAGGTTGTGTTACCAAAAATCGCTACACGGGTTTGACCCCCGTGCTGAAGGAGCTCCACGACCCGTCTAACCCACCTGGATTCAGAGAGTGGGGACTCGCCCGCTTGCTCTTTAGTATGCAAACTTCCCCTTCCATTACGACTGCCGTGAAGTCACAAACGAGCTACAGTGCTACCTCAGACATCCACACGTGTTAGAGTCAATCACGTAAAGTTGTTTAGTCTTTTGATGTGATGGAGTTACATTTTCATGGAGACGCATGAATCTTAACTTTATCTTCGATAAGGATAGAAGCTGCATCAATGAATTAAAATTTGTGCCATAGTGAGGACTCGAATGCAGGTCTCCTACTTACTAGGCAGAAGTGCTAACCACTGCATCACAGTAGCATTGTGATTACCTCAGCTGTATGGACTACCCTAACACAACGCTCTCCCTAACACAACCTTCAGTTCGCACATTCAGTCCATTTTCCCCTTCTTAAATCGTCAGTATTGACGAGATCTCTGACATTGGAATAGCGCCCCAGATTTGTATGTAATGAGGAATTTCTGGCTGTAGCTTAAGTGTGGGTGTAGTGGTTAGCGCATCTGCCTAGTAAGCAGGAGACGTGTGTTCAAATCCTGGCTGTGGTACAAATTTTAATTCATTGCTTCGGTTTCTATCCTTTTAGTCTTTGTTAATAAGCTATATTGCGCTATTTATGGGCGCACAAACGTGAATAAAAATGCAAACTGTACATCACTGAAGGACTATTTCCGTAAGACAGACACTTGTGTAAGAAGTGGATGACAGTATCGACTAAAAACACCTAAGAATTATAGTAATTTGGTGCTCAGATTCGTAATATAGAAGTGTTTCGTAAATTGCTACATGCCATACAAATAACACAATGAAAACCAGGTGTTAAAAGCATAAAGAATTGTAGGTGGCAAAATAAACGACTTATTAGTTTCAGAGGGAGTTATTGGCAGATTTTTTCTGCTAAGGCTTATGTCAGAGTGCGCTTCCTTAACACAGAAATAATTGCACAACGGGATGACAGAAGAAGTTAAGAAAATATTGTACCTACCCAGACAATTCTCTGCATAGAAGTTACTTATTTTATGCGATCATTATTAATTATATTTTTGTTAAGAAAAGAAAGTTCTTAGGAACAATAACCTTCAGGTATGTTAAAGTCTCACATATCCACAGAACAAGCAGGTTTTGTTGAAGGGAAAGGTACTCGTGAACAGATCCTCAACATAAGACAAATAACAGAAAAAACGCGAGAGTTCTGTGTTCCTGTTTTCATATGCTTCCTTGACTATAGGTAAGCCTTTGACTGTGTTGTCTGGAAGAAGCTGTTTCAGGTGCTTGCAGAGTTCGGTGTCCCACACCACTTGATAGCATTGATCAAAAGTCTATACAATAATCATCTAGTTGCGAAGACAATTCCTTCAGGGTATCAAAAGGTGTGAGACAGTGTTGAGTCCTATCCCCACAACTGTACAACATCTATGCAGAATATGTCATCAGGAAAGCTCTCGACGGTTGGATCAAAGGCATCTTCGTTTTGCTGATGACACTGTGCTTTTAGCCAACAGCGAAGATGAACCTGCTGAGATACTAACAAGAATAAGGGACTTTAGTCTAGCATATGGATTAGACATCAACCTCAGCAAGTCCAATCTCATGATAATTGATCGAGAAGAACAGATCCAGCTCACAGGTCGATTAGAGGAACTGGAAGTCGTGCACCCCTTCACCTATCTCGGGTCTCTCCAGCACGGGAAGTTGTGAAGATGAGATAAGAAGACGGATCACGGTAAGGCGAGTGGCTATGATGAAGCTCACCTAGATCTGACAGAAAAGAACAATAACAAATAGCACACAAATCCGGCTAATCGAAACACTCGTGTTTTCTGTCTTCTTTTATGGTGCGAAAAATGGACCTAAGGCCAGAGACAAACAGTGCATTGATGCGTTTGAGCTTTGCTGATGGCGTAGGATGCTACGGATAAAAGGGACCGAAAGAAGAACAAATGGGTCCATTATTGAACAACTCGATATCTCCAGACGCCTTTCTTTTCGAGTCACCGAAAAAATTCTCCGGTTCTTTGGCCATATTGTGAGAAGAGATGGAGAAAGTCCTGAGAAAATAATTTTGCAAGGAAAGACTGAGGGCACGAGACCAAGAGAAAGAAGAGCAAGCAGATGGATAGATCAAATCAAGATCACAGGTCTACCTCTTCAGCAGGCACTAAGAGCATCTGGCAAGTGTCCGGGATGGAAACGTTTGGTTCATGGGGTCACGACGCTCAGCAGTGAGCACAACGACTTATGATGATGATGATGATGTTAAAGAGAGGATGATTTAGGAAACTGTCCCGACAATAGCAACGTTTAAAATTAAAACAGTCATGCCATGTGGCAGTTTTTGTTAACAACTGTGGTTATTTCACATTCAGGAATACCCTGTTCTAAATACCACATTCTGTATTTGTGTAATCGCATAAATAAATTAGGGAGTGTTATTGTTACAAGGGGCAGTCAAATCAAAACGAGACAGATGGGGAAAAAACAATAAGTAAACTGTTCACTATTTCAAAAGTACTCGCCATTACTGTTAGTTCATTTATCCCACTGTGAGACAAAACAACCAGTGACTTCATGGGAAAATGTATGCAGTGAGACTTTCAGGTATAGTGGGAGTTGTAAGAAAAGGACTTCCAGTATCAAGTTACCCAATTGGGCTCCTTATATTCAAGGTCACTCCCATTCCCCTCACAATTCGGAACCACTGGGAATTGATCACTGTCACCCAGGGGAATCCCTAACGAGCCTTAGACAATTATACAAATTATCGATAGTGGTCGTATGATATGAAACTGGCGGGAAACCCCTCCCTTGCTCTCTTCAACAGTGGGAGTACAAGAAAATGGCAGGAAACCCAATGGATCAATAAGATTTGAGCTTCGCCTCCTCCTCCTCATCATCATCATCCTATATAACTAAGGCTCCTGAGTGGGACACTTTCATTCTGGAGCTGGGCAGCAGACGAAGAGGTTCAGGCTGTGTCTATTTGTTAATAACAAATTACATCACATCACATCACTCGGGTTCTGTTTGTTCATACCAAATTACTATTACTTCACACGAGCCACCAACAGTTGCCACATCCAGGCAGATATGTAAATTCTCTCATTCTTCCTCATTTTTAAGTTTGTTTCCATATTTTCCACATTTTTTCGTATTTTCACTCATTTTCTTATTTTTAAATTTTTCTCTTTTATAATCGAACACTTAAGTGGGAACCACGGGAAGAGGGTGTAAGCTGAGTCCATTTGTTAATAACAAAAGACATTAAGTCATGTCACTTGAGGTCTGTTTGTTAATAACGTTTTAATATTACGTCATTACAGGCACCAGCAGAGGGCACACCCAGGCAGATATGTAAATACTCGCCAGATTCCACAGTTTTATGTATTTTTTCGAATTACATGAGTTCTGTCTCGATGTCATGTCACATCACGTCACGACGCATTGTGACGACGTCATGATGTTCTCAGCCATACACAATGCGGCATGGGTCCGAATCATTTTTCATTAGCCAGTATTTCACTACAGGTCCGAATTATTTTTAATTAGCCAGCATTTCATTACTAGTGTGTTTGTGATGTCATAGCGCATATGTTAGAAACGAACACATTGGTAGAAATGATTATGCCACGTCATATTAATGGTGGCATAGCAAACTGTATAAGCTACCCCTCTCCAACCAGAGAGGTATGTATAAGAAATACCACACAGCGATAGATAAACCCCCCTGCTAAGCCCGCATTACTAGATTATGTGACACCATAGCAAAATTCTGATGCTTCTAACCAAAGACACTATGTGTGTGTGTGTGTGTGTGTGTGTGTGTGTGTGTGTGTGTGTGTGTGACACAGCACTGAAAAATACGCAGCTAGAGATGCGACCATTAACTACAACTACCCCAGCTAAAAGTATGTCGCCTGTAGTGTAGCTCATCAGTCTTAGTCTGACATGTGGAGCATGACTGCAAACACTATGACTGCTATGGCCGAGAAAGTTGTATTACTTTAAGTATAATTATCTCTGACCTGATTGCTAGCACAAAAGACACATCTGCTGTATCAATTCTTACCAAGTTATCTCCCTCCCGTAGTAATAACGATAAACAGCTCCAAACAGATCAGTGGAAATATGAAAGAGTGCTACAAACACGCACCTATATTATGAACAACTCTCCCCCCCCCCCCATACGCCCCCACCATCAAGGATTCACCAGGTAATGCAGATCGAGCGATCCAAATGGGATGCTTGTAGGGGATGGAACACCTCGCCTCAACCGCCACTGATTCCCCGTCTGTGAGCGATAGAGCTCCGCATGTCTGCCCAACACTACACCAGACCGTCTCCCCTGGCATGGCAGAGAAATTTGGATTATTTAGACAGTATGCACATGTAATCGTCTCTGACATGACTGACCTGGCGGCATTCCGCCACAGCAAACCAGTCATAACTCAGTGACACACTTGCAGCTAAACATTGGTAACAGTTTAAGTGCCAATCACACTCCTTCCCTTCCCCCTTTCTCTCTCGACCAATAAGGAACAAGGGTACCTTCCCTATGCATTATCTATGCATTAATGATATGTGACATCACAAACATACACAAACACACACATTTTTCTGTAACATGGCTATAGGTCAGCCTCTTTTGTGTGTAGCGAGGACATATATACTTCAGATTATTTCTGCATGTATTTATGAGTCTTATAGTGACATCACACACTAATAGCGTGAGGGTTACACGTCTTTTTATTTTTCCTTGGAGCCCTGGTGCATCCTGTTCGCAGTCAGAGTGCTTGTAGGATTATATTTATGAGTCATATAGCATCGCCACAAAATAATAATATTGTCGCCACAAAATAATAATATTGCAGGGTTTATTTGTATAAATCTCGTGTTGTAATAGTTTAGTAATCATGTACTGCCTTTCCACTATTAAAATCACACACACACTCACACATTTTAATAGTGGAGAGCCAGTGCCTAAATACTAACCTATCACAACACGATATTTATAAAAATAAACCCCGCAATATTATTAGTTTGTGGTGATGCTATACGACTCATAAATACAATCTTGCAGCAATTGACTGTGGACAGGATCTGACAGGGCTCAAAAGCAGAATAAAAAGATGTCTAACTCTCACAGTATTAGTGTTTGATGCCACTATAAGAGTCGTAGACATGCAGAAATAATCTGAAGTATGTATGTCCTCGCCACACACAAATGAGACTGAGCAAAAGCCACATTACAGTAAAAATAAACTATTTCTACATAAAGAGTCATAGACTCACATATGTCACAGCACCTCTCTCACTATGTGATAAAGTGCGATCTTAGAGAGCTGCAGGGATCGAGCGCCGTCTGTCGATGAGCATATTTTCAAAAAAGACTAGTTATTACAATTAACATACTACTACAATGATTCAATTTGCGAACAATACACGCGTAGTGACCGATGGAAGAAAACGGACTGCAGTACCTAATAACAATGGAATCCATACCATTTTTTCTCGAATCCAGCGACCACCGCATGGCTTCAAGTCGCTCAGAGGTGTAGTTGGAACAGCGCTAGCCACATAAATGAAAATTCTAGTCCCGCAGCTCACAGCCTCAAAGTGCGGGTATTTGTTGATGACAAATGCCGACAAGCGACTTACACCAAATGACGTATGGGCAGCAATCACTGACCTTTCCTTGTCACTAGCGTTAACGGTCAAGAAGTTCCTGCCCACCACTGCACACGAGTCTCCAACGCACTGCCCATAGGCTTCTCTGCACCCATTAAAGAAACAGGACCGGAGGAGAGCCCACACACTGAGAATGATGTCTCTAATTGCCACAAGCCGGTGCTTGATAAGGTTAGTATAGTGTCACCTCTCGAAAATTCTCTGCAGCCAGAGGACTATGTATGAATAAAAAAACTCTCTAAAAATGTGGTTGTTGTACATCTCTCTAAATACCAGTAATGAGATACTACAGACCATAAAGGTGTTTACGTGCAAAATGACAATTTATTAAGTCGATTATACAAAGAATAAACGTTCGGAGACAAATCTGAAGCAACTTGTGTCATGTTTACCATTAATATGTGCTTTGGCTATGTATGCAGTGATAAACAGTCACACACAGTTACGACGAAGAAAAAATGAGCACCCACATGTTCTATAAGGCTGCTGGCCACATTTTGTAACAGAGGATCTTTCGTTGCTTGCAAATATGCTGTAACACCCCCCTTACTAACACAAGTCGCATCATGATCATGTGATTAACATTTTTAGCTCGTATTACTTTCCCGTAGATAAATTGCAGAATAACATTAGGACTACATAAAGAACTATTTTAATAGGTCTGCTCAACAATGTCTTCTTTACACATCAGGAAGGTATAATTTGTTCTATATTGTTACCAGCAAGACAGGCAGAATTCACTTTTCCAACATCAGAATTACTGTCACCAATTTTTTCCATTTTTTCAGCACACTAACTCAAACCACTGAGTAGATTTGTGTGTTTGACAACCATGGTAAAAAGAAATAACAAACATAACTGAAGAGCCAAAGAAACTGGTACACCTGCCTAATATCGTGTAGGGGCAGCGCGCGCACGCAGAAGTGCCGCAACACGACGTGTCATGGGCTCGACTAATGTCTGAAGTAGTGCTGGAGTGAATTTACACCATGAATCCTGCAGGGCTGTCCATAAATCCGTACGATTACGAGGAGGCGGAGATTTCTAGTGAAAAGCACGTTTTAAGGCATCCCGAATGTGCTCAGTAATGATCATGTCTGGGGAGTTTGGTGGTCAGCGGAAGTGCTTAAACTCAGAAGATTGTTCCTGGAGCCACTCTGTAGCAATTCTGAACGTGTGGGGTATCGCATTGTCCTGCTGGAATTGCCAAGTCCGTCGGAATGCACAATGGACATGAATGGATGCAGGTGATCAGACAGGGTGCTTACGCACGTGTCACCTGCCAGAGCCGTATCTAGACGTATCAGGGGTCCCATATCACTCCAACTGCACACACGCCACACTATTACAGAACCTCCACCAGCTTGAACAGCCTCCTGCTGACATGCAGGGTCCATGGATTCAAGAGGTTTTCTCCATTTCTGTATACGTCCATCAGCTCGATACAATTTAAAACGAGACTCGTCCGACCAGGCAACATGTTTCCAGTCATCAACAGTCCAATGTCGGTGTTGATGGGCCCAAACGAGGCGTGAAGTTTTGTGTCGTGCAGTCATCAAGGGTACACGAGTGGTTCTCCGAATCCGAAATCCCGTATCGATGGTGTTTTGTTGAATGAGTTCCTTGTAACCTACACAAGTCTGTAGTCAGTGCTAGACGACGCTCAAGCTGGTGTAAAGAACGGCATCATTAGACGGTGGATGACTGGAAACGAGTGATTTGGGTTGATGAATCATACTATCCGATGGAAGGGTTTGGGTCTAGTGAATGTCATCACGTGTAGCACCAACAGTGAAGTACAGAGGAGTTTCTCGTGATTAGGGCGTGGCCCTCTTATTGCTCGTAACAAAACACAAAATGCAGAAGGATGCAAACAGATTTTACAGCATTGTATAAGACGTGTAGCGCAGCAATACGATGACTGTGAGTATGAGCATGACACTGCACGCTGTTGTAATGCAAGGCGATGCTTTGTGGACATAAATAATCCAGAAGTGAACTGGCCTCGCCAGAGTCCCGACCTGAGCTCAATGGAACATTTTTGGAATAGGTCAGGACGCCAACTGCGCTCCAGAGCCCGAAACACATCACTACTTCCTCTAGTTTGAGATCATGAGGCAGAATGGGCTGTCATTCATCCACAGACATTGAGAGACCTAGTTGAAAGATGAATAGGGATGTGTAAATGGATCAATAAGTGCTTGAATAACTGGAAAAATTGATCGGAAAGAACAGTTGAAAAAAAGTTTGAAGGTAATTTATAATCTGTGTACAATCTTGGGTGAACTTTAACTGATACCAATATCAACAGACCTCTAATATCATTACATTCAAAGTCAATAAACATAATTTGCGTCACGTACTGTTGCTTCCAGTAGTGTGCGGTACCAAATAATCACTGCAATCATCGAAATTGTCGATCTGTCACACGAAGCACAATATTTTTAGTATAACTAAACCAAGTTCAATAGTTGCCTATCAAGTCTGAGACATTACCGTCACATTACTTGCATGTGTTTAGTCTTGAGTGTGACAATGTCGAGACAGGAACGCTCGTCCAATACCGCGTGAATTATTCTTGTCTGCACTGAACCTCTTGATGCAGGATCTCGGCGGCGAGTGAAATGATGTAGAGATGGGATCTGAACTTAGAACCGTGCGAATAAATATTCCTTCTCTAATAAATTTTTATAATACTTTTAATGAACGGTTAAAATACACATTTTTAGCAATGCTGGTTCGACGGATCCAAGCATACGTCCGTACGCTACCACTTCCCGAAACAAAAAGGTGAAGATACATGAATTAATAAATTGAAGAGCGTATGTTTTACTTTGATTCATACAGATAGTTAATGATGTATCAAAACTTTATCCTTGCCACAAAACAACCCGTTAATTTACTTTTGGCGTTGTGTTTGGTTTGTAGCTCATATAGTTTACATACAGGGTGAAAAGTATTTAAACCGACAAACTCTGGGAGGTTGTAGGGGACATCAAAACAAATATTTTTCCCTAATGTCATTTTTTCCTATGAGGAGTATTTAAACCGGTAGAGGACGATTTCCCTGGCGGCAAATTAATTAAACCAACAAATATTTTTCCATTTTTTATGACAAAGAAACAACACATTAACACAACCCAATTTCAATTACAGCAGATTTTTAAAAAATGCCTCCATTGACACGTAAACAAAGGTTACACCGTCGGATCATGTTCTGTCTGACACGGACAAAAACCCCAGGAGTATCCTGAATTGTTCCTGCTGCTGCTGCTACTATCCGGGCAACCAGATCCTCTTCTGATTCAACAGGAGTTGCGTAAACAAGGTTGCGCATCTCTCTCTACACAAAAAAAGTCCAGAGGGGACATATCTGGGGATCGAGCAGGCCATGGTACAGGACCACCTCTGCCAATCCACGTTTCTGGGAACCGTCGGTCCAGGAATCGACGCACATGACGACTGAAACGTGCTGCGCCCCGTCATGTTGAAACCACATTCGTTGTCTTGTAGGGAGCGGGACGTCTTCCAGCAATTCTGGCAATGCTCTGGGTGGAATATCAACTGCTTCCAGGTTGTGGATACGCTGTAAGTGAAATGGACGTAACAATTGGTCCCGAAGGACTGTTCTTACATTCGTCTGATTCGTCCCCATGTTACGTGCAATTTCACGAGTGCTGATTGAAGGATCCCGCTCCACATGCTGCAAGACAGCTTCCTCAAATTGCAGCGTTCTTACCGTGCGACGGCGTCCCTGTCCAGGTAATCTGCTAAATGACCCGGTCTCAAGCAGACATTGCTACACAGCAGCAAAGGTCGTATGATGCGCGATACGGCGATTAGGATATTGTTGTTGATATACCCGCTGTGCGGCTCGTCCGTTGTGGTGCGCTACGTAGTACGCACCAACCATATCGTGTACTCACTCCAGGTGTTTCGCTCAAAATGGTTCAAATGGTTCTGAGCACTATGGGACTCAACTGGTGAGGTCATTAGTCCCCTAGAACTAGTTAAACCTAACTAACCTAAGGACATCACAAACATCCATGCCCGAGGCAGGATTCGAACCTGCGACCGTAGCGGTCTTGCGGTTCCAGACTGCAGCGCCTTTAACCGCACGTGTTTCGCTCCATTAGTAAACAGAGACAATGCACTACTACACTGGTGGACAGCAGTTGCCTACAACTGAAGGGCGTGATACGCCCTCTAACAACTGAAGACTGTAATACGGCCTCTGACAACTGAAGAGCGTAATGTGGGGTCCACCGGTTTAAATAATCCTCATGAGAAAAAATGACATTAGAGAAAAATATTTATTTTGATGTCCCCTACACCCTCCCAGAGTTTGTCGGTTTAAATACTTTTCACCCTGTATAGCTTCTATATACGAAAAGAAAGAAAAATTACACTCCTGGAAATGGAAAAAAGAACACATTGACACCGGTGTGTCAGACCCACCATACTTGCTCCGGACACTGCGAGAGGGCTGTACAAGCAATGATCACACGCACGGTACAGCGGACACACCAGGAACCGTGGTGTTGGCCGTCGAATGGCGCTAGCTGCGCAGCATTTGTGCACCGCCGCCGTCAGTGTCAGCTAGTTTGCCGTGGCATACGGAGCTCCATCGCAGTCTTTAACACTGGTAGCATGCCGCGACAGCGTGGACGTGAACCGTATGTGCAGTTGACGGACTTTGAGCGAGGGCGTATAGTGGGCATGCGGGAGGCCGGGTGGACGTACCGCCGAATTGCTCAACACGTGGGGCGTGAGGTCTCCACAGTACATCGATGTTGTCGCCAGTGGTCGGCGGAAGGTGCACGTGCCCGTCGACCTGGGACCGGACCGCAGCGACGCACGGATGCACGCCGAGACCGTAGAATCCTACGCAGTGCCGTAGGGGACCGCACCGCCACTTCCCAGCAAATTAGGGACACTGTTGCTCCTGGGGTATCGGCGAGGACCATTCGCAACCGTCTCCATGAAGCTGGGCTACGGTCCCGCACACCGTTAGGCTGTCTTCCGCTCACGCCCCAACATCGTGCAGCCCGCCTCCAGCGGTGTCGCGACAGGCGTGAATGGAGGGACGAATGGAGACGTGTCGTCTTCAGCGATGAGAGTCGCTTCTGCCTTGGTGCCAATGATGGTCGTATGCGTGTTTGGCGTCGTGCAGGTGAGCGCCACAATCAGGACTGCATACGACCGAGGCACACAGGGCCAACACCCGGCATCATGGTGTGGGGAGCGATCTCCTACACTGGCCGTACACCACTGGTGATCGTCGAGGGGACACTGAATAGTGCACGGTACATCCAAACCGTCATCGAACCCATCGTTCTACCATTCCTAGACCGGCAAGGGAACTTGCTGTTCCAACAGGACAATGCACGTCCGCATGTATCCCGTGCCACCCAACGTGCTCTAGAAGGTGTAAGTCAACTACCCTGGCCAGCAAGATCTCCGGATCTGTCCCCCATTGAGCATGTTTGGGACTGGATGAAGCGTCGTCTCACGCGGTCTGCACGTCCAGCACGAACGCTGGTCCAACTGAGGCGCCAGGTGGAAATGGCATGACAAGCCGTTCCACAGGACTACATCCAGCATCTCTACGATCGTCTCCATGGGAGAATAGCAGCCTGCATTGGTGCGAAAGGTGGATATACACTGTACTAGTGCCGACATTGTGCATGCTCTGTTGCCTGTGTCTATGTGCCTGTGGTTCTGTCAGTGTGATCATGTGATGTATCTGACCCCAGGAATGTGTCAATAAAATTTCCCCTTCCTGGGACAATGAATTCATGGTGTTCTTATTTCAATTTCCAGGAGTGTATATGATTCACTACAAAGTGTCTCCGGTCGAATTCAAGCAGTCATAAACGTGAAAGGTGGAAATACCCCATATTAACATCTGCTGATTGGTATGCAGTCGCTTGTGATCAGATAATGTACTTTAATCTAACTTCGCTCGACATTGTGTGCCTCCTAGCATAATCTGAATACCAGTACTGATTAACTCACCTTTAATGTTCCATCAGCCATCGGCTGTTAGCTCCATCCAGTTCCCGTCAGATCACCGAAGTGGTGTTGCGCTTTGCTAGCATTTGGATGGGTGACCGTCTGGGTCCGCCGAGCGCTGTCGGCAAGCGGGCTGCCCTCAGCGGTTGCGAGGTAATGAAGGAGCTACTTGACTGAGAAGTAGTGGCTCCGGTCACGCAAACTGACAACGGCCGGGAGAGCAGTGTGCTGACCACACGCTCCCCCGTGTTCCCACGCTAAACACAGTGTTTTGGAGGGGTTCTTATGACATGGCATTCCATTCATTCACCAGAGTGCCCTACACGTTGTCGACGAGTTTTAAGTCGGATGAACACGCAGTCCTGTCCATTTGCGGAATATCCTCTAGTTCCAAGAGCTCCTCCGTCTGCACTGTTAGATGCAGTTGCTCATTGCCATCCGTAAAAATCAGGTCAGTGTCGTATGCATCCCTGAAAAGACGCATATGGAGTAGAAGCACAGTGACAAAATGACGTTTATCAGTGAGCGTAAGGTGTTCAAATATTTGCAATTTTGTGCCTCCCGACGGCATAACACCTAGACCGCCAAAACGATAATATTCGACGATGTTCCTGGGTGCATCGCGTGATCCCATCTCACGCTATATGGGAGTACGTAATGAACCCAGAAACGTTATCGAACATAACCATCCTGATGCTCCAGGCATTACGGTGTGGGGAGGCATAATGTTGCGTGAACACAGTGACCTCCAAATCTCTGAACACGGGACACATACCGGTCAACGTTGTTGTGATACAGCCGGCAGGTGTGGCCGTGCGGTTCTAGGCGCTTCAGTCTGGAACCGCGTGACCGCTACGGTCGCAGGTTCGAATCGTGCCTGGGGCATGGATGTGTGTGATGTCCTTAGGTTAGTTAGGTTTAAGTAGATCTACGTTCTAAGGGACTGATAACCTCAGAAGTTACGTCCCATAGTGCTCAGAGCCATTTGAACCATTTTGTTGTGATACTGTAGTCCTTCGCCATATGCGTCTTTACACTAATGCACTTAAAAAAAAAAAAAAGAGGTGGAGTCCCTCCACGCCCACGCTGCCATGATGGCCAACACAAAAGGTCTACATCTACATCTACGTAATCACTCTGCTATTCACAATAAAGTGCCTGGCAGAGGGCTCAATGAACCATCTTCATGCTGTCTCTCTACCGCTCCGCTCTCGAACGGCACGCGGAAAAAACGAGCACCTACGTGTTTCGGTGCGAGCCCCGATTTCTAGTATTTTATCGTAATGATCATTTCTCCCTATGTAGGTGGGTGCCAACAGAATGTTTTCGCAATCGGAGGAGAAAACTGGTGATTGAAATTTCATGAGAAGATCCCGTCGCAAAGAAAACCGCCTTTGTTTTAATGAATGCCACTCCAATTCACGTATCATGTCTCTGACACTATCTCCCCTATTTCGCGATAATACAAAACGAGCTGCCCTTCTTTGTACTTTTTCGATGTCATCCGTCAGTCCCACCTAATGCGGATC
The DNA here is from genome assembly GCF_021461385.2 of Schistocerca piceifrons. Taxonomy (NCBI): domain Eukaryota; kingdom Metazoa; phylum Arthropoda; class Insecta; order Orthoptera; family Acrididae; genus Schistocerca; species Schistocerca piceifrons. The sequence goes on along the minus strand of NC_060138.1, from coordinate 541,643,259 downwards.
CCACATCGCACAGCAATACTCCAGAATGGGGTGCACAAGTGTGGTGTAAGCAGTCTCTTTAGTAGACCTGTTGCACCTTCTAAGTGTTCTGCCAATGAATCTCTATCTGTGGTGTGCTCTACCCACAATATTATCTATGTGATCGTTCCAATTTAGGTTATTTGTAATTGTAATCCCTAAGTATTTAGTTGAATTTACAGCCCTCAGATTTGTGTAACTTATCGCGTAATCGAAATTTAGCTGATTTCTTTTAGGACTCATGTTAATATAATTTATTCAGGGTCAACTGCCGCGTTTCGCACCATACAGATATCTTATCTAAATCATTTTGCAAGTCGTTTTGATCATATGATGACTTTACAAGACGGTAAATGACAGCATCATCTGCAAACAAGACGGCTACTCAGATTGTCTCCTATGTCGTTAATATAGATCAGGAACAATAGAGGGCCCATAACACTTCCTTCGCGAACGCCGGATATTACTTCTGTTTTACTCGATGACTTTCCGTATATTACTACGAACTGTGACCTTTCCGTCAGGAAATCACGAATCCAGTCGCACAACTGAGGCGATACTCCGCAGGCACGCAGTTTGGTTAGAAGACGCTTGTGAGGAACGGTGTCGAAAGCCTTCTGGAAATCTAAAAATATGGAATCAATTTGACATCCCCTGTCGAATCCCGCGTCCGACCATCCTGATTTAGGTTTATCGTGATTTCTCTAAATCTCTCCAGGCAAATGCCGGGATGGTTCCTTTGAAAGGGCACGGCCGAGTCCCTTCCCCGCCCTTCCCTAATCCGATGAGACTGATGACCTCGCTGTCTGGTCTCCTTCCCCAAACAGTCCAATCCAATCCCCTGTCTATAGCACTTATTACTTCATGAGTATAAAGAGCTAGTTGTGTTTCACAAGGACGATATTTTCTGAATCAGTGCTGACTATATGTCAGTAAATCGTTTTCTTCGAGGTACTTCATAATGTTCGAATAGATTATATGTTCAAAAACCCTACTGCAAATCGACGTTAGTGATATAGGCCTGTAATTCAGCGCGCCGGCCGGAGTGGCCGAGCGGTTACAGGCGCTCCAGTCTGGAACCGCACGACCGCTACGGTCGCAGGTTCGAATCCTGCCTCGGGCATGGATGTGTGTGATGTCCTTAGGTTAGTTAGGTTTAAGTAGTTCTAAGTTCTAGGGGACTTATGACCACAGCAGTTGAGTCCCATAGTGCTCAGAGCCATTTGAACCATTTTGTAATTCAGCGAATTACTCCTACTTCCCTTTTTGGGTACTGGTGTGACTTGAGCAATTTTCCAGTGTTTAGGTACGGATCTTTCTGTAAGCAAGTGGTTGTATATAACTGCTAAATATGGAGCTATTTTATCAGCATACTCTGAGAGAAAACCTGACTGGTATACAATCTGGACCGGAGGCTTTGCCTTTATTAAGTGATTTAAGCTGCTTTTTTACACCGAGGATATCTACTTCTATGTTTCTCATCTTGGCAGTTGTTCTTGATTGGAATTCAGGAGTATTTACTTCGTATTCTTTGCATAATGGTTAGTTTCCTGTATAGTGAGGTCTCGCAGGATGTGGGTACTGCGATGTTTGCGTACGCCTGTTTAAGGTTAACCATTAATACGCACTCATCTGGAGACAGATTGGGTCGGGAGTTGAACGAAGGGTAGCGGTTTGAAGGGCAGAGGAAAAAAAGTGCCAAGGGAAGAAAAACCTCTGCGATAGTTGGGTCGGGTTGTTAAGAGCAGTAGTGGTTTTCTTGCTGCCTGCGACGGTCATGTAAGAGTAGGCTTTGTTATTAGTGGGTATCATGCAGATCGATACCTTTGTCGTGCGGTGATGTTACTCGGCGATTGCCGCTGAGTGCCGGTGTTGATTTCTAGGCAGCGTCAGCATACCTGTAGCAGTTAGGTTCATCATCGTTTTGTGTCCTCTAGGTCATATATCAGATTCACAGTGTAGGGTAATGTTGGCGGTTTGTTTGTGCGTCAGTCTGCGAGCTTGTCGGTTTCCTTGCTGTAGCCTGTTGGTCGGCTTTAGCAGCAGCTGGCATATCCAGTCAATGTTGTTCATGTGCAGGGGCTTGCCGATGTTGTCGTTTGTGGATGTTATGTTAGCTTGCCATAGGTGGTTATGCCCTAGCTTGTAGAGTCTTTGGCCGCTTACGCTTCCACCTACGGTTGTGACGATAGTTTCCCAGAGTAAGGATTAAAGGATTGCTCGAGTGTCTCGAGTTCTTGGATATTCGTATAGCGTATTTTTTTAAATACTTCCTTGAGGGCTTCAAGGCGGTATCCATTGTGAAGATCTACGGGGCGTATGTAGCGTGGAGCGTTGCTAATGATGCGTAGCACTTCGTTCTGTATGATCTGTAAGCGGCGCTGGCGTGTAGAAGCTACTTATCCCCAGACGGGAGCTGTGTACATCAGAGGTGTAATCAGTGTCATGTACATGGACCTCGACACTCCTATTCGGTGTACTTTCCCTGTTGAGCATTGGGTAGATTTGTTTGAGCCTCGCGTGCGCTCTGTTGGCAACGTAATCAATATGCTCTCCCCCCCCCCCCCCCCCATTAAGTTTCCGGTCCAACCAGACACCGAGATATCTGACTTTCTCTCGGAAACGTATGGGACTTGCGTGTAGTGTTACCTGTTTACAGTGTTGATGTTTGCGAAGTAGTATCGGTCTGCGTGTGAACAGAACTGATTCGCACTTGTCAACGTTTACTTTAATACGCCATCATTCCAACCAAGGCCGCGCGAGATTAGCCGAGCGGTCTGAGGCGCTGCAGTCATGGACTGTGCGGCTGGTCCCGGCGGAGGCTCGAGTCCTCCCTCGGGCATGGGTGTGTGTGTCTGTCTTTAGGATAATTTAGGTTAAATAGTGTGTAAGCTTAGGGACTGATGACCTTAGCAGTTAAGTCCCATAACATTTCACACACATTTGAACATTTGTTCCAACCAAGGCTCGGTAGTTCTGAGTGCCGTCTGTATTCGTGAATTTATGTTCGACGGTTTCCAGTCTTGCGCAAGGATGGCTGTGTCATGGCGTAGATGGCTAACGTCGTATTTTGTGTTGCTAGGAAGTCATTAACGTACAGCAGGCCGGAGTGCCGTGCGGTTCTAGGGGCTACAGTCTGGAACCGAGCGACCGCTACGGTCGCAGGTTCGAATCCTGCCTCGGGCATGGATGCGTGTGATGTCCTTAGGTTAGTAAGGTTTAAGTAGTTTTAAGTTCTAGGCAACTGATGACCTCAGAATTTAAGTCGCATAGTGCTCAGAGCCAGCCATTAACGTACAGGTTGAACAAGATGGGCCCCAGGATGCTTCCCTGAGGTACTCCAGCTTGGATACCGTGTTGTGTCGATTGTTTGCCCTGGACGTCGTTGTTAAAACATCTGTTTGTGAGACATGAGTGTATGCATTCGGCCCTTACTTCATTTTTATGGGCAACCGTGCGCGACCGCGTTGAACCGTGCAAGTAGAGGGGCTCTTGGAACGAGAGGATATTTAGCGAATGAACTTGCCTGCCCTTCTCTCCGATTTAAATCCCATCGAGTGCATGTGGGATGCCCTGAGGAGACATATCACAGCACGTCGACATGCGTCAGCGCCCGTCCAGCAGCCGTCAACTGCGATGGCGGAGGAATGGAGCGCCTTACCGACCTTGTGGCCAGCATTGAAGCACGTTGCAGGGCATGCATAGCCGCCCGTGGCCATCACACACACTATAAAGGCCTGTCAATTGAAAACGAGACACTTGGAAAAAAAAGTACTTTAACTGCTTATTAGCTCAAAAGTAAACGTCATAACTGTTAATACGTTTCTCCCAGTGTGTGACAAGACGGTCAACGTGTTTATATAAAGGTGTTAGTGTTTGCCAACGGAACCATGATTCTACCCAGGCGTGCGCCTCTTCGTCCGAAGCAAATCGACGACGGCGAATATGTTGCTCCAGTGTTCCAAAAATTTGGAAACCGCATGAGAGGAGATGGGGACTGTATGGAGGATGTGTAAGGGCTTCCCAGCGAAGCTGCAGAGGTTTTTAGTCTGCACGTTGCCAAGGTTGTTTCGACTACGCCACAGAAGTTTCCCTTGCTATTACTCATCCACCACACACTGCCTATCTCTCCCCATGCTATTTCCATATTTTTGGAATGCTGAAGAAAGACATTCGTGGCCGTCAATTTGCTTCAGACGACGAGGTGCACGCCTGGGTACAACTATGATTCGGTAGGCAACCGCAAACATTTTTCTACGGAGGCATTGACCATCTTGTCTCACAGTGGGATAAATGTACTGTATTAACAGTTATGGAAATTACTTTCGAAATAGTGAACAGTTTACTCTGTTTGTCATCTGTCTCGTTTTAGTTTGATTGTCCCTTATATTAAGAACCATGTCTCGCCTCTTGTTATGTCCAGAGGTCCATCATAAATCGCTGTGACTTCAGTGCAATCATTTCCTTTGAATAAAAGTGTCGTTTCTGTTCGTGTCATAGCGTATTTCTTGCGGCTACCTTGTGTACTATACTGTAGCAGTTCTATCTACGTATGGCAGTCACACATCACGTGAACGTTTCTTTCGTCCGTAAGTTTTGCACAGCAGCGCATTTGAACTAGAACGTCACACCACAAGGTGACGCGACCATGTTCTTCACGCTAAGGCCAGGTCTACGGTCCGCTTTGCCTGTTAAAACGCCGACCGCCGCACGCATGCTGACGTTTCACCTCCTTGCCCAGCTGGGCACATGGCGTCGAGCGTGAGGGACTGCTGTTGCCGCCGGCGGACACACGGGAGACGCTCAAAATAACGAGCTTGTAAATATTATTTTGTACTTTATAGACGGCTGAGACTAAATTAAGTCTTAATTCTTTTTCAAATGTATCAGTCTTTGCACGCTTTTTTTACCAGATGATCAGTGTATTTCGCGCATTTAATGGCATATCTGTGTGTTTTATGCTTAATTTGTAAATAATCGACAATGACAACTCACTGCACGCAGATAGCACTCTTGTATGTACGTGACAGCAAATATCACGGAACATACTTTCCTCAAACTAATAAGAAAGAAAAAAAATTATTATGTAGCGTGATGCGAACTGAGGCACATACTGGACTTTCACAGGGTCGAGTAATGACCCTCTAAACACTACACCACTACTTATGCTTCCGAAGTGCTGCTCTGTTATACATTTAAACTTCTTGAAGCCTTAAAGACTGCCGTTGTGTTTTTACCTTATATTTAATTATAACAAACTGTACCAGCGAAGAGTTTCCGAGAGATCCTTAACATTTGAAGCAACCTATATTCATGGGACATACGTAATAGTTTGAAACCTAGCAAGTGATATTTCTCCCACTTCTCAGAACCCGATACGACCATGAACATCGATAGCCGTCAGCGATTGTCGAAACTAGGCGTGTACACGTCAGAGTGGTGGCACCCGACCCCACACGTTCGGTTGTGTTGTAGCCGCCGGCGGGCACATGCCGCTCAGCGTGTTAATGTTTATTTGCATTTCCAAAATTCCATTCACGTTACTCTGTTTAAACAACATATTTATGAACTATTATACAGTTCCATTAATCCAGATTGAGGGACTTCCGTGGTCCGAAAATTTGCCTTCAATTTTCTGTAACGCGTGATGTTTCTCTGTGACTAGCTTTTGAACGCAAGAAAAATTAAGCAACGGAAACTTTGGAACGTGGCCCTGAAGTTGTGTGCTTGAATTTGACTCGTCTTCATCGCTTAATTCTTTATCAGCGTGAGATATTATGTAGGTATACACATGCTAAGGTTAACAGAAGTAGCGGTTTTTGGCTTCAAAAGAAATCGTTTCCGTTAATGTCTAAAAACTGTTACATTATTCCAAATGCGTTCACTAACACTCGTCGTACTCTGTAAACTCTGTACTTAACAAATTCTTTTGAGGCTCTCTTTGTCTTGTGTTTCAGGGTGTACTGAACTTCTTTTCCAAACCAACTAACACCTTATCGGTGGGATCATTCGCTCGGTCGTCCAGTGTAAACGGCTTTCGGTTCTGTCCTTGTAATACCACTCGAACACGCCGAACTCTTGCTCAGGGCAACGTGCTGGCTCTTCCATTGCACAGGAACTCGTGAACTACGTTTTGTCGCCGGACATCTTTAACAGTTATTTATTCATAAGTCGTCCTTTCTTTTCTCTACCATTTGAGATGAGAACCACTTCCTGCAATTCGGATCTAGCGCACATTTTGTCGAAAATTAGCCCAAGAGAAACGCTACAATAGATAGGCCCTACCCTCCACCATGCGGTCCGTACTGATTTGCTGTGTGTGGCACATGCATTTAAAATAGTGTTGTTTGAGACCTTTTTCACCTTCCAGTCCCAGTAGCGGAGAAGCGAATTGCACGAAGTTTGTCAACACACCTATTAAGACAGAACAAATCATGTGGCAATCGCATCAGGGGAAATCCGCGGGAGTGGGGATAAGTTAGTTCGTGCGACTTACCGCGAGGAAGCGCTGTAACAGTAGCTGTGCTACACGTGAGAAGCGAGCAGTCGAGTCAGTCGGAGTGTCGTTGTCGTGGGGGTCGGAGGTGTTTAGAATAAAGTCAAACACCGTGACTTCTGTGTTGTATGCTAGTCGGACTCTTCGACTACCAGTACTGATTTAGGCGCGCAAGTCTTAAGTTTGTGTGAAGAATGAAGTTCCTCGCTGGTTTAGTATTCATTATTGGAGGTAAGTGCCTGCGTTCGTGATTGTGTTGTTAGCTTGATTTGACAGGACAGAGGGCATAGGTCGGTGTAATCATATCGCATACGCACTGCTCGGCTCTGCTGAAGAGAATGTTTCTCACTTTTTTTTTTTTTAAATGTTACATTTTAACAAGCACTGCACGGATATACAAAAGAAAAGGATTGAAGATCCCCGCAGCTGTTTGTCACATTAAGTAGTTAGAATGAGTTAATAAGTAAAAAAAAAAAAATTCAAACAGTATATTGATTCATACGATTGGCGCAGTCATCTATAAACAATTAACGGGGACGGGTGACTATGTACTTCCGAATGAACGTGAACAGTAGATCCCCTAGGCTTACTGTATTGCTGGATTAGACTGATGTATCTTCTTCGTGCTAGTGCACAAGACAGCATGAAGGCATGACAATAGACCCAGTTGGGCTCTTAACGTTTGCCTATGTGTTTTACGCAGAGCTATATAATCCATAGGCTTCAGTCATATTTATAGGCAAACTCTGTACGTACAGGCGGCACGTTCAATTGATGCATACTATTTCTAGAGCACGGAGAACATTAGCGTTCAAAGTCTATCCAATATCGATATTAGACTTAGTTCATTCCAAGTAATCTTACAATTGAATTTTTTGTGTTCTGATTTCATGTTTTTCGTACGATTAACATTAATGTTTCTCTTGAAGGTCTGGTTTGTGCCGAAATTAGCAGCTCTGATACCATTGACACTAAAGATCTGGCAAAAAATGTGCAAGAGCGTTTATCAGGAGTGACAAAAATACCAACTAGCGTGGATGACATACCCCAAGAAACGGTAGAAGAACTTGTGCAGGATACTCAGATGAAAGTAGAAGAAAAATGTAGAAAAGTTGGAGGTGAAGCAGCATTCTTACGTGCTCAGGTAATTGTGTGTGTGTGTGTGTGTGTGTGTGTGTGTGTGTGTGTGTGTCACCAGAAAGAGTTAATTTCTCATTGCCTTGGTGTTTTCAAAATAAGTTGTCACTGTATTAATTCTGTGGTAAATCTTTAACCCCCTTGTAATATCAAATAGCTTGAATACAGCAAATTACAATAAAAAATATTTTGGATGGCATCTATTGTGATAATGGGCAGTTCCTCTCCATATTCCAAATGTGTACAAAGAAAAATAACTTTTGTTGGGAAAAGCATTAGGATTATAAACACACTGTGGAAAACTTTAAACATCTACTAAAGTGTGTGGACTAGTTTCATGTATATTGTACTGTTGATATAAACTTCACATTCAATATATTTATTGATGAGGCAATAATTCTGTTCGAGAAAAACATTTTGTAAAAAGTTAGTGATGGAAAATATCAATCAAGCCATGGATTACAGAGGGCATCAAAATTTCTTGTAGAATGAAAAAGGAGCCTTCATGCAGTAGTAAAGAGAGCAAATGAGCCGAATAAGATAAGGCAATACAACTTTAATACAATATTAACAATCATACAGTTGTCAAAGAAATGCATTCTTCAGGGCAAAAATTCATGACTCTGACAATAAAATAGAAATTAGCCTATCTAGAATTTTGTAGTTAGGGAAACAAGGAAAACTGCAGTGAAAATATCTAAAATGAGGGTCATCTTGTAAGTGATCTAAAAGCAGTTATTGATATTCAGCAAACATTTTTAAAAACAGAACAAACAGGATTGCAAAGCACCATAAATAAAGTCATGAATTTTCTGCAAGTCATTGTACCCAGTACAACACAACAGATCAAGTAACAAGTCACTTTTTGAGAAATCGAGTCATTATATCTCTGAAAAGTAAAAACTGCTGGAGTTGACACTAAATCTAGCAAATTATTGAAAAAGTGCTGCAGCCATATGACATCTGATGCATCACTTAAGCAAGGAACAGTTCCTGAAAAGCTTAAGTATGCGGCTGTGAAACCACTGTATAAGAAGGGAGATCTGACAAATACTGCAAACTATCAGCTAGTTTCACTAATGACAAATTTTTCGAAAGTTTTTGGAGAAACTAATGATTGCCATGAATGTTGGTCACCTCTGAGACCATATCATGTTCAGCAACAGTCAGTTTGCATTCCAGGAGGAGCTACGAATAGAAGATGTAGTATTCAGATTTTGTGCCAATGTTTTGGAGTCCAACAAATAGATGGTGCTTGGAATATTTGGTGAGCTATCAAGCATTTGAGTGTCTCCAAATGCTTTTACGCAGACCTACATGCCCTAGGCATAAGTGGTGCAGCAGGGAAATAGCATGATTAATATCTTTCAAAACAGGAAATAGTACTAGATAGGCTAGTCAAGGTGGTCTCAGCATCATCAGAATGAGAATACTCTCATGTGTGGAGTGCCTCAGATCTGTTCTGGGTTACCTAATTTTAATAATAATCTACCTCTTTATACGGATTCTAAATTCATTTTTGCTGATGACTCTACACTACTTATTGATGATTTGGTGGACTGACTTGACATTTCAGTTAGTAAGGTTTCTAGGAATGCTATGAATTTGTATAACATTCATTCTCTTTCTGTTAATTACATTAAAACAAACTGTATTGTTTCATATTGTCTCTAGAGGTGAAGAAATGAGGAAAAACTAGGTGACCAGTTCATAGCTAGGGTGCATAATACAAAGTACCTGTACATACATACCAATACCAAACTAGACTGGTCCTGGATCTGTGCGAAAGGCTGAATTCTGAAACTTGCGCTTTACATTTCATTTGCACTTATAGAGATCATGGAAGCCATTAATCAGCTTATTGTGGTTATTTTCATGGCATATGGCTTTGCATTTTGGGGAAATCGGGCACTTGTTAGAAAAAGATGCAAAGTATACAGAAAAGAGCTGTTTTCTTCAGTCCTGAGACTGGTTTGATGCAGCTCTCCATACTACTCTATCATGTGCAATCATCATCATCTCCCAGTACCTACTGCATCCTATATCCTTCTGAATCTGCTTAGTGTATTCATATATTGGTCTCCCTCTATTTTTACCATCCACGCTGCCCTCCAGTACTAAATTGGTGATCCCTTGATGCCTCAGAACATGTCCTACCAACTGATCCTTCTTCTAGTCAAGTTGTGCCACAAACTCCTCTTCTCCCCAATTCTATTCAATACCTCCTCATCCATGCAGAAATCTTTTAAAGGAACTAGAGATTTTAGCATCCACTGCACAACATATCGTATCCCTGATGTGTTTTAAAAGAAAAGAAAGCACCTTTTCAAACCTAATTGTGTGTATCATTCACATGATACCAGAAGAAAAGACGATATCCACTGAAGATACAAACCTGAGTATGATACAGAAGTGTGTAAACTTCAGAGATTGTAAGATTTTTAATGCCCTCACATCAGAGATTGTTTAGCACATGATTTAAAAAAAGCAAGCATTAAGGCAGTTCCTATTACAACAGTCATTTTATACTGTGAAAAAGTTCCTGAACAACAATGATTAGTACCATGTGCTGTAACTTTCAGATGCATGTCCAATCTATGTGATGCTGTCTAGTATTGTAAATGTGTTTATTCTATGACATATCTTCTGTAATATTTATCAAACTGCAGAATGTTTCTGTAATAGGACCTAAGCTGAATGATGCTTTTCTATTAAACTGGTTAGTGCTGTTTACATAATATGATTTGTAAAACTGACATGTTCCTTATCTTGTGATATCAAAACATGAATCTCTGGAATATGAAATAAAAAATAACCTACTCAATTTGTAAATTACTCTTTCCATTTCAGAATGCGAAGAATGAATTGATGGACTGTATTCAGAATCTAATCAACATAACAGAACTTCAGCAGAAGGTAGAAGATGCTAAGCCTGTTGGAAAGCTGGATGAAGTGTCTAGAGAATACTGCCAGTAAGTCACTAATACAGTGGTTACATATGAAACATTTATTGTTGCAGCATATTTGATCAGCATACCTGAAACCTGTACATAAACTTGAAAGGTGTCTAGAAACTGATAGCAGGGACACAAGCACTAATTTTTATCCATGTTTAGCATTTCTGTATTCAATAATTACGTTAAAGGTATTAAATTTTGTCACAAACAAATTGTGAAAGTGAACTTCAGTGACAGATTACAGCTATGGACTGGATTGAGACACTAAACTAGAAATTTGCATATAGTGGCCAGATTTCCTAATCCTCAGTGTAACAGCACCCATCAGCAGTTGCTATAGAACACTTGTAGTCTGCAAACTTTCTTGAACATTGTTTGGGAGAGGTTTAAAGTTGGAAGGGGAAGGAGAATCAGGCAAGCTCTTAGCACGAATTGCTGCTGTGAATAGTAATATGAACTAGGCTTTCTGTAGGTAGTGCAGTACTGAACCAGGCTACACTCTTACTCATTCTAGCACAAATAACTTAACTGCTGTGAAACGAAGGAATTGGCAGTAGCTACTTCAGTGCTACAGTAGACAGTACTGACAGTTCACTAATGTTGGCTGTGGGCAGATACAACAGTTAATCAGATGCCTCTCCCATTGTTAATAAGAACTTTTAAAGTCCACAATCTTTTTTGGCCTTTACAGTAGGCCATTTTCAAGTGGACCCAAAACTATGCTGTAGAGAGCAATGTCAAACTGGCCATGGCCTGAATAAAGTTCGTATCAGCAACTGGAACAGCATTTCATTAATTGAACATGAAGTTTGGAACTGGCACCCTCTGAACATGGAGAAACTTATACATAAAATACTACTGGCTCAAAGCCACCAGTCTGACAGATTCAGAATGGGGGACTCCATGCACAGAAATTTTTTTTAGCTGTGAAGGTTGTGAAGGCAAATTCTCTAACCAAAATTACACAGTTGTAGCCATTGATTAGACATTTTCTTGAGGTAGTAATTGCTGACACATTGTTATTGGTAATATAGCATTGTGAGGGAGAACAGTAGTTTGGAGTTTGACAACCATGTGTACTTGTACTTGCTGAAATGAGAAACTTGTCACTTTGTATTGAAGAAACATCTGTTGGAAACATTTACAGTATAATTTTTTTGTTGCAGCAAATCTCCCGTCTTGAAAAACTGCATTCAAAACTTTACAGACGCTGCTGAAGGTTGTTTGGAAGAGGCAGAGAAAGAAAGTGTTCGAACTACATTAAACATAACGAATGCAATTCTGGATTTTATTTGCCACAAGCAGGGTGATCGTATTGCATGTAAGAATGAATTATGCACAGCCTGATTTTCTTAGTTATGACTCATTTGTCGGTAAATGTTGATGCTTATTTTATATTTCTTGCAGTATTCATTGCAGAAGGCGGTCAAGATTGCCTGAATAAAACTTCAACTGAAATACAGGAATGTATGAATTCAACTCTTGGGAAATTGGTTCCTCAGGAAAAGTCTAACATTGAATCTCTTCCTCAGTTGGTCCTGGGTGAAAAGGAGTGTGTGTGAGTACTCTGTGAATGAATATTAATTGAATTTAATTTGTTGTGGCTTGTTAGCATTCCTTTTTTACGGTTTGTCTCAAAGGTACAGGCTTCACACTAACAAGATTTCATCAGTGTTTAGTAGTAAAATGTTAATCAACTAAGTGAATGTCCCCAGTTTGTTCTGTGGTAAATTAATTTTTATATTTTACTCGCAGGGCAATGCAAAATATGCAGACATGTACTGTTAATGTAATGGAAGAAAAATGTGCAGAGCCGACACCTGCCAATATAATTGAAAGTATGTTCAGATTCATTATAAAGATGACTCCCTGTGCAAAGTGGGTGAATGAAAAGACAGGTGGAGCAGCAACTGCTATCACCTCAGTATGGAGATTAATAGTGGCATCAGTTATTCCAGCTGTGTTCCTCGCTTTATAATGACAAATTCTGGTGAGATAAAAATCAGTGATCACTTACATCTGAATGTAGTGGTGTGGACAATTTCAAAGACATTTACTACAAGCAACCTGCAGCTACTGGTGATCTGTGGAATGTGACAGTGATAAGGTGTGCTGGCAACATATTTATTGACTTGCATTTGCACAGTGTTGTTCTGAAAGTTACAAATATGGACAGTATTTTAGTGACTGCACTATGACCATGCATCTCAGCAATGAGATGTCCACAGGAACTGAAACAAATTCATTGACTTTGTAAAGGTCTTATCTAGGGCTCAACATTCCAGAAGGTTTGCTAACATTTTATTTAACAAGCATCAACTTATCGATATGATAAAGACCTGTGATATTACATACATATGGTTCTCTTTTTTATGTGTAAATTTCTCTTGTTAATCGAAAGGACTGTTCGATCATATTTTGTATTTATTTATATTCTTCAGTGGATGGGGCAGAAGGTGACTTGTTATTATTTCATAAGAGAAATTGCCTATGAGATTATGAAGTTAAACTTGTATAAAATAAAAGTTTATTTCTTTTGTTGTACTTTTACTTTTGTATTTGTTTTATTTATAGAAAATGGTAAAGTATTGTTGGCGGGATATTAGAAAACAAAAATGTTCCAGGCAATAGCTTTGTGTTGAAATACAAGAAATTCTCACACTATTTACACACACACTATTTACTGGCTTTGGGGTACATGTTGTTTAAAACCTTCATAGTTCAATATTGCAATCTACCTACGTGTCATCATCTCAGTACTCAATACAGGTTTCCAAAACTTCGTTCAGTTGATCAAATAATGCAGCGTGTAGTCTCACACTGATTCTCTTTGTTGTAGAATGATGCTCACTGCTATGACTTTGAAGAATAATTTTGCTTGGTTTCATACTTTAAGATGTATTGTAGTTGCTGTGTTTTGGGGTCAGGTGATGCATAATTTTATTTAAATTTCTAGTTAGCAAAGTACTTACATAATGTTTGACAGCTACTTTGCCTTTAAGAGATGGACAGTGCAGTCATAAGCATCCGCATTTGCAGGAACAGGCATAGGGGGGAAAAAATGTGATGCAGAAGCTAAAAGCACACAAAAACCTAAAAGGAAAACAGGAATTTGATAAACTGAAAAATAAGACTATTTCATAAATGGTTTGTGAGATAGTTGCTTACAAAAGTAAGACATTTATTTTAAGGGAAATATTGCATTCCAAACTATATTGTTTATTAAAACACTTTAAAACTGAATTGACCGTAACCATGGTTCCAAAATAACAATCTGTGACAGTTTGACATTCCAGGGCCTGCTGGAACCAGAAATGAGAAAGCATTGCTAAACAAATTAAAGTGATTCATTATGTTAACTGTTACCAGATTACCATTTTTCCTTCATTAGTCAAGTCTTTGAAGGAAAGCATGTCAATTATTTTCTGTTAAGTCTTCTCATTGCATACATTTTCTCTTGCCAATCAACTGCTAGAGAATACTGTAGATGATTGGTTCAGGTTGTCATTAACATATATTGCAGGACAGCAAGATCAAAACTGGCCGCAACATATGTTACCTCAATCACTGGAAAGCGGCATAAAAGGCCGAAACCTGGGTAGTAATTAAACAATAGTCAAATGGCAGCGTGTTCATTTAAAAGTATTGACTGTTCCTCAGAAACATCAAAAACTGTTGACTCATTAAGAATTATCAAATGGAAATGTCACTTCTTTAAATCTGGCGATAAAGGGTAACTCCCCCTCCTCACAAATGGCCTTTTTCAGTCATTTTATATCCTGTTAAGTTTTTTCATCTTGTTATATTTTTCAAGTGATTGAGTAGTTAAATCATGTTACATCAGACATGTGAAAGTTTCCCTTTCAGCACTTATTAGTACATCCACCAGATTATTAAAACACGAATGTTTCTCTTTTTTGCTGTGCATTTTCAAATAATCCAAACCATTAGGAAGATAGGAATGTCACAAATCTAGAATTTTGTGATCATTTTTGTTCTTAATGTTGGACTTCTTACATTGCTTCCAAAGAGAGGAATTTCAGAATTTATTTTGTCCCCAACAATTAAATACAAAATAACTTGATCTGTAGAATTTGCAAGTAGAAAAATCTTGCACGTAACTTCCCCTTCAGTTTCATCCCACATAAGTGTGATAACCAAAATTTTAAATGTTTCGTAACAGTATTCTAGAGAAGCTGTCAACTATGTGAGTGGTAAGTTATTTACTCTCTAGGTCAAAAAGGTAAAAATAAACATGGTTTTTAAGACATGTAGTACTTATCCTTCTCAGGAGATTGGCTTCCACATCACATACGATGTCAAGTGATACGGTCATTTTAGGAAATTGTTTTCATTACGTCAATCAAGCTATGACAAAAAGTAACTGCTAGACCTCAGAACACCCTGCTACTGATGTAATCCCAGCTATGACAACTAAGTCTAAAAGTGTGGGAAAGAATGGCACTGTCCAACAAATTACGACCAATTATGGGAACCACAGCTGTATGGAGGACCTTACAAAGGCCTATTGGAGAGTGTCTTGGCAGGCTGGCTATGCAGTGGGTAGGAGTACCAAATCTTATCTTCCCTTTGTCCATATGCAAAGTTTCTGTTGCAGAGTCTCTTTGTTTCACAGTCTTTATAGTAAATTTACAGCCAGTGGAGAAGAGTCCAGGTAGGAGATGGAAGGCAAGATAAACTGCTGACAGTGCTAACAGGTGTAGCCAAATAAGAAGCAAGATTGTACAAGTTAACAGAGAATGAGGTTTTTGATAAGTAATATTTTCTAGTATATAAATGTAGTAATTACAAGAAAGTAAAGGATAAGCTATATGTATCAGTAAGTAGAAGCAAGATACATAAGCAGAAGAGGTATGTGTATATTGTGATGTGTGTGTTATAAATAAGAGTAAGAAAAAGTTAGAAGAGAGGAGTTAAAATATTTGGATAGAGCAATCAGGTAATATCAACAAAACAATTATGGAAGAAACTTATCATTTACAGTGAGAAAAGTGTCTAGTGTGTTTACTGATAGTTGAGACAGTGCATACCCAAGTAGTAGAGGAGGTGTAGGAGAGGAAAAGGATAGGCGGATCCTTAGGACAACTGGCCTATACTTTGGTCAGGTGAATCTGAGAGATGGGCTGCACCATTTAATGTAGGTAGGGGAGAGGTAAGGTTAGAAGGGATGGTCTATACTTTGGTTAGGGGAATCCATTGCAAAAATTACTTGCACTATCTTTACAAGGGTACACTCGCATTGATAGTGATAGAGGTTTGATACAGTGACTGCTCTTAGGAAGAGTGTAAGTGCAGTGAATACAGAAGTATGAAGCTGTATGACTGGTGGTCACAATACGAAAGTTCCTCCAGAGTTCTTTGAAGTAATTATTTGTTTATAGTTGTATGTTAAAGTGAAATTCCCTTTTTTTTTAAGTGGGGGGGGGGGGGGGATATGAAGTGTTAAATGTGTTTAGGCAAACATTATTTCACTCTCTTCGTGTAGTACAAGGAAAGACAACCATGACAGAATAATGTTAAGTAGGGAGTAACTTGTGGACATACTGTGTGTGGGTGTTTTGTTTTCGTATATGCAGACATTAAATGGCAGGTGTGGAATATGAGAAGGTGGTAACAAATAAATGGCTTCACCTGCTATGGGCAGTGCTTTTACATTTGGCATCGTGGCTAGGTGGTGGCTTGACCTTCAGAGAGCAACACCTCTATCCAAGACAGGATGGTTTTATGACAAATGAAATATATATTAATATGTATTGCCATGTTGAGTCTTTGAGGCATATGTTGTATAGGAAACTTATGTTCTACTCAGATTCACAAGTCACACTAATGTCCTACAAACCTGTTAAGGAAATATGTTTATAAAAGGAAAATGGCGAACATGCTTTCTCTTGATATGAGTAGAAGTTATGACTGATGACCTCAGAAGTTAAGTCGCATAGTGCTCAGAGCCAGTAGAAGCTATCTTTTGCTCCAGTAACAGCTGCAGAATGTGAAGCAGTCAAGCCTTTTCTCGGCACATGGGATTTCAGAGGCACTGATTAGCAGGACCTCTACTTCAAGAGAATCAATTACAACAATTTGAATTTTGGGTGACACGAAGTGTTCTGACTCAGTTTCTACTAAAAGGAGCAAGCTTGCAGCTACATAAAACCTTACATCAACAAGAAAAACAATTCAATACCACCCCTGACCAAGGAACAATGTTGCTGAGTGTTGGTTGTTCTGTGCCAGTTTTTGGGATGTTTCCCTATCAGGAATGAAAAAGAGGTGGTGGCCCAAGAGGCCTGGGCCTGGGCCTGAATCCAAAAAACTGCTTCTTCGTCACTCAAGAAATAAGTCTAGGGGCACATAGTTCATGGCAAACGAGTCAATCTTGATCCAGAGAAAATAAGAGTAGACAGATTCGTAGAGTCCTCAGCTCATGCATGACGTGAGAAGTTTTCTCAGAAAATGTTCTTGTCACTGGTAACCCATAAAGTACTTCTGCATTGATACAGGTCCCTTTCAAGAAGTACTACAGGGAAACAGCAAATTTTCCTGAAATGAGGTGAAAGAAATATCCCTCCTTGTCCGTAAGGAGATTTGAACATCATCTCCAGTCCTAGCATTATATGATGAGAATGCAGAGACAGAACTTCAGGAAGCTGCTGAAAAGCTGTTAGCTTATGCTTCCAGGTTACCTTCCATGACTCAAATGAACTTATATAAAACTGAGAAAGTGTCTTTCAGTTGTTTGGGCCATCAGCAATTTCTGGCCAAATTTGTTTGGCAAACTATCATTGTTGTGAAGGACGACCATTCTCTTATGCTGACTGACTATCCTGAAGGATCCATCATGTTGACTGGCAAGACAGGCACTGTGGCTTTAGGAGTACAATTGGACAGTGGTATACAAAAGCAGATGTCAACATATGGACCGTGAGTGCTTTCCAAAGAATCCTGTAGGTCATCGGATGAAATCTGACCACCAGCAAGCTTTTTTTTTTACTGTTTATCATTTCTGGGATATTCTCAAAATTTCTTGTTTGGTTATTCTGAAATATTTAATGTTTTTGTAAATAGTAGCACACTCCATCCAGGTGATAGTTCAGTTCTGTCTCTACTTTGGTATCTGTAATATACTTTTCTCAGTGCTAAGTGTTCTACTTCATTGACAATCCTGCTTTTGGATTTGGGTTTGATTATGGTCATGATGTGTAAATATTTTTTGTGAATAGAGTACATAAACTCCTTTGCAAATTTGTTAAGTTCTTGCAGTTGATATTTTAGGAGGTTCAACAACAATAAGCACTCGAGGAAGTGGAATCAGGTTAGTATCCTCTCATTCGGCCAACGGAATAACAGCAAAGGACTTGGAGGATGCATAAATTTTACAGTAACATCATGTTTTGTTGTATTTAGTTCAACAATTATCCCAGAGTCCTACAGATTAAGATATTTACAAGCTATACATATCTTCATGGGATCAATTTTTCCTCTCTCATAAAGGATACCAATTCGTTCAATAAGTTATCTTTTAAGGTGGACTCCACATCACTGCTGATCTCCCTTGCTTTCAACTTCCCGAAACTATCTAATAGTTCAAAGTTAAGGAAACTTCTGGTTCCAGGGAATGTTTGGAGTTCTACAAAATCAAGGGTGTGTCCGATTTATGACTCTTCAAAAGTAAAATAACACTTAACTTTTGCTATGTTAACATTACAAGAGAGGCAACTCTAATGAGTTAATATTTGATTTTGTAGGGGTCTTTGTAAACTTTCCTTTCGTCTTAATCTTTTAAATTACTTGCTGTGCCATACACTGAGTTTTTTCCTGGCCGTGGCTGGTTGCAAAGAATGACCACTTAGCACTGATATTAAAATAGTTTTGAAGAATTGGCCCACACAAGCAGCACTATTTTTTTTCATATAAATGTGTTCCTTTGATGAAACCAGTCACAACAGACATGTATTATGTAGTCAGATATTACACAAACACACTTGACTAATTTTTTATCTCCAGTATTTTTTAGATTAATTATAACAAGACTTACAGGCAAGAGTCCGATGTCTGATAGCATCCTTGGTCTTTGTTCTGGACAGTAAAAGAAGAATTTTCATTAACATCCATTAATACTGTGGTAATGTTTACATCACTTGATCCTGTAAGTATCTTATAATATTCTGAGACTAGCCAGTGTAAAAATGTGGAACAAGTTTTTGCAATTTAGATGAAAGATCCCCAATAGAGTTTGCCATACATGTGATCAAGAGCATTCTGTCACTCGAAATTCATTCATGAAATTCAATAATTGCATCTGCCTTACAGTTTTCATCTTTTCCCCCAAAGGAACACAATGGTGTTTCTTTCAGAAGGCATTCACTGCAGTGCCCTGGCACACATGTCAGGAGCAGCTTTTTCACATTTTAATATTTTTGTGAGATATTCTTCAAATTCTACAATTGGTACTGTGTTAATTAGTACAATTATGTTCTGATAAATGGTACAACTTTCTGGGTGAAGTGAACAATATTTTAAAAAATCTATCTTGGTTTATGGATATTTGTTTTCAAATTTGAATAAAATTTATGTATACTTTCTTTCGTACTGCTTTTGCTCTGTGCTTACAGCATCTTTCATGTCTGGTAAAGCTTGGCAGAAGTCAGTTATTTCCTGTGTCATGCCTGTCCGAACAGGAAGAAATTTCTGCCACTTGCTGAGAGATGAATCTTGCATGTAGCCAATTGTTACTCATCTTTTACACAAAATATTATTTACCACACAGATAACAAAAACTATACGAAATTATTTTTCCAATATCTGAACAATAATAGTTTTTACGAAACAACTGAATAAAAATTGCTCAGGTGCAAGTAGGACTCTCGCACGGAGGTTTCTTTACAAACTTAATTATGTATATCAATAATTCATCGATTTCAGGAACTGACAATCTTGACGATTTTTGCCTGTTATCGATGTTAATATTGGCAAGGTATTGGTCCCAGAGATTCCAAGACTTTCGAGAATGTTTTAATTTCAAGTAAAACAAAGCATAGGACATTGACAGAGAGATGCCGAATAAAATGCTTTTGGTTGTTAAGAGAGCAATGCATGAAGCCTTCAATTACTACTGTAGCAGAATATTGTGAAATAATCTTTCACAAAACCCTAAGAAATTCTGGTTGTATGTAAAGGCTGTTAGTGGCATTGCAGTTAGTGTCCAGTCCCCAGTGAATGAGACAGGAACTGAAACTAAGGGAAGCAAATCAAAAACTGAAATGCTTAATCTGTTTTCAAATGTTCCTTTTCAAAGAAAAACCCAGGAGAAATGCCACAGTTTAATTTGTGTACCACTGAAAGGATGAGTGAAATCGGCATTAATGTCAGTGGTGTTGAGAAACAGCTGAAATTGTCAATACTGAACAATGCTCCAGGGCATGATGGAATCCCTGTCAGATTCTATACTGAATTTGTAGCTGAGTTAGCTCCTCTTCTAATTATAATGTATCGTAGATCCCTCAAACAAAAAACTGTTGTCCAGTAGTTGAAAGAAAGTGCAGGTCACGCCCATCTATAAGAGGAGTCGTAGAAGTGATCCACACATCTGTCCAATATCCTTGACATCAATTTCTTGTAGAATCTCCGAGCATATTCTGAGCTCAAACATAATGATTTATCCTGAACAGAATGACCTCGTCCATGCCTCCCAACATGGATTCCAATAACATCTATCGTATGAAATCCAGTTCACACCTTTCTCACATGGCATACTCAAAGCTTTGGATCAAGGCAGCCAGGTAGATGCAGTTCTTCCTGATTTCCAAAAAGCATGTGACTCAGTACCACAACTATGCTTATTTGAAAAGTACAATCATATGGTGTATCAAGTGAAATTTGTGACTGGATTGAGGACTTTTTGATAGGGAGAACACCACCAGATCATCAGGGAAGTCTGATTGGACCCCTGCTGTTCATGTTGTATATTAATGACGTTGCAGACAATATTGATAGTAACTTAAGACTTTTTTCAGGTGATGCAGTACTGTCTGAAGGAAGCTACTTAAATATTTATTTGGATCTTGATAAGATTTCAAAGTGGTGCAAAGACTGGCAACTTGCTTTGAATGTTCAAAAATATAAAATGTGTACTTCACGAAATGAAAAAACTTAGTACCCTATGATTGTACTATCAATGAACAATACATGCCATGCAATTTGAGGCACCATATCACAGATTGCGTGGCCCTCCCACTGGAGGTTTGAGTACTCCCTCGGGTAAGGGTGTGTGTGTTGTTCTAAGCATAAGTTAGTTTAAGTAGTGGGTAGGTCTAGGGATCGATCACCACAGCAGTTTGGTCCCTTAGGAATTCACACACATTTGAGTAATACCTGTAACCAGCCAATTCATATAAATACTTGTGAGCAGTACTTTGTAGGGACATGATGATGATGATGATGATGATGGTGGTGATGACTGGTTTGTGGGGTCATCAGTGTTCGTACAAAGTCTCAATTTTTACACAGTTCAATCCAGCCACTATCACAAAAGATGATGATGATGATGATGATGAAATGATGAGGACAACACAAACACCCAGTCCCCGGGCAGGGAAAATCCCCAATCCAGCCAGGAAGTGAACCCGGGACCCTGTGATGCAGAATCAGCAAACTTGTAGGGACATAAATGGAATGATCACATAGGCTCTGCTGGGGTAAAGCAAATGGTAGGCATCAGTTTATTGGTAAAATACTGTGGAAGTTTACAAAGGAGATTGTTTACAAATCACTCATGTGACCCATTTTAGAATATTGCTCAAGTGTGTGGAGCCTGTACCAAATAAGACTAACAGGGGACATTGAATGTATACAGAGAAGGGTAACACGAATGGTCACATGTTTGTTTGGCTTGTGGAAGAGTGTCACAGAGACACTGAATAAACTGATCTGGCAGTCACTTGAAGACAGACATAAACTACCCTGAGGAAGTCTAGTATAAAGTTTCAGAAACAAGCTTCAAATGGTAACTCTAGTACGTATCATGAGGACAAGATCAGAATAATTACAGCATGCATAGAAGCATTCAAACAATCATTCTTTCTGCACTCCACACATAAATCAAATGGGAAGAAACCCTAATAACTGGTACAACAGTATGCAGAAGATGAAGTCAGATAACAAATGACAAAAGAATATTTTTCCAACAATATTAAAGAAGGAAAGTTGCTACTCGCCATGTAGTGGAGATGCTGAGTCTCGATAGGCACAACAAAAAGATTCACACAATTATAGCTTTCGGCCATTAAGGCCTTTGTCAGCGATAGACACACACACACTCACACAAACACAACTTGCACACACGCCTGCAGTCTCAGATAAATGAAACCACACTGCGAGAAGCAGCACCAGTGCATGATGGGAGTGGTGACTGGGTTGGGGTAAGAAGGAGGCTGGGGCAGGGAGAGGGAAGGATAGTATGGTGGGGGTGGCAGACAGTGAAGTGCTGCAGTTTAGACAGAGGGCAGGAGAGAAGGTGGGGAGGGGAGGGGAGGAAGTAGTGGAAAGGAGAGAAATAAAAAGAAATTAAAAGACTGAGTGTGGCAGTGAAATGATGGCTGTGTAATGCTGGAATGGGAACAGGGAGGGGGCTGGATGGGTGAGGACAGTGACGAAGGTTGAGACTAGGAGGGTTACGGGAACATATGATATATTGCAGGGAAAGTTCCCACCTGCGCAATTCAGAAAAGCTGGTGTTGGTGGGAAGGATCCATACGGCACAGGCTGTGAAGCAGTCATTGAGATGAGGGCTATTATGTTTGGTGGCGTGTTCAGCAACAGGGTGGTCCACTTGTTTTTTGGCATGAGTTTGTCAGTGGCCATTCATGTGGAAAGACAGCTTGTTGGGTGTCATGCCTATATATATAATGCAGCACAGTGGTTGCAGCTTAGCTTGTAAATCACATGACTGGTTTCACAGCCCTGCCTTTGATGGGATAGGTGATGTTAGTGACCGGACTGGAGTAGGTGGTGATAGGAGGATGTATGAGACAGGTCTTGCATCAAGATCTATTACAAGGGTATGAGCCATGAGTTAAGGGATTGGGTACAGGAGTTGTGTAAGGATGGACAAGTATATTGTGAATGTTTGGTGTATAGCGGAATACCACTGTAGGAGGGGTGGGAAGGATAGTGGGCAGGACATTTCTCATTTCAGGGCACGGCGAGAGGTAATCAAAACCCTGGCAGAAAAAGTAATTCAGTTGTTCCAGTCCCGGATGGTACTGAGTTACGAGGGGAATGCTCCTCTGTGGCCAGACTGTGGGGCTTTGGGAGATGGTGGGAGACTGGAAATTTGAGGCACTGGAGATTTGTTTTTGTACAAGGATGGGAGGATAATTATGGTCAGTGAAGGCTTCAGTGAGACCCTCAGTATATTTTGAGAGGGGCTGCTCATCACTACAGGTGCGACGACCTTGGGTGGCTAGGTTGTATGGACTGGGTGGCAGCTGTCGAAGTGGAGGTATTGCTGGTGGTTAGTAGGTTTTATATGGACAGAGGTACTGATGTAGCCATCTCTGAGGTGGAGGTCAACATCTAGGAAGATGGCTTGTTGGGTTGAGTAGGACCATGTGAAGCAAATGGGGGAGAAGTTGTTGAGGTTCTGGAGGAATGTGGATAGGGTGTCCTTACCTTCAACCCAGATAGCAAAGATGTCATCAATGAATGTGAACCAGGTTAGGGGTTTAGGATTCTGGGTTTTTAGGAAGGATTCCTCTAGATGGCCCATGAATAGGTTGGCATAGCCGTACCCCGGATTTGTTTGTAGGTAATGCCTTCAAAGGAGAAATAATTGTGGGTGAGGATATAGTTGGTCATTACGATTAGGCTGGAGGTGGTTGGTTTGGAATCCATAGGGTGTCTGGAAAGGTAGTGTTCAATAGCGGTAAGGTCATGGGTATTAGGAATGTTAGTGTACAGGGAGGTGGCATCAACAGTGACGAGCAGGGCACCGTGTGGTAAAGGGACAGGAACTGTGGAGAGTCATTGGAGGAAATGGTTGGTATCTTCTATATAGGAGGATAGGTTCCGGGTAATAGGTTGAAGGTGTTGGTCTATGAGAGCAGAGATTCTCTCAGTTGGGGCACAGTAACCGGCCACAATGGGTCGTCCTGGTTGGTTGGGTGGCCGGTGCCATATGGGTCCTTCCCACCAACACCAGCTTTTCTGAATTGCGCAGGTGGGAACTTTCCCTGTAACACATCCTACATTCCTATAACCCTCCTGGTGTCAGTCTTCGTTAGTCACTGTCCTCACCCATCCAGCCCCCTCCCTGTTCCCATTCCAGCACTATACAGCCGTCATTTCACCACCACACCCAATGTTTTAATTTCTTTTTATTTCTCTCCTTTCCGCTACCTCCTCCCCCCTCTCCCCCCCCCCCCCACCTTCTCTCCTGCCCTCCATCTAAACTGCAGCACTTCACTGACTGTCCATCACCCCTACCATACTATCACTCCTCCTCTCCACCCCAGCCTCCTCCTTACTCCAACCCAGTTGCCAGTCCCATCACGCACTGGTGCTGTTGCTTCTCTAATATTGTTACATTCCATTTAAGATTTTTTTTTCTGTTTGATATATAAGGGGCATTCAAAAAGAAATGAACCGGAGGCATAATTACAGAAACCAGTACCTGTATTGGCTGGCTGTTGAGACACTTGTCCCACTGTGACACAAGGTGGTGAATGGCTGTCTCATAAAACTCCCAGGGCTGCAATGTTAACCTGTTCTGCATGTACAGCTGGGTGTCGTCGTCCGAGTTGAATCGTTTGTCCCTCAGAGCCTTTTTAAGGAGCCCAAAAAAGGCGTAATCACAGGGAGAGAGGTCCGGTCTGTATGGAGGGTGGCCGAGAACCTCCCATTTGAATTTCTGTAGGAGTGCCATGACTGTGTTGGCTGTGTGAGGCTTTCTATTGTTGTGGAGCAGAATGACCTCACAGGTGAGATTGCCTGGTCGTTTTGATTTGATCTCTTGGCAAAGGGTGGTCAAGGTTTGTGAGTAATACTGGGCATTTACTGTTGTCCCTGTGATTATGCCATATTTGGTCCCCTTGAAAAGGCTCTGAAGGGCAAACGATTCACCTCGGACAACGGCGTCCAGCTGTTAACTGGTTAACATCGCAGCCCTAGGAATTTTATGAGACAGCCATTCACTGCCTTGTGTCACAGTGGGACAAGTGTCTCGACAGCCAGGGTCAGTACTTCTAAAATACATGTACTGGTTTCTGTAATTATTCCTCTGGCTCGTTTCTTTCTGAACGCCCCTTATAATAACAGTTAAACAATTTTCTTATTTGTTTTTCTTTACCTTTATTGTGATACCTTTCTTCTTGCCAAATTTCAGTTCTACACCAAAGGAAAGTACCCTATAGGTTTTAATGAATGAGTTTACAAGTATTAAAATAAGCTGGATCTTTTGATCACATTCATTTAGAAGCTCCAAATTTTTACATCATCAAGGGTCCATAGGCTTTAATATGTGACTTACATTTCAACCTAATGCGTCAATCTATTTCTGAGAAAAAGGGGTTCTAACAGATAGTCACACAGGCAGACAGTCTGACACCAAGTGAAAAAAAAAATTTTTTGCAAATTAACAATTTTTAATTTTTTCCTTTGGTTTAAGTGTGAAACCTCACTTCTTGGCAAATTTCATCAATCTAGGTAAATGGGAAGTATCCTGTAGGTTCTGATGAGTGAGTATGCAAGTGTCAAAATATAAGACATAAATTGCCATATCTTTTAATTGCATTCACTCAAAAGCTTCATTTTTTTTACATCTCCAAGCGACTGCAGACCTTAATATGTGATATAAATTTCAACTTAATACGTCTGCCTGTTCCTGGTTTGGAAATCGGACACACACAGAGACAGATGGACAACAAAGTGGTCCTATAAGGGTTCCATTTTTATGTGAGGAATCTTTTTAAAAAATCCCAAGCCATAGCCCATTCTTTGAAGACTGTTTAACAAAATAATATTAGGGGTTATCCCTTTTCCATTTATGTGATATTCATTGTAACGATGAACCATGTTGTTGTAATGATGAGTTATACAGATGAGTTATACAGAAGTAAGTATACATTTTTTCTTGTCTTTATTGTTTTACTGAAAGGTATGAGAATTTTTTTTTACAGTCCTTATGCTGTAGAATATACAGGATGAACAAAAAAATGTTGCCACATTTGGTGGTCATCATGCAATTCCTCATCCCAGTTTGAGATAAAAGTGTATCTTGCAAAAACTAGTCCCACCAATAGGTTTAATAGGAATGCAGTTTAAAAAACAAGGCTCTGGCAATGCTGCAACTGCGTGCAGTGGGACAAAGAATGGATAGTGTGAACTCTGCACACTAATGGAGCTGTCGCATTAGGTCACTGACACAAGGTAGTGTGGACTCACCAGTGTTCAAGTCGCATTCATCCTACACATAATTTTACTTTTTTTTTTTTATTTTTAAGGCAAGGGATCAAATGTATCCAGTTTACACCTCCATAATGCAGTATCTTGTGTATTTCTTTCTGTTACTGTTACATTAAGACATAACATGAGCTTCTTGCACATGAAAACAACCCCTTTGTTTTGTGCTTAACACAAATAAAGCCAATAAATGATATAAATGGATACAGATAATGTTTCTGTATCCAATGGGTACAAAAAAAAAAAAAAAAAAAAAAAAAACACAACAAGATGCTACACTTGACTGGACATTATGCTACACACAGTAATTCCCTTCTGCACATTTGACATTCAAGCTTATCTTCAGAGAGCTGGTACATACTGTGAAGGCATTGCTAAATACGCATACAGAATTTTTTGCCATGATTTTCTTTTGTTTTCTATTTTTTTCTTTTGTTCCTACCAGCACATGTGACTATGATGATGTAACATACTACTGCGGGCTTTAAATGTAAAGATGGAACAGTGATTATTTTGTTGCCAATGGAAAAATATGTTTCTTGCTTTGTAACTGTGGAAAAGTTTGTAAATTTCTTTTTTGGCATATTGTTAATTGTGGAAAATGTAGTCAAGAAAATTTATAAAGATTTATGTGATTTATGATAATGACAGGGGACAGTGATAGCAATATTTATAGTTGAACAGAGGATGTGTAGTAGAAGGTATGGTGGGCGATGCATCTGTGAAGCATGTGTAGGAAAATGATATTATGTTTTATAAAAAGCACCCGGAATTGTACGAACAGTGATACCAAACTACGAGAATGTCAATATGCTTTACCACTGTGCTAAGTAATGCCATCGTCAGTGAACTTTAGGAGCAAATAACCTGGACTGTGAAAGTGCCGCTAACAAGACTTTGTTGTGACCAACATGAACAGAGCTTTTGTGCGAATGAACTTTGCCAGGATTGATATTTGGATGGTGGAACTATGGTCAGATATACCACTATCAAGTGGTAAAAGTGAACAGTTTAATGAACTGTGCAGTATATGTGACTTTCAATGACATTACAGGTTTGAACTGTAAAATCAGAGTGGACATTGTTTACGGTGTGCATCACGTAAAAGAACAATTCTATGAACTTTGTATTTGTTGATACAGCTATGTGAATGTGATGAACAATGTAGATATGGACAAAAGCATCACAGACAGTGCACAAAGTGTATAAACGAACACTGTCTATGTAATGTGCTTTGCAGGGGGGACACGACAACAATGGTTGCATATGAACGTCTTGTGGACTAGCTTCTTGTGGTTTGTTAATTGCCACTGGGTTACTGATATGGCTGTGCAGAAACTTCATTCTTGTTTTGCCAAAGAAGATTAACAAGGGGAACTGCCTCTATCCTGCTCACAACCTTGTAACCTGCCGATGTCATGCTGCTCAGCGCAGTGCTTCATAAGCAACGAAATGTTAAGATATTTTGCCGAATGATATATCCTGATCTAAAAACTTTCTGTCACTATTAAAAGTAGTACAATTATGGACTCTATTCAAATCAATTCTTTGCCTGTATATGTTTGCTTTCAAAAATATATGTTTGCTATCGAAAATAAAAGTACCATTAGCGAACTAATAGTTCCATGGTAGTCATTGTTGAAACACCAGTAAAATCTAAACTTCTTCCTCTCATTAGAACTATTTCTCCTCGCATGTCAAAATTTTTGTGACCAGATTATTTTAGGTGATTTTATGTATTGCTATGAGTGCAGCAATGTGATAGTCACTAATAAGAGTATATTGTCATGAAATATGGCTGCGCAAATAAATTATGGCGAGCACCATGATTGCCTGAGATCCGACCAATGACATAAAAGCTGCTATTTCACCATTGGTGCATTTCCTGCTGTGAGTGCAAATCATATAAACTATGTGATCAAAAGTATGTGGACACTTGGCTGAAAATGACTTACAAATTCATGGTGCCCTCCATCCGCAATGCTGGAATTCAATATAGTGTTGGCCCAACCTTAGCCTTGATGACAGCTTCCACTCTCGCAGGCATACATACACTGAGATGCTGGAAGGTTTCTTGGGGAATGGTAGCCCATTCTTCATGGAGTGCTGCACCGAGGAGAGGTACCGATGTCAGTCGATGAGGCCTGGCATGAAGTTGTCCTTTCAAAACATCCCAAAGGTGTTCTATACGATTCAGGTCAGGACACTGGGCAGGCCAATTCATTACGGGGATGTTATTCTCATGTAATCACTCTGCCACTGGCCGTGCATTATGAACAGGTGCTCAATCATGTTGAAAGATGCAATCGCCATCCCTGAATTGCTCTTCAACATTGGGAAGTAAGAAGGTGCTTAAAACATTAATGTTGGCCTGCGCTGTGATAGTGTCATGCAAAACAATATGGGGTGCAAGCTCACTCCATGAAAAACATGACCACACCATAACACCACCTCCTCTGAATTTTACTGTTGGCACTACAAATGCTGGCAGACGACGTTCACTGGGCATCCGCCATACCCATACCCTGCCATCGGATTGCCATATTGTGTACCATGATTCATCACTCCACACAACATTTTTCCACTGTTCAGTCATCCAATGTTTACGTTCTTTACACCAAGTGAGGCGTTGTTTGGTATTTACCAGCGTGATGTGTGACTTATGAACAGCTGCTCAATCACGAAATCCAAGTATTCTCACCTCCCACCTAACTGTCATAGTAGTAGCAGTGGATCCTGATGCAGTCTGGAATTCCTGTGTGATGGTCTGAATAGATGTCTGCCTATTACACATTACGACCCTCTTCAACTGTCGGCTGTCTCCGTCACTCAACAGTTGATGTCGGCCTGTATGCTTTTGTGCTGTACGTGTCCCTTCACATTTCCACTTCACTATCATATCAGAAACAGTGGACCTAGGGATATTTAGGAGTGTGGAAACCTCGCATGCAGACATATGACACAAGTGACACCCAACACCTGACCAGGTTTGAAGTCCGTGAGTTCTGCGGAGCATCCCATTCTGCTCTCTCACAATGACTAATGTCTACTGAGGTCACTGATATGGAGTACCTGGCAGTAGGTGGCAGCACAATGCACCTAATATGAAAAATGTGTGTTTTTGGGGGTGTCCAGACATTTTTGATCACATAGTGTATGTCAGCTGTCAAAACACATGTGGAATGTTTACACAGTATTAAAAGCTTTGATACTGTATTGCTAGAAGTCACAGTATTGAGGGATGCTGGTTATACTCAAAAGTGGGTATATGTATGGTGAATCCCCCCAGTGTTCATGTAATTATTAACAGTGTTGTATGTGATTCACATAATTTTGTCACCTTTTCTAAATTCTGTCAGATATTGTCTTTCATCTTTTTTATGTTTCAGAGGGTATATACACAATTTTGTTGACTCTGGTTATTTTCAGAGCAGTTTCTCATAAACATCTGGTTTTTCATTTCATAAATAAAGTGGGATTGTGACCAATTGAGAAGTATAACATACAGTTTAGTTTTCCATCTTGAATTTTGGGTGACTTCACAGTACAGGTTTTTATAATTATTTTTCCTATGGGGTGAGATCATCACGTATGGCACCATGTTGTGACAGGACAGTGTTTTAGTAATACTGTCTTTTTGAACCTGTCAATCTTAGGATTGGAGTTTGAAATCTGGAGGGGTGAAAATTGTATTGTTTCGTTTTGTGTGGGTTTCCTATTGTAGACAAAATAACAATCAAAGAAGATGAGCATGTAGTTAGTTTCAAGTTGTGAGAAAGTGAGCAAGGAGAAAATGTAGAAGAAGAGTTTTTTATGGAAAAAGTAAGTATAGGATTAGACATTAAAATGGAACAGGTGTCAAAAGAAAAGTAGAGGAGAAGGGAGAAGTAGAATGTATCTTGTCATTGCTGCTAGCAGAGGTGAAAGGAGAGAAAGAAATTGTAGATAAAGGGCAGAAAGATATGAGATACGAGGTGATAGAAATCAGGGAAGGGATAGAGAAGTGGCAACAAGAGATGAAAGAAATGAAAGGAGGTTTTCAGAAAGAAATCAAAGAAGGGATTAAAAAAGGGTAGAAAGAAATAAAGAAAATAAAAAAGGGCAGAAGGAAATGAAAGAGGGGCTGAAACGAGTTAGATGAAGGAATTGGAAGTGGGGTTAGAAAGTGATGTGTCTGAGATCAAGTTAGATTTGGGTAAAGATTTTGCAAAGTTCAAAGATGATGTTAAAGAGACATTTAAATAGACAGAATTTGAGTTACAGGAGAAACAAAAACAAAAAAAATGAGGAGGAGGTAAAGGGAAAGATAAAATGCTTGGATAAAAAAGTTGAAGCCCAAGCTAATGAGTGTAACCAAGGGAGAACTGAAGTGAAAGGGTATTGTGACAATATTTTCAAAGAATATAGCCAAAATACTGGGGCAGAAGTGGAACAAATTAAAGAGACTACTACTGTGATTGAAAAGCGAGTGGTGACTCTATGAAGGGCAATACAGGATATGAATTATACAGCTTCGTCTGTAGTAGCGCATGTGAGAATGGTAGTAGTTTTAATTATATAATGTTTGACCCTAGGGGTAATGTGCATCCTGTGTCTTTTACACACAGTTGATAAAGTCAGTACAGTGGATGGATCAAGATAAATTGAGGGCTAGTGCTTGTCTAAAAGGTGAAAGTTTGGATTGGGGAGCTGATCCACCTGATAAATATGAAACTTTTGAGGAATATGAGTCAGCTCTTCTGGGAAAGTACTAGTCCAAAGAGAAACAAAGTGATGTTATTGAAGCCTTTAAGAAGGCCCCATGGTATGATAGGAGAAATAGAGAAAGTATGCAAGAGTACTGTGAGAGATGGATCAATAAATTGAAACATTTGGATGGTACTTGGAGTGATAGGAATACAATAGAGATTTTAATGGAGAAGTTCCCCCCTGACAAAAGGTGTGGATTGATAGGGCATAATAATAACGTGAAAGATTTTCTGAATAGAGTGAGGGATGTAGGTAGATGGCAGACAAATTGTTCATTTTATGAAAACAGAGATTATGAGTGATATCAGGAAAACAGAGAACATGCTAACAGAGTGAATCAAATAAATGTGCGAGGTAAAGAAGGAAGAGGAAGTTTTAGGGGTAACAGCATAGGTCAGGAAACAAGGGACGAATTTCATCCGGGAAATGGTATCCTGCAACAGTGAGGGCCCATGCTGGGGCGAGTCACATATCGGGGCCCACTAATATGGCAGTTGCCACAATGAGTCAAGGGGTTCAGTAGTTTGTAATGATACTAGTAATGCTAGTGGAGGTGATACAAGGTGCAGAAATCAGAACTTGGTGATTGAAGAGATGCTGCCTGAAGTTTGTTATAGGGGTAATGAGGAGTCAGCAGGTTCTTGTGTGGAGATGTTTTCCCATATGTATGATGATGTAAGAGAATATGATGAGATGTTTGGAGGTAAAAGAGAAGATAATATAATACAATTGCAAGTGTTGGGAGTGAAGAAGAAGGAGATAGTGAGAATAATTGCAGTGTTGAAGAAGGAGAGGAAGTACAAAGGGATACATTTCTTTTACATGGCAGTTTGCAGGAAAATGGCAATGAAGGTGGGCAAATTTCTGATGTTTTTGGGGGAGAGACTTATACACAATCTTTGAACCACAATGTTGATGAAAATAAATGGGAAGAAGTTAGTCTGTTCGTGATTGGTAAGGCTCAAGTGGTGACGACTTCCAGTATGGAAGAAAGACGATTTGGAAAGAGTTGGGAAAGGTGGAAAATCCAGAATTAGATTGTGGAGACTGGGAACGTAGCAATATTGAGGAAGAGAAGTATTTTCAGATAATCCAGCTAAAGTTAAGACTTTTGAGTGTAAATTGTATGTGAAACAGCAGGAGCTTTTGCAAGAAAACCTTTTTGTATACTGTTTGCTTTATGGAAGTAATGTATAAGGAAATTGAGGGAATGGTAGAGTGTGGTGTCATGGAGAGGAGTAATATTGAATACAGTAGGCCATTGATAGTAATGGGTAAAAAGGATAGCAGTGTGAGGGTGGTCATAGATGCTAAGATGTTGAATACTATAGTGAGTAGAGAAACTGATCATCCAAAGAATATGAATGGAATATTGCAAAACCATTTTAATATGAATTATATGTCCAGTCTGGATCTGACAGTTGGCTACCAGCAAATTACAAATGCAAAGGAGGGTAGGAAGTTTATTGCATTCTTGGTGAATGGAAAGTATTACCAGTATACTGTGGTTCCTTTGGTTTGAACATGAGTGTGTCAGTGTTCATATGAGCTCTTGACCAAGTCTTAGAACAGGAGTTGAGTTCCAAAATAACAGTGTATTTGGATGACCTATTAGATGCCACAGAAACTTGGGAAGAGTATTGTAACATATCGAATGAGGAACTTCAAGCTTTGAGAAAACGGGGCATGATCCTGAGATATAAGAAATGTGAGCTCATAAGAAAAGAGATGAAATTCTTGGATAGAATCCTATTCACCACTAGTATCAAAGTCGACCCTGAAAAGATGAGAGCAATTAAGGAATGTCCATCTCCCAAGAATCGTAAGAGTTGAAGTCTTTTCTAGGTTTGTGTAATTTCTACAGAAATTTTGTGTCTGGTCAGGTGTTCAATAACCCATGTCTGAATAAGTTGTTGAGTCCTAAGGTACCCTCTGTTTGGACAGATGAATGTGAGAAAATTTTTAATCATCTTAAGGAGGCTTTGAAAGAAAATGACCTTTTTGTTTAGCGGCTGACTCCAGTGTATATGGTATTGGAGTGGAATTATTTCAGAATTTTCAGAATGATGAGAAAGAAGATCTACAGAGAGATGATTGGGTGTGAAGAGTGAACCTGAGGGGATTCACTACTCTTTAGTGAACATGTGAAGTGGCATGCATAGGGCCCCAAGCTGTGGCAGTGCTATTTCATTCTTTAGTTTTCTGTACTGCTTCCTACCCTTCTACTATCCTTTATATGGGTTAAAACAGTACTTCAGCTATTGAACTATCCAGAGAAAGACTAAGTATATATTACCTGATGCAACTGTAATCTCAAATGTGGCATTTTTCCATGACAATGAAAATATAATGTGTTAATGATGGAAGAATGGTTGAGAGATCAACAATATTAGGATAATTCTTTGGGGACAGTTTTGTATAGTTAGGCTGAAAGTAAACAAAAAACAAAGAATGGTATGACAGTGTGGCAATGAATCTGGTTTATAAGTAGCCTGAACAATAATAACAGGGAATTTGAGTTTTAGTTGCTGTGCATTGACAGTCATTGAATATGAGAAAAAATTGATGATGCCTAATATGGGTGCAAAGTAGTGATGCTGTGGATAGGATTTGGTTGCAGATGTGTGTGGAGGAAATGATAAGAAGTGATTGCTGGATGAAATCATGAAATTTGATGGAGAATGGTAAGATAATGTAATAGGTAACTACTGAAGTGTAGAATGAATAGATCAGAGTAATAGTGAAGAAATATGTATAAGATGAAGTGAGTGATAATTATAGGAAGATTGTGAGATGAAGAGAAATCGTGAAGTGCAGAAAGGATAGATGAGGATGACTGTTAATGAGGAAAGACATAAAATAAGATGAGCAGTAGTTCGGAGAGGATTATAATGTAAAGTAAAATGGAGAAAAGGGTAAATAAGTTAAAAAGAAGGTTAGAGGACGTTTTATATATATATATATATATATATATATATATATATATATATATATATATATATACACTCAAAACAAAAAATGATGTGACTTACCAAACGAAAGTGCTGGCATGTCGATAAACACACAAACAAACACAAACATACACACAAAATTCCAGCTTTCGCAACCAGCGGTTGCTTCGTCCAAGGAGATGGAAAGACGAAAGGATGTGGGTTTTAAGGGAGAGGGTAAGGAGTCATTCCAATCCCGGGAGTGGAAAGACTTACCTTAGGGGGAAAAAAGGACGGGTATACACTTGCACACACACACATATCCATCCACACATATACAGACACAAGCAGACATATTTAAAGACAAAGACTTTGGGCAGAGATGTCAGTCGAGGCAGAAGTGCAGAGGCAAAGATGATGTTGAATGACAGGTGAGGTATGAGTGGCGGCAACTTGAAATTAGCGGAGATTGAGGCCTGGTGGGTAACGGGAAGAGAGGATATATTGAAGAGCAAGTTCCCATCTCCCATCCACAAACACAATCATCCTGGCCGCCCCATTGTAGCTGGTTACCAAGCCCCCACAGAACGTATCTCTGCCTACGTAGATCAACACCTTCAACCTATTACATGCAGTCTCCCATCCTCCATCAAAGACACCAACCACTTTCTCGAACGCCTGGAATCTTTACCCAATGTGTTACCCCCGGAAACCATCCTTGTAACCATTGATGCCACTTCCTTATACACAAATATTCCACACGTCCAGGGCCTCACTGCGATGGAGCATTTCCTTTCACGCCGATCACCTGCCACCCTACCTAAAACCTCTTTCCTCATCACCTTAGCCAGCTTCATCCTGACCCACAACTTCTTCACTTTTGGAGGCCGGACATACCAACAATTAAAGGGAACAGCCATGGGTACCAGGATGGCCCCCTCGTACGCCAACCTATTCATGGGTCGCTTAGAGGAAGCCTTCTTGGTTACCCAGGCCTGCCAACCCAAAGTTTGGTACAGATTTATTGATGACATCTTCATGATCTGGACTCACAGTGAAGAAGAACTCCAGAATTTCCTCTCCAACCTCAACTCCTTTGGTTCCATCAGATTCACCTGGTCCTACTCCAAATCCCATGCCACTTTCCTTGACGTTGACCTCCACCTGTCCAATGGCCAGCTTCACACGTCCGTCCACATCAAACCCACCAACAAGCAACAGTACCTCCATTATGACAGCTGCCACCCATTCCACATCAAACGGTCCCTTCC
The DNA here is from genome assembly GCF_021461385.2 of Schistocerca piceifrons. Taxonomy (NCBI): domain Eukaryota; kingdom Metazoa; phylum Arthropoda; class Insecta; order Orthoptera; family Acrididae; genus Schistocerca; species Schistocerca piceifrons. The sequence continues at coordinate 541,608,227 of NC_060138.1, read as the reverse complement.
CTACAGCCTAGATCTTCGTGGCAAACGAATCTGCTCCAGTCCGGAATCCCTGAACCATTACACCTACAACCTGACAACAGCTTTCGCATCCCGCAACTACCCTCCCGACCTGGTACAGAAGCAAATAACCAGAGCCACTTCCTCATCCCCTCAAACCCAGAATCCCCCACAGAAGAACCACAAAAGTGCCCCACTTGTGACAGGATACTTTCCGGGACTGGACCAGACTCTGAATGTGGCTCTCCAGCAGGGATACGACTTCCTCAAATCCTGCCCTGAAATGAGATCCATCCATCATGAAATCCTCCCCCCTCCACCAAGAGTGTCTTTCCGCCGTCCACCTTACCTTCATAACCTGTTAGTTCATCCCTATGAAATCCCCAAACCACCTTCCCTACCCTCTGGCTCCTATCCTTGTAACCACCCCCGGTGTAAAACCTGTCCCATGCACCCTCCCACCACCACCTACTCCAGTCCTGTAACCCAGAAGGTGTACACGATCAAAGGCAGAGCCACATGTGAAAGCACCCACGTGATTTACCAACTGACCTGCCTACACTGTGAAGCATTCTATGTGGGAATGACCAGCAACAAACTGTCCATTCGCATGAATGGACACAGGCAGACAGTGTTTGTTGGTAATGAGGATCACCCTGTGGCTAAACATGCCTTGGTGCACGGCCAGCACATCTTGGCACAGTGTTACACCGTCCAGGTTATCTGGATACTTCCCACCAACACCAACCTATCCGAACTCTGGAGATGGGAACTTGCTCTTCAATATATCCTCTCTTCCCGTTACCCACCAGGCCTCAATCTCCGCTAATTTCAAGTTGCCGCCACTCATACCTCACCTGTCATTCAACATCATCTTTGCCTCTGCACTTCCGCCTCGACTGACATCTCTGGCCAAACTCTTTGTCTTTAAATATGTCTGCTTGTGTCTGTATATGTGTGGATGGATATGTGTGTGTGTGTGTGTGTGTGTGTGTGTGTGAGTGTATACCCGTCCTTTTTTCCCCCCTAAGGTAAGTCTTTCCACTCCCGGGATTGGAATGACTCCTTACCCTCTCCCTTAAAACCCACTTCCTTTCGTCTTTTCCTCTCCTTCCCTCTTTCCTGATGAGGCAACAGTTTGTTGCGAAAGCTTGAATTTTGTGTGTATGTATGTGTCTGTTTGTGTTTCTATCGACCTGCCAGCGCTTTCGTATGGTAAGTCACATCATCTTTGTTTTTAAATATATTTTTCCCACATGGAATGTTTCCCTCTCTCTCTCTCTCTCTCTCTCTCTCTCTCTCTCTCTCTATATATATATATATATATATATATATATATATATATATATATATATAAAAAAAAACAAGGATGATGTAACTTGCCAAACAAAAGCTTTGGTATGTTGATGGAGACATTAACAAACACAAACACACACACAAGGTTCGAGCTTTCGCGGCCCACGGTTGCTTTGTCGGGAGACGGGGGGGGGATGTGGTTTTTTTTGGGGGAGAGGGTGGGGAGTCGTTCCAGTCCCGGGAGTGGGAAGACTTGCCTTGGGGGGAGGGAGGGACAGGTGTGAACTCGCGCGCACGCACACGCATCCATCCGCGCACATACGGACACAAGCAGGCATATGTTAAATTTTGTGTGTGTGCTTCTGTCTGTGTGTGTGCCGATGGGTGTGTCTGTGTGTGCGAGTGTATACCTGTCCTTTTTTTCCCCCTAAGGTGGGTCTTTCCGCTCCTGGGATTGGAATGACTCCTTACCCTCTCCCTTAAAACCCACATTTTCGTCCTTCCCTCTTTCCTGATGAAGCAAACGTGGATTGCAAAAGCTTGAAATTTTGTGTGTTTGATGATGTATGAGTAAAGTTGTTATCAGCTTTAAGCAATCAGATCTGAGTTGTTATAGTAGACTGTGGCTTAACTTCTTAAAGATATAAAAAAAAGGCAAAAAATTAATATAGTGACAAATAATAAAGAAATTTATTAATTAGGTACATATAAGTACATGAGGCTGTTAGAACTGGAGCTCAGTGATGTAGAGCCAGAAATTATTCCTAAGACACTGCAGGGTGTGTGATGATAAGTAATGTATACAATAGTTAAGGATTTGGCAAGATTAGTCTGCAGCAGTATTGTATAAGTTTATTGTAATTATTTGTTTCTCTTAGAATTTTATTTTGTTTTTGTGCTGTAATTCACACATGCTTTGGTGTTAGTCTTTATTATATGAAATATTCGTTTGTTAAATTGATTTGCTTGATTGATGTCAGTACTCTGTAAGAATTGTGTAAAATACTTTTTCATTATTGTGAAGTGGATTTGTAATGTTCTGTGATGTATGTAATTATTCATGTCAAATACTGTGAACAGAAGTTTGAATACTTTAGGTCAATGTATATACCAAAGACATTACCTAGCTTTATGATTTTTGTTGTCTCACATAAGTCAATGACATTTTATCTTGAGAGGTTCCTGGGAACATCTCATGATAAAATGAGGAAGGGCAAATATGCAAATAAAATTATTTTACCATGATTTTCTTATGTTTTCTATTTTTTCTTTTGTTCCTACCAGCATATGTCACTATCATGATGTAACATGCTACTGTGAGTTTTAAATCTGAAGATGTAATTGTGATTATTTTGTTTCCCAATGAATAAATATGTTTCTTGCTTTGTAATGGTGGAAAAGTTTGTAAATTTCTTTTTTGGTATATTATTAATTGGGAAAAATGCAGTCAAGAACATTTATAAAGATTTACATACTTTATGATAATGATATAACATCTGTAGACAGGGGACAGTGATAGCAATATTGATAGTCGAACAGAGGATGTGTGGTAGAAGGAATGGAGGGCGGTGCATCTGTGAAGTGTGCATGGAAAATGATACTATGTTTTATGAAAAGCACCCCAAAATGTATGGTCAGTGATACCAAACTATGAGAATGTAAATTTGCTTTACCACTGCACAACATAAAGCCATCAACAGTGATCTTTAGGAGCAAATAAACTGGACTGTGAAAGTGCCGCTAATAAGACTTTGTTGTGACCAACACAAACAGTGCTTTTGTACAAATGAACTTTGCTGGGATTGATATTCAGGAGGTGGAACTGTTGTCTTTCACTTTGTATCAAGCGGTGAAAGTGGAGACTTTAATGAATTGCACAGTATATCTGACTTTCAATGACATTACAGGTTTGAACCGCAAAACAAGAGTGGACATTGTTTACAGTATGAATCACATAAAAGAATAATTCTATGAACGGCTGCATGCATAAATTATGATGACCGCCATTATTGCCCAAGATCTGACCAGTGACATAAAAGCTGCTGTTTCACCATTGGTACATTTCCTGCCATGAGTGCGGATCATATGTCAGTTGTCAAAACACATGGGGAATGTTTACACAGTATTAAAAGCTTTGATATTGTTGCTACGAGTTGTAGTATTGAGAGATGCTAGTTATACTCAAAAGTGGGAACATGTATGGTGAATCCCCCCAGCGTTCATGTAATTATTAACAGTGTTGGATGTGGTTCACATAATTTTGTCACATTTTCTAAATTCTGTCAGATATTGTCTTTGATGTTTTTGAAGTTACAAAGGGTATATACACAATTTTGTTGACTCTGGTTATTTTCAGAGCAGTTTCTCATAAACATTCAGGTTTTTAGTTCATAAATAAAGTGGGATTATGAAAAACTGAGAAGTATAACAAATAGTTTGGTTTTCCAACTCGAATTTTGGGTGACTTCACAGTTCAGATTCTGATACTTATTTTTCCTATGAGGTGAGGTCATCACGGTACACATAAGAGCAATGTTCACTTTAGAGAAGATGTTCAAAATGATCACTTTACTTTTGCAAACACTTTGCCATTCCATGGATCATATTTTGCTGGATCTTATGCAATACACCTACATCCACCATTGTCGAAGTGGCATGCACATGAGCCATTAGGTAGTGTACGCCCATGGGTGGATTACTATAAATGTGTTCCTTTAAGTGCCCCAACAAATAAAAGTCTAGTGCATTAAGGTCCAGGGAATATGGAGGGCACAACTTTGTACTTCCATGGCCAATCCATTTCTCTGGATATACTTCATTTGAATAGTTACACACGTTCATTCAAAGATGTAGCAGTGCACCATCATGCTGAAATCATATTTGTCGTCAAATGCAAGTGGAATGTTGTCTAATGTGTCAGGCAAAGTATCACAAAGAAATGTACAATACAGGGCAAATTCAACTTGTGTGGCAATAGGTAAGGGCCCAAAAGCACCCATCCATTACTTGTGGATGAAGAATATCAGTTTCCTGAAGGTGTTGCTCCAGGTGACAAAAAACATTCTTATCGGCTTGGTGCTCCTGACAATACTGTATGCATGAGATGCAGCAGCAGCAGCAGCTTGGTTATTGGATGCACCCAGCACCAAAAGCATACCTGAACTTGACAGGACTAGATACAGCTGTGCACTGCATTATTAGTAGACTCATATATGCAGTTTAATGGATCCCACTGTCATTTGACAGGTCACTGTCATGTGACAAAACAATTTACTGCTTATAACTGACAAGAACTAGGCAATGGACTTCTAAAAAATGAAAAAAGAACCTGATGAGGTTTTAAATGATGGCTCCATGGTGGATATGGGTTTGATGTCCCAGCAGTCTACTCACTGAGCTATGATAGCTGGTACACTAGTGCAGAGCGATACACATTCCTCTGCATGTTCTGATACTCTGCACAATGTGACAGTCTTGCCACCTCTCTGTTTTCTACATGTATTTTCAAAATGGACCCAATCAGATTTTGCTAAAAAAACTTTTGTCAGTAATCTGGATGAGGAATCGCATTTCAACCTCCAAGTGTGGCATTTTCTCTTCTCCCTGTGTAACCACCTAATAGCTAGTCATGTTATGGTATACTGACAGAAAAGTCTTGAAGACATAAAAGAATTAAGACTAATTAGTGAGGGACAGCTTTACTTGTTCATGAGTTACAGAGCATTAGAGACAGATAAAAATTCATAAACTTTGACAGTTCATAACTTATTACATAACTGCAACACAGTTCTGAATAATAAGTCAGTTTAAAAATAAAGTAACATAGTTTATGGATGCAGTTGCAGAATCACTGATTTCTATGTATTTCTGGCAAAAATAATTATTTTTCAGTAATTTTTGTATTTGCTTCAAGAATAATAGCTTACATAAAATTAACAATATTGTGAAAAGGAGAGTTGTCACTCACCATGCAGTGGAGATGGTGAATCACAGATAGGCACAATAAAAAGACTGTCACAAATATAGCTTTTGGCCAGTAAGGCCTACATCAAAATTAGAAGACAAATACACACATACAAGCTCATGCAAATGCAACACACACACACATGGCTGCAGTCTCAGGTAATTGAGGCCACTCTAAGAGCCGCAGCACCAGTGCATGTTGGGAGTGGTGGCGGTGGAGGTATGGAGGAGGCTGGAGCTGGGAGGGGGAGGGGTAGTAGGGTAGGGGTGGTGGGCAGTGATGTGCTGTTGAGGAGCGTGCAGGGATGAGGTGGAAAGAGGGTAGGGCAGCTATGTGTAGTTGGGAGGTTAGACGGAGGGCAGCAGGGAGATGGGGAGGGGGGCATCATAGCGGACAAGGAGAGAAGTTAAAAGACCAGGTGGGATGGAGGAATGAGGGGTGTGTAGTCCTGGACTGGGAACAGAGAAGGAGCTGGATGGGAGAGGACAATGACTAATGTAGGCTGAAGTCACGAGGGTTATGGGAATGTTGGATATATTGCACGGAATATTCCCACCTGCACAATTCAGAAAAGGTGATGTTAGTGGGAAGGATACATATGGCACAGGCTGTGAAGCAGTCATTGAAATGAAGGGTGACATGTTTGGCAGCATGCTCAGCAGCAGGGTGGTCCACTTGTTTCTTGGCCACAGTTTGCCGGTGGCCATTCATGTGGATAAACAGCTTGCTTCTTGTCATGCCCACATAGAATGCAACACAGTGGATCAGCTTAGCTGGTTTCACAGGTAGCCCTGCCATTGACGGGATAGGTGATGTTTGTGACCTGACTGGAGCAGACAGTGGTGAGAGGATGTATAGGATAAGCCTTGCATCTAGGTCTTTTACAGGGGTAAGAACCATAAGGTAAGGGTTGGGAGCAGAGGCTATGTAGGGAAGGAAGAGAATATTGTGTAGGTTCGGTGTATGGCGAAATACCACAGTGAGAGGGGTGGGAAGGATAGTAGGCAGGACATTTCTCATTTCTGGACACAATGAGAGGTAGTCAGAACCCTGGCGGACAATGTAATTCAGTTGCTCCAGTCGTGGGTGGTACTGAGTTACGAGGGGAATGCTACTCTCTGGCTACACAGTGGGACTTCGTGAGGTGGTGGGAGACTGGAAAAATAAGGTACAGGAGATTCGTTTTCGTGTAAGGTTGGGAGGATAATTACAGTTCGTGAAGGCTTAAGTGAGACCCTCGGTATATTTCAAGAGGGACCGTTCGTCACTGCAGATGCGACGACCTTGGGGGATAGACTGTATGGAAGGGACTTCTTGTTATGGAACGGGTGGCAGTTGTCAAATCAGAGGTATTGCTGGTTGTTAGTAGGCTTTATATGGTCAACAGTACTGATGTTGCCATCTTTGGGATGGAGATCAACATCTAGGTAGGAGGCTTGTTGGGTTGAGTAGGACCAGGTGAAGCAAATGGGGCAGAAGTTGTTGAGGCTTTGGAGGAAAGTGGATAGGGTGTCCTCACCCCCCATTCAAATCGCAAAGATGTCATCAATGAATATGAGCCAGGTGAGAGGTTTAGGATTCTGGGTGTTCAGGAAGGATTCTTCTAGATGGCCCATGAATAGGTTGGTGTAGGATGGTACCATGTTGGTGCACATAGCCATACACTAGATTTGTTTGTAGGTAATGCCTTCAAAGGAGAAGTAATTGTGGGTGAGGATACAGTTAGTTGTGGCGACTAGGAAGGAGGTTGTTGGTCTGGAATCTGTTGGGTGTTGGGGAAGGTAGTGTTCAATAGCAGTAAGGCCATGGGCATTAGGGATGTTAGTGTAAAGGGAGGTGGCATCAATAGTGATGGGCAGGGCACTGTGAGGTAAAGGGACAGGGACTATCGATAGTCGGTGGAGAAAATGCTTGGTATCTTTTATATCGGAGGTTATGTTCCGGGTAAAAGGTTGAAGGTGTTTGGCTATGAGAGCAGAGATTCTCTCTGTGGGGGCACAGTAACCTGCCACAATGGGCGTTCTGCATATGTAGAAGGTGGGAGTGCAGTAAGTGGTAGGGGTGAGCAGAGAGATCTACTCCGGTGAGAAGTTCTGGGATTGGCCTACAGATTTGAGGAGTGACTGGAGATTCTGCTAGATTTCTGGAATGATGTCACTGTGGCAAGGTTTGTGGATGGACATATCTGACAGCTGGTGGAGTCCTTCGGCCAGATTATTCTTGCAGTCCAAAATAACAGTGGTGGAGCCTTTATCCACATGTGGGATTATAAGGTCGAGATCAGTTTTTGGATGGTGTACTGCGGTTCTTTCTGTGGATGTAAGGTTAGTTTGCATGTTGAGGGATTTGGGGAATGATGGTGAGGGAAGTTTCAAGGTTAAGAAACTCTGGAAAATTAACAGGAGGTGATTTGGGGGCAATGGGGGTGGATCACAGTTGTATGGAAGAGTGAACTGAGTTAGGCGGGGTTCAATGTTGGTCTTTGGTTGAGTCTGATTGGTAGGGATGATGGCAAAAAAGTGTTTCTGCTGTAGGGACCTGGAGAAGGATTCTGTGTGGTGGTGGGAGGGAGCTACGCAGGGTGGGGTAAACGTGGTAGATCTGGGAGACATGGTTAGTCAGCTATGAGGCAACATGGAGGAGGTTTGGAGGTTGCTGTAGAAGTAGTGGACAGTGGTACTCCAAGGCAGGAGAAGGAAGTGAGCAGGGTGTAGAACTTTTTGAGGTGGCATTGTGCACGTTACTTTAGTTCCTGGAGGGCAAGTGTTTCAATGTGTGTTATGGGTTCCAGGAATTTTGGATTGCATAGCATGAGAATTTTGCGGATGGAGAGAAGATACTGCAAAGCAGAAGGTTTGGGCTTGGTTGATGTGGTTTTGCAGAAATTTGTTGATGAGGGGTAAGGATTGGCAGAATCTGACCAAATGAAGGTCATTGTGGAAGGAGGGATGGTAGCCGGCTATAGGTAATTTAATGATAAGGCCACTTGAGAGGATTCCATGAGCCAAGCAACAACGCAGGAACAGCATGTGGGACTGGGTTCTGGCTAGGGACAAGGAAGATTTTCTGTCTTGACGCAGATGGAAGGAGCAAGGATCCATGGTGGTGGAAAAAAATGCGAAAAATAACGTAAATAAGGTAGAATTACGTCCGAAAAAACCTCACAAAAACATGCAAATACGTGAGAAAAATCCCAAGAAGGATAAAAATCCCAAGAAGGATGAAATGGAGGCAAAAGTGGGAAACAAGATGAAATCTGTGGGAGTCGACGATAGCGAAATGTGAAAACTCACTAAAATTGGCGAGAAGTAACAAAGAGATCAACGAAAAGATATAAATAATACATAAGTATATTTTATTGTGGGTAGCAGATCTGAGCGTGTATAGGTATGAAGAAGGGGGATGGCAGTTCTGACTGGACCCAGTCGCCATTCCCATCATGCACTGGTGCAGCTGCTCGCAGTATGGCCTCAGTTGCCTGAGACTGCAGTTATGTGTGTGCGAGTTGTATTCGCTGAATGTGTGTATGTGTGTTTGTCATCTAATTTTGATGAAGGCCTTACTGGCTGAAAGCTAAATTTGTGTCAGTCTATCGGTTGTGCCTGTATGCGACTCAGCATCTCCGCTGCATGGTGGATGGCAGCTTTCCTTTTTTCACAATTTTGCTACATTCCATCCTGGATTTTCCATTGTCTGATTTTTGCCTGACAGCTTTTCTTCGATCCTAACCCAGTGCTGTTTTACTTTGTTACTATTTTCTAATACATCACTATACTCAACATCCGTCCTCCTTTCTCTTCTTTCCTGTGATTTTCTTGTCACCTTACAAACCTCACTGCACACTTTACTTACGAGCCACACTATATCAACCATCTCGGCCGTGCACAACAGACACCTACGTGACCGTGCTGATTATTGGTGCAGCATCACTCCAGCAATATCATTAATCTATATCTTCTAATTGATCACCCTCCCTGCGCCACTCTCCTGTATTTTCGAGTGTTATTTCCCACACCTTTCCAATGCCACACAATCTTGTATCTCGTCATACCAACCCCTCCCCACCCTCTACTCTTTCTCTGTTCTATCCCAGGTCGCACCCACTAATTCCACCCCATCCAGTCACATCTGCCATCCCCCTTCTGCAGACTTATCCAAGATCAGCCCTGCTAAACACAGTAAAATACAGGGTGTGATTGGAAAGTCTAAAGAATGGATCCGCTACTGCTTACTGGTTTGGCAGAGGGTGAAGAGTAAGTCATTGCCTTGTACTTGAACGCCCTCTGACAGGAAATAGCGCTTCCTTTATTCAGTTCGTTGTGGCAGCTGATTGAGTACAGGTCTGTTAGGGCAAGTTGCCGGATTCTATCTGTTTGAAAATTTGTGTGAAAAGGAGCAACGGGTTTGTGTGAAATTTTGTTTTAAAACCGAAAATCAGCTTCTGAGACTTATGAACTATTAAAAACAGCTTTTGGAGATAACTGTATGAGCCAATCAAATCTGCTTCAACAGATTTAAAAATGGCCGCGAATTATTTGAAGATGAACCATGATCCGGCCATCCTACCACCTCAAAAAAGAATGAAAATCTTAAGAAAGTTCGCTACTTAGTGCGCTCTGATCGTAGACTTACAATTAGGGATATGGCTGATGAACTTAATTTAAGTTTCTATGCAGTTCAGGAAATTTAACTGAAGATCTGAACATGCGTCGAGTGTCCGCAAAATTCATTCCATAAATGTGTTGTCAAGTGACCAGACACAATGCCGAATTGGAAGTGAGCCAAGAACTGATTAATTGGACTAAAAATGACCCAGATTTGTTAAATGGATATGATCCTGAAACCAAAGTGCAGTCTTCATAGTGGAAGACTCCAGGTTCACCATGACCGGAAAAAGCTCGGCGAAGTTGGCTGAAGGTGAAGACAATGTTGGTGATTTTTTTCGATTCTGCCAGTATTGTGCATCATGAATTTACACCTGGAGGACAGAAAATAAACCAGGAATACTACAAATATGTCTTTGAGCGTTTGCGCGAAAAGGTGTGGAAGAAAAGGCCTGGATTGTGTAAAGACAGGAGTTGGGTGCTGCACCATGTCAATGCTCTGGCTCATTTGACAAATTTCAAAATTCCTGTGCTTCCACAACCGCCATATTCCTCTGATTTGGGCCCTGCGGACTTCCACCTGTTTCCTAAACTGAAATTTTCACTGAAAGGGAAGTGACTTGACTCGATTGAAGACATCCAGGCAAATACAGAGAGCATCCTTAACACACTTCAGGAAAAAAATTTCCAGGAGTGTTTCCAAAAGTGGAAACACTGTTGGAGTCGGTGTGTTCAGTCAGAAGTGGACTATTTCGAAGGAGGTGCATCATAGTAGCATGTAAGTACCACCATTGTACAATTACAAGCCTATTGTTAAAACTTTGCAATCAGACCTCTTATATTTACACACATCAAAAAAGTTTTGCATCATGTCCAGTCTGAGAGTTCCGGAAGCTGTACAGAAAATTGGAATAGAGATTAACATAAACATCATTTTCGCCCTTTTTGTTGCTCTTGAAAACCACACATTGTGTGTTGTACCACCATACAGTGAGAACTTCAGAGGTGGTGGTCCAGATTGCTAGACACCTCTAATACCCAGTAGCATGTCCTCTTGAATTGATGCATGCCTGTAATAAAAAAAAAAAATGTTCAAATGTGTGTGAAATCTTATGGGACTTAACTGCTAAGGTCATCAGTCCCTAAGCTTACACACTACTTAACTTAAATTATCCTAAGGACAAACACACACACCCATGCCCGAGGGAGGACTCGAACCTCCGCCGGGACCAGCCACACAGTCCATGACTGCAGCACCTCAGACTGCTCGGCTAATCCCAGGCTGCATGCCTGTAATCGTTTGGCATACTATACACAAGTTCATCAAGGCACTTTTGGTCCAGATTGTCCCACTCCTCAACAGAGATTTGGCATAGATCCCTCAGAGTGGTTGGTGGGTCACGTCGTCCATAAACAGCCCTTTTCAATCAAACCCAGGCATGTTTGATAAGGTTCATGTCTGGAAACTATGCTGGCCATTCTATTCAAATGATTTCATTAACCTGAAGGAAGTCGTTCACAAGATGTACATGATGGGGGCGCAAATTGTCATCCATGAAGACAAACTCCTCGGCAAAATGCTGACGATATTGTTGCAATATAAGTCAGAGGATGGCATTCATGTATCATACAGCCATTACAGCGCCTTCCATGACCATGATCAGTGTATGTTGACCTCACATAATGCCACACCAAAACAGCAGGGAACCTCCACCTTCCTGCACTCGCTGGATAGTATGTCTAAAGTGTTCATCCTGACCGGGTTGGCTCCAAACATGTCTCTGGCAATTGTCCGATTGAAGGCATATGTGACACTCCCCGGTGAAGAGAAAATAATGCCAATCCTATGCGGCCCATCTGTACCAATCTGCATTGTGTCGTCGTTGCAAAGACGGACCTAGCCACGGACGTCGGGAGTGAAGTTAAGCATCATGCAGCCTTTTGCACACAATTTGAGTCATAACATGACACCCTGTGGCAACATGCACGAAAAGCATTATTCAACATGGTGGCGTTGCTGTCAGAGTTCCTCCAAGCCATGATCCATAGGTAGCAGTCACCCACTGCAGTAGTAGCCCTTGGCCAGCCTGAGCGGGGCATGCCATCGACAGTTCCTGTCTCTCTGTATCTCCTCCATGTCCGAACAACATCACTTTGGTTCACTCCGAGATGGCTGGACACTTCCCTTGTTGAGATCTCTTCCTGGCACAAAGTAACAATGCGGGCGCAATCGAACTGCGGTATTGCCCGTCTAGGCATGGTTGAGCTGTGTACCTCGTTTCTGGTGGAATGACTGGAACTGATCAGCTGTTGGACCCCCTCTGTCTAATAGGTGCTGCTGATGCACGGTTGTTTACATTTTTGGGCGGGTTTAGTGGCACCTCTGAACAGCCAAAAGGCCTGTGTCTGTGATATAATATCCACAGCCAACGTCTGTCTTCAGGAGTTATGGGAACCAAGGTAATGCAAAACTTATTTTGATGTGTGTATATGTTATTTATATATTTTCTTTGATCTCATTGTGACTTCTCGCCGCTTTTAATGAGTTTTCACATTTCCACACATTTCATTTGATTTCCCCCCTTTGGTTTCTGTTTCATCCTTCTTGGAGTTTTTCGCACGTATTTGCGTGTTTGTTTGCGATTATTTTCGGACGTAATTCTACGTTATTTACGTAATTTTTTGAATTTTTTCCACCACCATGGACAGTTGCTCCACCCATCTGCGTCAATACATGGAAGTTTCCTTGTCCCAAGGCAGAACCCAGTTCCATATACTGTTCCTGCGATGTTGCTTGGCTCATGGAATCCTCCCAAACAGTGCCGGATTAAGCAAGCGCGGGGCCCATAGCAAATTTTGACAAGGGGCTCTTGGTTTGTTTCGGCCGTATGGTTTAGGATATAAAATAAAACATGATTGTTACAAATAAACTTTTCTCGATTTAATTTCGATAAATTTAGAAATAATACAAGTTAGATCAATGTCCCTGAGCAAATCGTATTCAATGTTCATTATACTCACGTTATTTACATTTTCCTGCGCCATTGTATTTCTTTATTCATTTTTAATGCGCTTTAACGTAGAAAAATAGCGTTCTCCACTGCAGTGGTGATCATTGAAGGTAAGTAAATGCGTAAGTCTACTTCCAAATTTGGAAAACACGATCCTAACGAATTTTTCATTCAAAATATTTAAATTTTCATTTCCAAGTCTTCGTTGTTTTTTCTGTCAATGGCAGCAGCGAGATCTGTTTTCAGCAGTTCAGCGAACTGTACCCGTTCGTCGCCTAGCGACTCTTCTAAATCATCTGGGTAAGCATTCACGATATTGGGAGTTCTTTTGAAGGTCTATTCTGCTGTAAGAGATTTAAAGTCCCGTAATATTGTCAAAACGTTAGTCAGGTGATGGTATTTTTCCATGCGTTTAACTAGTGCAGCCAGTACATCGTCAATTATCACAATAAACACGTGAAATTCATAATGTTCTCAAGGTGCATGATTTTCAACAACTTGATCAAGTGTAGCTGACCCTCATGGTCGTACTTTGTATTTCGCCTGTGTCGTCTTGAAGTTTGTTGCTGATATTCTTCACAGCTAGTCAGGGATTTGACTTTTAGACTTTTACCTCAATTTCTGAAAATGTGAACCTCATTGTTTGGATATATTCATGTGAGGATTTATAAAGTGCGTATCTAGTGGTCAGATCTTGATCAGACGACTACAGCGAAATGCTGGTCGCTCGCAAGCATTCTAGGATTCTGTTCCATGCGACACACATTATTCCCGTTACCAGTTTACTCATTTTCAAAACCATTCCGTAAGCCTGATTGCGGCACTCTACCTTTTCATGCGTATTAGTAGATATGTCATTCAAAACTTGTTTGGTCGTATGAAGATCAAATAAAAGCGCCTTTGTGGCATCAGCTCTGACCAACCACCTAGTGTTCGAAAAGCTTTTCAAAATCGGAATTTTAGTACTATCATTTTTCAGTGCTTTCAAAAGAAGGCGCTATCGACAAGTAGAAGCGGAAAGAAATGTATAGAGGCTTTCAAGGGAATCAAAGAAAATGGATGCTCCTGTAGAAAATTCTGCAGCATACTTGGTGACCAAATTTAGCGATTGTGAAAAACAGGGAATATATTCAGTGTACTTATTTATTTCTTTAATTCGTGCTTCTAAAGCCCGGTCCACACGCAACGATCTGTCTGCGCAGACATCGGCGCAGATGTCTGTACATGCAAAAGATCGCTGCAAATGTGGTGTGTTCACACGACACAAACCCCAATCTACTACTCGCCCGCCATCTGTCGGTGTAGAAAAGAAATATCAGTGGCAAGCGACTACGCTCCCCGTAAACGTCAAAAATTTAATTCATTTATTTTGAAATATAGAAATGGAGGAAGTTCTGTTGTAGACTGTGTTCGCAACTTGTTTTGCAAAAAACATTCAGACCAACCGCAGGAAACAGACAAAGCGGTAAAAATGGTGTAGACAGTGGCTGCTAAAGCGAAAGCAGTTTTCTCGCGTAAATTTACTGCGAGATTTGCAGGGCGAACCTTAAGAAAGCCAAGCAGATCAAAATACCATTACGTTGGCTGGTATACTTGATCTACTCCTACACCAGATCTTCTAGATTTCTGAACTTTGGGTAACTCTTTTCGGTAAACAGTTCGCAACGAATTTTTTTTTTTTATTTTTTTTTTATTACTGTTTCTCTGTTTGCCAAGGCGTGAACTGCCCGCAATTTTTCAATTAGAGCATTGTATCGTGCTGTCTTTTTGTCTCGGTCACTATATTCTTTACTTTTAATCTTCCACAAACATGGGTGGTTTCTATATATTTCAATGAATTCACTTACAAACTCTCGAGAACACTGACGAGTATCAGCCACTTTAATGCCCTGTGCGCACAAATACAAACACTAGACTGAGCAAACAGCTGTTTCGCGCCAGATTTGCGGCGATCTCCTGTCCACACGCTCCAACTTGTCTGCGCAGATGTGGTTTGAACCCACAGATTTGAGAGGTTTCGCTCAAACCTCCAACTCCAACTTCCAGGTTTGCACACACCTCAGGTTGGTGCAAATCTTCTGTCCACACGCAACGATCTGTCTGCGCAGATGTGATGTGCGCAGACATTTGTGCAGACAGATCGTTGCGTGTGGACGGGCCTTAAGCTGGTGTACCTGCCATTCATGTTACTGGCATTGTCATAGCTTTACCCACAACAATCTTTGGTATTAATGCCACTCTCTGTTAAAAAAGGTTAGTAAGCTTTGGGAGAGTTGTTCAGCGGTATGACCGTAGATAGCCAAAAACTTCACAAATCTTTCCACTGGTCCGGATGGTAGGACACAGTACACTATCAGAGTCAGCTGATCTACATGAGATATATCAGGAGTAGAATCCAATGAGACTGAATAGTATTAGAATCTCTTAATTTCGCAAATAATATGATCCAGTATGGCTGACGCAATTAGATGGATAAATTCCTTGCACGTTGTTTTTGTCAAATATGATGTTCCTTTCTTTTATTTACATGAATACGTATATGTTGGGCCAGAAACACATCAAATTTGACCAATAATTCTAATAACCCTAAATAATTTCCATTGTGGGATGAACCAACAATTTCATCACTACCTCGCTCAGCTAAGAAACATCTGACTGCAACAATTCATTCTAAGAGTATTCGCCAATACTTTTTGTTCATTCTCAAGTTGGCTTACAAGTTGATCAACACATGCATCCTTGTTTTTTAGAACTAACAGGGAAATTATTGCTTTTCTATGCAAACTGCTTTTTTTAAGTCTCTTCAGTAAAATATTAGCATTCTTCCAGTCATCTAATGCGTCTTTCGTAAACTGTGGCGAGCTGTCAGAATATGCCACTTTGCAAACAAAACAATCGCCCTTTGCTTTCTGAATAGCGCAATCAATCTTTCATGTAAGTTTTATGCGTTACTGTACTTTATGTTTATATGAGAAAAACGACTTTCTACAGACTCTTGGCTTATTTTCCTTCTCATATATTTCCGTTGACGACAAAAAAATATGGTTCATATGCTGAACTTTGCTACTTCCTTTCATAATTCAATAATCTCTGTCAAAGTTGTTTGGCCACTCATCAACACCGTTAGAATACATTTTACTTTCATTTTGTGTTCCACTTGTACAAGATGGAGTAGCATAAGAAGACTGTAACATTTTTTCGACTTCTCTTTGTCTTGGAGACGAGGACTCTGGGTGATGTGTCTTCCTATGCTTTTAAATTCAGTTTGGCTTGGAGACGATATGGCTGAACTGGGAAGACTTGCCGTCTGTTCAATTGCTGTATTACTTGTGGAAAACGTAACTTCATCAGAGAGAAAGTTGCATATTCTGATGAATCTTCTGTAGTATAACTATCATCCTTACAATTAACTACAGATTTTGTATTTCATTTTCTGTATATTCGGCAAAATCATTCTGAACATAAAAAACTCAGTTTACGTGTTTTAGATATATCAGCATGTGTCTTTCTCTCCTTTTCATCCCTTGCTTTATGCAGAAGCTTAGTGGCGTCCAATATATCTCTGTCTGCTGCTCAGGTTGATTAGCTCGATCTGTGTAGAAGGGAAAATAAATTACGAAATAAAATCGAACACTGCTATTTAATCGGATTACGTGACACGTAGGTATCATCCATTTTCTATTGAAGGTAGTGCCAGCTGACTGTGAAAATGCTAAGCTATATATATATATATATATGACAGTCGCCTTCCAAGAGTTTAGACTACTACAGCTTCCCGCCTATCTAGATCTATTGAATCACTGCCCATATAAATTATGCGGGAAGAAGAAGAGAACGAGTTGAGAGCGAGCTCTCAGCTGTTATCTACACACCAGTACAAATTCAGGCACATCTATAAATTATTCGTAATTAGAGCTCTCAACAAAACATCAGCCACTTGGCTTCATAGTTTTATTTAATAAGGGAAGCACCCTGGTAAAGTGTCGGCTCCCACAAACGACCAAGCTTGAGAGTTTGGGCCATATAGTGAAAGTATGCAGTTAAGACCTGACTATACTCGCGTGCAGTGGTTGTTCGTCACTCGCTCTGCCACAATGCAGCCATTTTAAGCCTAAGCGCGAAGTACAACGAAATCTCGACTTACTGGCTGCCCATGAGCTACAGTCCCTGGATCTGAATGGAGAGACGGTCAAATTGAAACGGTTGAATGTAAAATAGCGAGAGCTAATAAAGATATCACTGACTAAAATCATTATTTTCCGGCTATTTCACAAGCAAATGGAAATGTGTGGGCTTTTGTTTGTGCTATTATTTATACGTTTCTGTTTCATTGCAGACATCATAGACAACTTTCCAGATGAAGATGCAAATAACGAACAGATATTCGATGCTTCTTTACAAACTCCAATGGAGGAAAGGACAATGGACGCTAAAACGAGGAGGTAAGTGATAATGAAGAGTGTTCTGAAGATTTAAAATCATCAGTAATAGCTCGGGATGATAGCAAAGGAGTATACAAAATGGTCTGTCACTTTCTGGAAGACTAATAAGAAGAGAATCTTTCAGGGCTGCTAAGAAGATTTTTTAATTAGGTCGATTATAACAAAAACGAACTGGAAATTAACAGTAAATAGAGTAGAAAGCAACATAGGCATGTGCAACTATTTTCAAAGGTCAACATAATCGATGTACATAAGTTTAATATCGTATGCTACAATAACGTGACAGTATATAGAGTTAACATATTGAGCAATGGGACATTATAACCACAAAACAAGTGGGACCAACTTTTTTAAATAATCTGTTACATGGGTGTATATATTCAATAAGAGTTCTATTGTGGTGCACAAGGTAATCCATTTTACTACAACAAAACAACTAAGTATCTTTATGAAACAGTCATATTTACTGTGTGTGAAGAAT
Organism: Schistocerca piceifrons; assembly: GCF_021461385.2. Lineage (NCBI taxonomy): Eukaryota > Metazoa > Arthropoda > Insecta > Orthoptera > Acrididae > Schistocerca > Schistocerca piceifrons. The sequence continues at coordinate 541,590,432 of NC_060138.1, read as the reverse complement.
TTTTCAACGACAGCCTAGCTACAATGCCTATGTGAGTTTTCGATCGACAGAATACGCACAAGCGTATTTTCATTTTAGAAATCACGTGTGGTTCTCCTCTAATTAAAAAGGGACGAAAGACGACACACTCCTGCAGTCTGCACATCAGTAGTACTATATGAGGTATGATTGGAAGGTTTTAAGAATGGGCTTGTACTAGTACAATGGTGTTACTTGCATGCTACTGTGATGCATCTCCCTCGAAATAGTCCCCTTCTGACTGAACACACCCATTCCAACGGTGTTTCCACTTTTGGAAACACTCCTGGAAGTTTTTTCCTGAAGTGTGTTAGGGATGCTCTCCATATTTGCCTGGATGTCTTCAGTCGAGTCAAGTCACTTACCTTTCAGTGAAAATTTCAGTTTAGGAAATAGGTAGAAGTCCGCAGGGCCCAAATCAGGTGAATATGGTGGTTGTGGAAGTGCAGGAATTTTGAATTTGGTCAAAAATTCATCAATGGAGCAGCCACGATGAGCCAGAGCATTGTCATGGTGTAGCACCCAACTCCTGTCTTTACGCAATCCAGGCCTTTTCTTCCACACCTTTTCGCGCAAACGCTCAAGGACACATTTGTAGTATTCCTGGTTTATTTTCCGTCCTCCAGGTGTAAATTCATGATGCACAATACTGGCAGAATCGAAAAAAATCACCAACATTGTCTTCACCTTCGGCCAACTTCGCCGTGCTTTTTCCGGTCGTGGTGAACCTGAAGTCTTCCACTACGAAGACTGCACTTTGGTTTCAGGATCATATCCATATACCCATAATTCGTCACCTATAAGTAGCCTATTTAACAAATCTGGGTCATTTTTAGTCCAATTAATCAATTCTTGGCACACTTCCAATTCGGGATTGTCTCTGGTCAGTTGACAACACTTCTGGAATGAATTTTGCGGACACTCGACGCATGTTCAGATCTCCAGTTAAAATTTCCTGAACTGCATAGAAACTCAAATTAAGTTCATCAGCCATCTCCCTAATTGTATGTCTATGATCAGAGCGCACTAAGTCGCGAACTTTCACAACATTTTCATTCGTTTTTGAGGTGGAAGGACGGCCGGACCGTGGTTCATCTTCAAATGATTCACGGCCATTCTTAAATCTGTTGAACCAAACAAAAACACTTGACTGTCTCATACAATGATCTCCAAAAGCTGGTTTCAATAGTTCATAAGTCTTAAAAACTGATTTCCCAGTTTTAAAACAAAATTTCACACAAACGTGTTGCTCCGTTTTTACGTACATTTTCACGCAGACAGAACCCGGCAACAAACCCTAACAGCCCCGCACTCAGCCAGCTGCCACAATAAACTGAATAAAGGAAATGCAGTTTCCTGTCAGAGGGCATTCAAGGACAAGGCAATGACTTGCTCCCCACCCTGTGTGTCCCTGCATGTCAAACCAGTAAGCAGTAGCGGATCCATTATTGAAACTTTCCAGTCACATCTCGTATAAAGCTACACAACACGCCAACGGTATCTGTAGATCGACACTTGCTGTCGCCTCTGTTTCTACTTTTAAAAGAAGCGACGTGCATACTACAGACGCGACATGAGCAAAATTTGCATTATGTGGATCATATATTAGCAGACAGATCATATTATAGACAAGGAATATTGGCAGATGTCGCGAGATGTGTTTTCTAAAATCATACAAGATTACAGTTGATTAGTTTTCATTCTGTAATGGTTTCCAGGTCACAAAACCTTGTCAATGGATGAAGAACACGGAACTAGAGAGTTTGTTGTTTCCGAAATGACGATAAAATCAGGTGGAAGAAGGTTGCATACTGGTTTAGAGTTGTCACAAGTCTGGCTTTCTCCAGATTTATCTTCGCATTGACTGCATCCAAAAAGGCTGTCCGTTGCAGGGAGGGACTGTCTGAGATAAGCCTGGACTGGTTTCTGTTGTCCGAGAAATTAGATGATTGAAAACAACACATTAATAAACACTTTGCTAAAAATTTACTAAATGGTGCCTGTTGTGCCTGTAGTTTCGTTCAACGGACATTAAAAAAAGCCAGCGCCACACACTCTTCACTGCTCTTCTGTACAAGCATTTTTTCTCCACTTCCCGCAGAATATAGTTTTGAGACTGTTCACTTGCTTTATTAGTGACGACGTCACCGGCGGCGGCTCACAAAGCTTTGCCATCCTACCGGAGCATTTGATGGTTTGCAGCAGGCGACAATGTCCTATAGCGTGTAACAGCACATGGTTTTATGGCATAACTGCGATAGCTTTGATTCTACTCGGCGTGTCAAAACAAAGCTGTATCACACTTTAAGTTAGACCTGCAAAAATACAACTGAAAATCGCTTCCAATTACATGCATTAGCTTTTGCGTGGTGCGCATACAGACACACACACAAAAATTCTAAAAATATTTTTTTTTTCGCTTTGATAGCTGTAACAAAAAAACAGCCTCATATTCAGTTTTGCTTAAATATCTCCTACGTGCAGATATCTTCGAGTTGCAATTTTATTATATGTGTAAATTCACAATGCAGTGGAAACCGGCAAAGAGTACCGGATTATATGCAGCAAAACTATGTCCAATATTGAACAATTTTCGTTGCCAATGTCTTGGGTAGCTAGATGGACGTTACTCCAAATCACCATCCTTTGAAAAATTGTACCGTTAAGGGAACAGTTCCTTTGAATTGTAAAGCTGACAATATTAATGTGAAGTGTAGATTGAGCTACACCATTCTTCAACGCTACGGATTTGTAAATTGAAAATTATTAACTTGTTATTAAAATAATTGTTTAATCAATTAACTGTGTTCTTGCTTCACGCTTTACCATTAAGAAGATACAGTGATACAGTGGGGTGAGGTACTGCAAAGTGCTAATGCTTAAAATGTGCATCACAGATGGTCAAAGCTGCGCACTATCGAAATTATTGCTCAAATTTTGACACAAAATCGATTGCAAGATTGTTATTTCACCAGTGTTCTGTTTTCCTCCTTAAAATATTACTTTTAAGTCGATGACGTTCCATTGTGGTATTAAAAAGTCTCAAGTAAATACTAACACTAAGAGTGAAAAAATTCTGAGCGCTAAATAAATGTCTACTGTATTCGACATCATGCAAATAAAAACTACCATGTTTTATGATGATATCAAACACAGACAGCTGATTCCTACATAGTTACATACCGAGAACCAACATAAGTTTACTTTTTTTATTGTTTAAACTTCGGGGTATATACGAACAAAAAAGGACCTTACCTAGTGCTTCAGTGGTTCCCTCTTTTCAGTCAGCAGCTTCGGAATCACTATATAAAATCAATCTCACCCACTTAATAATCTTCTACTTTGTAAAATAAGTTGACGATTGGCCTCCAAGAACCAACTGTTAGACATATGTCTGTACCTCAAGGGACTTCTGTCGACTGCCCTTTTTGAATCGATGTTGCCAACACCAACACTCCCGCGCTTTTACACGTCTAATTGTTGTGCTGTGTGGCGTTGGTTGCATGAACTAAATGTCACTAAGAAGCTATTGCCGGCCATCGAGGTTAGCTCTGACACAATGATTACCCTGTTCTTCATCATGGCGCCAGAAACATTATTAATCAGTTGGCAGAATGTTGCGAATTTAACCAAATGGTGAGATAATTGCCCTTTTCCACTAGTCTACTTGCAACAAATAGATGCTATACTTGACAAGAGTTTTTGCACCCAATGCGCGGGGCCCGTAGCATTTGCTAACTCCTGCTACGTGGCTAATCCGACACTGCCCCCAAATGGCCTTACCATCAAATTACCCATCTCCAGTTGCCACCCCTCCTTCCACAAGTGGCGGATACAGGGAAACCACAGGGAAGAGGCGCTACAGATATCTTGAGCTACCTTTACTTTCACCATATTAAAAAATAATTCAGTCACATGCAGAATTTAAGAAAGTTTTATTTAAACTGATTATACACATATGCAAGACAATGTCATCTCATGATATAAAAAAGTTAGAATTGTGCTTTTCCTCCTTAAATGATGACTTCTATGTGCCTATTCTTCCTGTCAAATTGGTTAATTTCCTTGTCAATAGGGCAATCAATGTCAGCGTGAGTGTTCAACAGAGCTAAGCCACTAAGTCGATCCTCCTACATTGTCGACGTTAGCCATGTCTTTGTTCGCCACACTGTCGAAAAACTTCTTTATACTGTAGCATTAGATGCAGATAGACAAGAAAATACTTTGTACAGCATGTGCAACGTAGGATGGTCAGATCCAGGACAGACAGACAACACTTGCATAATAGAATCACGATCATTAAGGGCGTTTGTGCTCATTTGCTTGTATTGAAGAATCTCTCCGTCTCTATTTCATCACAAAGAGCGATTCTTCTTCGAAGAACGGTAGTTCAGTTAAGCACTGATACAATTTATGTGCCAGATCATTACCGTCATCTTTCAGTAGTTATGAGGGCAAAAGTGTTGAATTTTAAATGATAAATATTTTCTTCAGCAAAACGGTCTCTCATGTCAGTCGTAACATGGTCCAGTGTTGGAATAAAACCAGTTCTTTTCCAAAATGTCGTAGCATCATCATTATGATCACAGTTTCCGCTGTGTCTTTGTCTGCCTGTAAGATGAGGAACGCTCATCTCCAAGTCTACCTCTTCCATAAAACTGCCTTCGCCTCTTCCACAATACAAGCAAAGTGGCTATCACGCTGCCATACACCTTGAGTGTCGAATCTAATTTTGATTTTGCCATCGCGATATCCAAGCTAGGGTCTTGTAAGATTTTGCTGATTGGATATATTATGCTCATAATGTCACTCAGTGTAAACAGAGTGATGATAAACTCACAATTAGAGAGAGCTCAAAGGAGAATATTGGCTTTGGCAGCCGTTGTTCTATCCCTCCAACAGTGTATTTTTTTAAGAGCTTTTCAAGATGTTCTGAGATCAGCTGCGAATTGAAGAACAGCATCATGTCACTCAACCCATCTCGTTTGACAATGTGACTGCAGCGAGTGTTTTAGAGGACTCTTCAGTGTTGCGAACCGCTTGTTAGATGCTGTAAAGAACGATACTGATGATGATGAGGTCCCATACTCCTTGACGGAGGCCGGCCAGAGTGGCCGTGTGGTTCTAGGCGCTTCAGTCTGGAACCGCGTGACCACTACGGTCGCAGGTTCGAATCCTCCCTCGGGCATGGATGTGTGTGATGTCCTTGGGTTAGTTAGGTTTAAGTAGTTCTAAGTTCTAGGGGACTGATGACCTCAGAAGTTGAGTCCCATAGTGCTCAGAACCATTTGAACCTTGACGGAGCGTAGGGAACAATGCGGGAGACCTGCGCAGCCGTACTAGGAAGCGTCCTAGCGGAGGTAGCTGGCCATTGCCTTCCTATGACCGCAATGGGGATGAATGATGATGATGACGACGACACAGCAACACCCAGTCATCTTGAGGCAGGTGAAAATCCCTGACCCCATCAAGAATCGAACCCGGGACCCTGTGCTTGGGAAGCTAGAATGCTACTGTGAGACCACGAGCTGTGGATGAACGATACTACTTCTTCAAGTGAGTTTCTCACACTTTTAACTTTGCAACTGTGAGAGACAGTAAGGTTGAGTAGATGACTTAGACACAGTGCTACTTGAGCATTGATAGATTTCTTTTTTATTGTAGCCACAGCTCCTTTCAATTCTGACATATTAACTGAGCATCCATCACAGCCTATACCCAAACAGTTCTCCAGTGACAGAGAAAGGCTTTCCATTCTCTTTAGAACCGTAGTACCTAATACTTCATCATCAGTAACGCTACGATCTTCATCTTGACTCTCTTAAGGTTCATCGTCAATGTTTCCACTACAATCGTTGTCTTTATGGATGTCAACGAAACCCAAAAATCTCTCGTGTAATTTGCCATAACCATCAACATATGTTGCAGCTAAACTCAATTGGACGATGTGCGCTATGTATGTAGTCTCATCAAAGATTAGGCTGTAATAACGAGAATCTTTTGATTTCCTACAGTATTCTCGATAACATCACTGTTTCACAGTATGAAATAAGTTCGTTAAACCTTGTTTTACTTGTGTAAGTGGCGTTCGTTTTAGTGGTCTCAAGGTGGTGTTTTAGTTGTAAGTCACCCGTGTCAATTCTAAATCTTAAAAGAGCTCTAAAGTTTCCCTCACTACTCACTATACTTTCACGATCATTTTCGTTTTCTAATAGACTCCCATCATCTCTATGACCCCAGAGAGGAAAATTTTGCTTTCCATGAAATATGATTGTTTTTATTATAGGTACAAGACAGTCTCTGGTTTCCCTAACGTTTTCCATTCTCTGTCTTGACAGTTGATTTACGACCTCAAGTTCGTCGTCGGCTTGTGTTGCCAAAAATAATTTTGCGTCTGTTGACGCTTCAACGTGGTACTTGAGCTGAGAGTGGTCTCAAGGTCATCATCTTTACCAGTAAGTTTGGCAAACTTTATTAGTGGTTCAGTCACAAGTTTCTTAGCGCTAATGGATTTTGTTCCTCCAACCATTTTATTATTCACAAAAATTGAACAGTTAATGCAAAGAACTCCCTTCTTAACTTGTGAGAACACCAGCCATGGATACTGTTCGAAGTGATTATTGTGCACTTGTCTGCATTCAACATGTCCCCTCTTGTGCTCAGAAGTAGGAAAGACATAACCTTTCTCAGGTTTCCCTGGAGCTGTGAGAAGCTTGTGTTTTATATGATCACTAACATTTCCTGACGCTAATACATCCAAATAATGCCAATATCCATGGTATTAAAGAAATCAGTCGACGAACTTCGTTGTGGAAGTTTCAATGAAGTGCTGAGCTCTGCTTGTACACCTGATGGTGTTTTTGCAGATGAATGGCGACTGGAATCTCCAGATGTTTCTAGTTTTCTTTTTCTTATTACATAATGATCCATTTTATTATACTCTTATGACGTAGGTAAATTAGATGCCAATTATTCTCGAATAAACATTTTATTTGCACTGAACCATGCAACACTACTACACTTAGCAATAAAACACACAGGGTCAAGCTCCGTATATTTCTAGTATCACTAAGGGAAGTAAGGGCAACACTGACTGAAGTCTGTGGTAATAGCCAATAATCACAGTTGTTCATTTTTTATCACTTCCAAGTTATTGCAATAACTGTAGCTTTTAAACTGCCTATCTGGCAGCAACTCTGCTTCCCTTATATATGTGGCTCGGTTGTTTTGAGAACATTCGTTGTCAGAATGTTTGCTTCCAGACTTCTATGGAGTGTAAACAAATACCTACTGCGAAAGTGATAAGCCAATATGTACCTTATGACGTATATTATAAGGGTGATTTTCCAATGATGACGTCATCTGACAATTTATGTGTGTGGAACTTTTATTGTCGACTCCATTCCTTTCTAGTGCATTCGATACAGAACCTCTATAGTAACAATGGGTTTTTAGGAATCGTCCCGAAAGTCACTATTACCTGAGATATACGCATCAATAGTTTCCCATACCTAACTCATATTATGAGTTACGAGTTTCGTAACAATATTTTTACAGAGAAATTACTATGAACTACTATTAATAATACTTCACAGTCAACTGATCATTCTCACTCTTGACTAATCTTCACACCTGCACTTGCTACAACTAAGGCTTTTTACTCATACAGTCTCCAGTCTTAACATTTCTGCTCCTGAATGTAAACTAGCTTCCTGTTAGGCGAATAGTCAGTATTTATAACACTATGTATCAAAGGTTCTCTGTACAAGAAAACAGTAGAATTTTTGCGACTTTTCTCGAACAAGTGCCAGAAAGAATAACATATAGAGATCACTGGAATGGTCGCACCTTTTCTCGTAGGTATATGTTAGCTATCAATGAGGCAGACAGAAACGCATAAAATACGATGACACGGACGCGGGTGCTACATAGGAAAGTACAACTACTCAATAACTCGATTCAGTCGAGTCAACTGACAAAAGAAAGAACAAATAGCGTGTGGGCTGACTGGCGGGGGTGACAGGTGGCAATGCCGGCGACCACACAATGGGGGCACACAAACCACGTGCGCCTCTCATACGTATCTGCCACTGCCTTCCACAATGAACTCCACCTGTTTCGATTCTGTCAATCCTTAGCCCTCACCAACACAGTCCTGAAAAACCATATTAACCACGCCCAAACCTCCTTGCAGTACCTTCCCTCCATCTGCAAAATTCTCCTTGCTATGCAGTCCCAAATTCCTGGAACCCATAACACACATGGAAACTCTTGCCCTCCACGAACTAGAGCAACATACACAAATCCACCTCAAAAAGTTCTCCTCCCTGCTCACTCACTTCCTGCTCCCACCTTGGAGTACCACTATCCACCCCTTCTACAACAACCCCCAAACCTCCTCCAAGTCCCCTCATAGCTGACAACCCTGTCTCCCAGACCTACCACATTTACCCCACTCCCCCGTAATTCCCTCCCACCACCACACTGCATCCACAACCTAAACAGACCCAAAGCACAGTCATGAACCTTTCCTTCAGAAATTTCCCACAGAAATATGATTCCTTTTCAAAGGCTTCACCTTTTGCCCCACTCGCAAATTCAATAATACAGGACTTGTTAAAGACCTTCTCCCATTCTTACAGTCCCTGCAATGCAAACACTTTTTTGCCACCATCCCTACCAATCTAACTCAGAGACCAATGTGGAACCCTGCCTAACTCAGTTCACACCTCCATCCAACTGTGATCCACCCCCACTGCCCCCAAATCCCCTCCTTTGAACTTTCCAGAGTTTCTTAACCTAGAAATTTCCCCTACCATCATTCCCCATATCCCTCAACATTCAAACTAACCTTACCTTCGCAGAAAGAACCATAGTCCACCATTTAAAAACTAATCCCGATCTTATAATCCTACATGCAGATAAAGGCTCCACCACTGCTATTTTGAACAGCAAGGATTATCTGGCAGAAGGACTCCACCAGCTGTCAGACACATCCACCTACAAACTTTGCCACAGTGACCCCATTCCAGAGTTCTCCAGTCACTCCTCAAATCCATAGATCAATCCCAGAACTTCTCCCCAGAGTCCATCTCTCTGTTCACCCCTACCACTCACCGCACTCCCACCTTCTACATGCTTCCTTAAGTCCATAAACCCAACCACCAAGGATGCCCCATTGTCACTGGTTACTGTGGCCCCACTGAGAGAATCTCTGCTCTCATAGCCAAACACCTTCAACCTTTTACCCGGAACCTGTCCTCCCATACAAAAGATACCAACCATTTCCTCCACAGTTCCTGTCACTTTATCACACAGTGCCCTGCTCATCACTATTGATACCACCTCCCTTCACACTAACATCCCTAATGCCCATGGCCTTACTGCTATTGAACACTACCTTTCCCAACACTCGACAGGTTCCAAACCAACAACCTCCAACCTAGTCGCCTTGACTAACTGTATCCACACCCACAATTACTTCTCCTTTGAAGGCATTACCTATAAACAAATTCAGGGTATGCCTATGTGCACCCGCATGGTACCATCCTATGCAAATCTATTCATGGGCCATCTAGAAGAATCCTGCATGAACACCCAGAATCCTAAGCCTCCACATTCCTCTAAAACCTCAACAACTTCTGCCCCATTTGCTTCACCTAGTCCTACTCAACCCAACAAGCCTCCTTCCTAGATGTTGACCTCCACCTCAAAGATGGCTACATCAGTACCTCCAGTCATATAAAACCTACTAACAACCAGCAATACCTCCACTTTGACAGCTGCCACCAGTCATCTCATCTGCAGTGACAAACGGTCCCTCTCGAAATATACCGAGGGTCTCAGTGAAGCCTTCACAAACTGTAATTATTCTCCTAACCTTATACAAAAATAAACCTCCCACGCCTTATCTTTCCAGTCTCCCACCACCTCACAAAATCCCACCATCTGGCCACAGAGGAGCATTCCCCTCGTAACTCAGTACCATCCTGGACTGGAGCAACTGAATTACATTCTCTGCCAAGGATTTGACTACCTCTTGTTGTGCCCTGAAATGAGAAATGACGTCCACACTACCCTTCCCACAGTGGTATTCCGCCATCCACTGAACCTACACAACATACTCATCCATCCCTACACAACCCCTGCTTCCAACCCCTTAGCTCATGGCTCATCCTCGTTTAATAGACCTAGATGCAAGACCTGTCCTATACATCCTCCCACCACCACCTGCTCCAGTCTGGTCACAAACATCAACTATCCCATCAAAGGCAAGGCTACCTGTGAAACCAGTCATGTGATCTACATGCTAAGCTGCAACCACTGTGTAGCATTCTATGTGAGCATGACAAGAAACAAGCTGTCTGTCGGCACGAATGGCCACCGACAGACTGTGGCCAAGAAACAAGTGGACCACCCTGCTGCCGAGCACGCTGCCCAACATGTCACCCTTCATTACAATGACTACTTCACAGCCTGTGCCATATGTATCCTCCCCATCAACACCAACTTTTCCGAATTGTGCAGGTGGGAATATTCCCTGCAATATATCCTGTTTCCATAACCCTCATGGCCTCAACCTGCATTAGTCATTGTCCTCTTCCATTCAGCCCCTTCTCTGTTCCCATTCCAACACTACACAGCCCTCATTCTTCCATCGAAACCAGGCTTTTTACTTCTCTCTTTTTCCGCTATCCCCCACCCCTACATCTCCGCTGACCTTCATCTAACTTCCCAACTGCACATAGCTGCCCTACCCTCTTTTCACCTCGTCTCTGCGCACTCCCCAACAGCATGTCACTGTCCGTCACCCCTACACTACTATCCCTCCCCCTCCCAGCCCCAGCCTCCTCCTTACCATCACCCAGTCACCACTCCCATCATGCTCTGATGCTGCTGCTTGTAGTGTGGCCTCAGTTGCCTGAGACTAGTCATGTGTGTGCGAGTTGCAATTGTGTGAGCACACGTGTGTGTGTGTGTGTGTGTGTGTTTGTTGTCTAATTTTGATGAAGACCTTACTGGCCATAAGCTATATTTGTGATAGTCTTTACGTTGTCCGTATCTGCGACTCAGCATCTCAGCTATACAGAGGGGTCTAAAAAAATGTATCCACTGTTTAAAAGTCCATAACTTGCAAACTAACTGATGGAGTTGTCCCATTTTTGGTGAAAGTGTAGCTTAAAGTCCAACTTAAAGATATCACTGTAGGTGTTCGAAATTGTCACCATTAACATTCACACACAGAAACCATGCCGCCGAACTGCAGCACGAACTACTGACTGCTACATGTTCAGTTGGATATTTGCACATGAATGTACGATGGATTCTCGAAGTTCATCCAATGTGCATGGCTTTTGTCGATAAACAACGTCCTTCAGTGTTCCCCACAGGTAAAAGTTCAGAGGAGTTAGGTCTAGGGAATGTGGTGGACACTCCACAGCACCTCTACGGCCTGTCCATCTTCCTCGTAGATTTTCATCGAGATGCGCCCTGACACGATTTTGGTAGTGGGCTGGGGCACCATCTTGTTGAAAGTAAACTCTTCCATCTCCATACAAGTCTCGGATGGCAGGTAAAATCGATGTCTCAAGCTTCTGAAGGTACACCTCACCGGTAACTGTGCCGTCAAAGAAGAATGGCCCAATCAAGCCCCGGTAAGACAACCCACACCACACATTTACTCCTGGCAAATTCACAGCTTTGTCTACATGGACATTCGGATTTCCGCAGCCCAGTAGATGCAATTGTGGCAATTTACTGTATCACTGAGTTTGAACTGTGCCTCATCAGACCACACAATCATCTCTGCAAACTCTTCATCGTTGGGCACCATGTTATAAACCACTCACAATACTCCATTCTACGATCTGGGTCGTCATCGTTCATTGCGTGTAGCAATCGTGGGATGTAGCACTTCCACTTTGCTGTCTTCAAAATTCGCCACACACTTGAGCGACTCACTCCAGTTCCACGGGCACACTGTCTCACTGACTTCTGTGGTGAGCGAGTGAATTGTTTAACACATGACGGGAGTTAGCTGGACTTTTTACTGTTACAGATCGCCCAGATCGTTCTTTGTGTACATCTTTAACACAGCCTTCGGCTTCAAATTTGTCTCAAATGCGACGAATCGTTAAACGTGTCGGTGGCTCTGTTTGATACTCATTTCGCCATTGCCATTGAACCTCATTAATGTTTTCATACTTAAAATACCACTTCAAAATTGACTTCCTTTCATCACATGTAAGCCCTGCGCCAGCCATGTTTACTCGAGTAGCTAGGTGCAACTAAGAACAAAACACTGACTATCTGGCGACTGTCATCTGACAAAACAAAACAACGCAATACAACGCCTGTGTGGTGACTGCCGGAACTACAAACTATTACACTACCAAAGATGAGACAACTCCGTCAATTAGTTTGCCAGTTATGGACTTTTAAACAGTGGATACATTTTTTTGGACCCCTCTGTATGATAAGTGGAAACTTTCCTTCTTACAATATTGTTATATTCCATCTTGTATTTTCTGTTGTCTGATAACATAAAATTAACATAGAAAAGCCGAATACTCCATAGGAAACTATGGCATGAAATGAAGTGATTAATGAGCTACTACATACTGTGCAGATCCATCATACCTAAGACAACTGGCACTCTACCACTTCCAAATAGCATGATTGCATTTTTTATTGCTGAAAATAGAACCAAAAATTACGAGCCTCTCCCCAAATCTACATCTAATGACTACTCTGAAATTCACACTTAAGTCCCAGGCACAGGACTCACTGAACCACTTTCACACCATTTCTCTTCTGTTCCACTCTCGAACTGCACACAGAAAAAACAAGTATATCTTTCCATGTGAGATCCTGTTTCTCTTATAAGGGGCTAAGGCTGGGCTATCAAGATTCGGCATGCCAATCAGGCAAAATTGCCATGAGCACTGAGGCAATCACCCCACCGATGCACCAGGTTGAAGATACCTGTATGGTAAAACACCTTGTCCTGCTGCGTGAAGAAGTTTGTAACTGCCAGTTGTATATCCTCATCCAACATGAACAATCATCCCTTTAAGGCCTGTTTTAAGATGCCAAAGACATTATAAGCATGTGGGTATCATTCCCAAATGATAGAGATGCTAGATTCTTTGAAATCAATAAGCAATGGGCCCCAGTAATCAACGAATAGGGTGAGCAACACCTTACCATCCCATGGTTGGTGCTTGAACTTCTTGGGATGAGGGCAATGGATGAATAACACAGCCTCATACAGATTCTTCATTCTCTGATCAGGGGCAATTCTAGAAGTTGATTAAGGGTGAGGCTAATGAGGGGAGGGAGGGGGGGGGGTGGGGGTATGGAATATTGCTTAACAAAAGGAGAGTTGGTGTCCACCACTGACAACTGACAAACTGGTAAAATTTGGTGTTGCTTAAAGTAGTTTTTGGTAAATGTTTGGAGTTCACGGTTTAAAAAAAAAAAAAAACTTATTTTAACATGGGAGATTTTATAAATTACATATACCATAAAAAAGGTCAACTTACAACAAATAAGTTTTCATTAATTTTCTAGATACAGGAGATGACATGAATGTAAAAACGTGAACGACATGAATATAGAAAAAAATTATGTAAGAAAATTCACTGGATGTTTGTGTCTTCTGCTCAATTTTTCATGCTCATTCGTCTCTCTTTCTTTTTACTGAATATGTTAATGATATTTTCAATGTCCATATCTCTTTCTTTATGGATATTTGTAACCAATCCACTTAGTCTCACCTGTCCCATTGTGTTACGCAAACAAGTCTTTATTTTCACAATAGAGAAGCGTCATTCAGAAGTGCTTAAGGTGACAGGAATAGTCCCAAATATTTGAAGTAAAACATGTATGTTTGGGAAAAACTGCTTGTCATAGTTCTTTAAAACTTCAGTTGCTGTTTCAGGCCTTTTACTTTCATCAACCCACTTTTCTTCCATAGTTTCAACTCTCCTTTCATTAATATACAACCAATGTATATTAATAAATGTTGAGATGCCCATTTTAAATGAAATGATATTAATTGGTTTAGATAGTAAGCTATTTACCACTCTTATTCTTTTGTTAAAGTGTGTTTGAAATACATTGCAACCTATATTGTACACAATTATATAAAAAAAGATTGAATCTGTTGAAGTAATATATTCGCTGATTTCTGAAGTCATTTTATCCAGTGCAATATGATACTCCATTTGGGGGGGGGGGCTATAGCATACAGACACAAGCAAAAATATGTCTGCTTGTGTCTGTATGCGTGGATGGATATGTGCGTGTATGCGAGTGTATACCTGTCCTTTTTTCCCCCTAAGGTAAGTCTTTCCGCTCCCGGGATTGGAATGACTCCTTACCCTCTCCCTTAAAACCCACTTCCTTTCGTCTTCCCCCCTCCTTCCCTCTTTCCTGATGAGGCAACAGTTTGTTGCGAAAGCTTGAATTTTGTGTGTATGTTTGTGTTTGTTTGTGTGTCTATCGACCTGCCAGCGCTTTCGTTCGGTAAGTCACCTCATCTTTGTTTTTATATATAATTTTTCCCACGTGGAATGTTTCCTTCTATTATATTGATAACATAAAATATCAAATACATATCCACACTACTTCATCCTCACTGATACTCACAAACATAACAACAAAATACATAAAACTCAGTCTGTTTGTAAAATCCATTCTTAAAATTCACAGCCTACAACTATACTATTGCTAAATTAATATAACAGGGACCTATGATCGGATGATCACTGGGAAAATACTATGAAAACACATTAAAATCTTTTACCTAATAACCTATAGAGAAGGTTAGACAACACAAATCACATTTGTCTCCTCATATCATAAATTAGAAAGCACTTCAGCTGGTAAGCCAGTTCCAGCTGTCATAACTTCATATAAAACATGCTCTATTAAAGTGTGGTGTACAGAAATCTGTACCCACGAGCACTGTACACTAGTGCATCCTCTCACATGTGTCAGGTGACAGTGCCTTATCAAGAAGCAGGTTAAGAATATTTCCTTCCATCTCAGTGGTTTGAAGGAAGAATCCCATGGACATAGTGTTTGTTTCAAAAAAGGTAGCTTGTTGTTCCTCAATCCTAGCCACTCCTCCTCCCAGAGGCACATAATTGTTTCTCAGCAGCAAAGTAGCTAAATGTACAGGGGCAGCATATTGGGAAATTGCATTTTGCATGCAGACACTCTTAGCTGCTTGATTACCCTGAATTTCCACATGTCCTGGTACCCAGCAGAATTACACCTCCTTGCCCTGATTCTGTAGGTCAAAAAGGATGTTATGGATCACCTGACTAGATTTTGCTGCTGGGTATTTCTATGGATAACCTGAAAGGCACTTAGAAAGTCACTGGAAATGAGGAATTAGGTAGCATGATTACACTTCACCTGCACAAGCACTTTTGAAGTCACATATAATTCACCATCACAAACACTGGGAACGTATTAGGAGAGCAAATCTAGAGAGCAAATTCAGAAAATAATACAGCATAGCTGATGGAACTCCCCTGCCTAAGCCCCATCATTGCCAACTACAAGATAGTTGGAAGGATTGAATAAAGTTCTTGAAAAAATCTTTCTGTGCATCAATAAATCTAAAATAAGTCAGGATCTGATCTGAAACTGATCTCAGTTGAGTACATAAATATGGTCTTCATTAAATCCATTAGGTCCTTCTTAACATGAATCTCGAATGACCTTGTTCCTCACTGTCTAAAAGTATTTCTGAATAGTTGCTTCATTGTGGGGTTGTGAGAAGGCTCCATATGTATCACCTCATGAGGGTCCACTGCGTGATGACAAATGGTTCACTAGGTCCAACACAAAAGGCTGCAACTGACACTAGCCATATAGACCCTTGTTATCAGCCCAATACCCTCGCAGTGAACAGCATTTCAAGGTAAGTTTACCTACCTGGGCCCTAAACTGTGCATCCATAGTCAAGGCAGGATTGCACAAAAGCCTTGAAGCAAACATGTTCAATCTGCTCCACATGACCTGTGTGACTGCAGCATTTAGTACATTCAGTACCTTTTGGCCTTTATATTGTTTAGGTTACTGAACCATAAGAGGAGGCTCTACACTTGGAAATCATCAGCGGATAAGTACAGAAACCAAATCGATTTTATACTGGTAGAAGAAAGATACAGGAATGGAATCAAGAAGGTGCAACCATTACCAGATGCAGATATTAATAGCGACCAGAACTTACTTATGGCAAAAATAGAAATAAGAATGAAAAAACTGAAGAGGGCGACCATGGTGAAGAAGTGGGATCTAGAGAAGATAAGATCCAACAAAGAACGAATTACAGAAATGCTGTCACGTGAGTTTCTAAACACATTACAAGACAAAGAACTATCTCATAATGCCCACGAGTACTGAAATATGCTCAAAGAAGGAATCGTTAAAGTAGGACAGCAAAATATAGGATATGTAAAAGTGAAAAGGGCATAAAAAACCATGGGTCACTCAAGAAATGATTTCCAAGATGGAGGAGAGAAGAAAATTTTAAAACAAGAACACTGAAGATGCAAGAAAGATGTATCGAAGGTTAAATAATGAACTGCAAAGAGAAACAGAGCTGGCTATGTAAAAATGGCTAAAAGAGGAATGTGATGCAATTGAAGAACTGGACAGGAAGGGAAGATACAACTTACTATACAACAGAGTAAAGACTATGACATGGGATCAAAACAGAGCAGGAAGTGCTACTATGGAAATTTTGAGTAAAGATGAAGAGGTAGTGTACAAAGATTGTGACAATGTCCTCCAGAGACGGGAATAATATCTAAAAGAGCTATATGACACAGATCGCAAACCAGAAACTTTGGAACTTGAATCACTCAACAGCGTACGTGATGGCGAGAAAGGACCTACCATCATAATGGAAGAAGTAAAGTCTGCCATAGCAGCAATGAAAAATGTCAAAGTGATATATTAAAATTCTTGAACCAAGATGGAGTAAGAGAAATATTTAGGTTATGTAATAAAATACATGACAGTGGTGAATGGCCTGAGGACTTCCTGACAACAGTAACGATTCCATTACTGAAAAAACAAGGAACCAAGAAATGCAGTGAGCACAGGACAATCAGCCTCATTTGACATGCAGCCAAAGTGATGTTAAGAATAATTAATAAGAGACTTCTTGGTGAGGAGCAGTTTGGCTTTAGATGGAATATGGGCACCAGAGATGCAGTAGGCCTCCTACGAATCTTGGGAGAAACGTTTATTGAAAAAGGAAGAGGCCTATATATGTGCTTCATCTAGAAAAGGCATTTGACAATGTGGCTTGGGACAAGCTGGCGACTATAATAAGGGAAAAGAGAGTGGACTGGAAAACCAGGAGACCCATAAACTCATTATATCTTAATCAAAAAGCCTCAGTTACAATGAGAGGAGAAACTACAAACTGGATCGGACTAGGAAAAGGAGTAAGACAGGGATGCTGTCTATCACCTACCCTTTTCAAACTCTACTTGAAAAGTATGACTGACCAGTGCTCATTAGATGGCAAAGGAGTAGAATTTGAAGGAAGAAGAGTAGGGTGTTTGAGGTTTGCTCATGACATGGACCTTCTCACCACAGGGGAAAAAGAATTACAGAATTTAGTGGACACCATTGAAGCTAATGGAAAAAACTATGGAATGAAAATTAACACAAAGAAAACAAAAGTACTGGTACTAGGAGGAAATACAGAAATAAAAATTATGATGAATGGAGAAATATTAGAACAGATGCAAAATTTTAAGTACCTTGGAAGCAGGATAGACACCGACTGGAAGTGCAGCACGGAAATTAAAACAAGGATAGCAATGGCAAAAAAGGCATTTTATAAGAAAAGGAGAATTTTCTGCAGCAGTCTGAACAGAGAACTCAGGAAAAGACTCATAAAATGTCTTGTATGGAGCATTTTTTAGTATGGCGCTGAAACATGGACTTTGAGGAAGAAAGACAGAGAAAGGCTGGAGGCTTTTGAGATGTGGACATGGCAGAGGATGGAAAGAATAAGTTGAATGGACAGAGTAAAAAATGAAGAGGTGCTGAGAAGAGTTGGAGAGAAAAGACAGTTACTAGATGTAATAAAAAGAAGAAAAGAAATTGGATTGGGCATATATTAAGAAAGAATGACGGACTGATAAAAACAGTTTTAGAAGGTTATGTAGAAGGGAAAAGGAAGTGAGGACGGAAGAGATTTCAGATACTGGATGATGTGATGGATGTTACAACATACAGCAGCCTTAAAAAGGAAGCCATGGATCACAGAAAATGGAGAGGCAAAGGACCTCCCAATATGGCAGAAAACTGACGATGATGATTGTTTAGGCGAGATAATCATGTCAGCCTCTCACCAAATGTGAGACCTGGAAACCTCCCTGAACTTCCAAAATTGAGAATTTTAAGAATGGGTAGGTTAAAAGAACAAAAAGCATGATAAAATTAACAAAGACATTTCTCTGGCAAAATTGTAAAAACTGAGCAATCTTCTCACTCCTCCAACATCTTATTGTCAGGTGCAGTTGCAAGGTTGGAGGAGGAGCAGAATATGGCAAAGCCACTCACAAACATTGTACATCAAATAGGAGACTTAACTGTGGACATAGTAATGTTGACTTCAACAGAAAACAGCCACACTTAAAAACAGATCCCTGAAGAACACCAATCTATTATTTGAATCTCTCTGAAAGAGCATCACCAGCTCAACAACTAAAAAACTGCTGCAAAGGAAGGACCATATCAATATGGATAGATGTCCTCCAAATCACCACTGTCCAAGGATGTTATGCCTTCAAATAGTGTCATAGATCCTCTCAAGATGAAGAATATACAAATGAGGTGGTGTTTGCATATGAAGATTTGTTGCATTCCTGCTTCCACCAGGGTAATGTTGTCCAAGTGCTGAGTGATATCTTCTAAACCCACACTGGAAGGGGCTAAGTACTACTGAGATTTTAAGACCCAGGTCGGATGCCATCTGACCGTGCATTCTAGCATGTTTCCTATACAGTTGGTGAGGCTCATGCAACAGCCTAACAGACAATGTGTGGTCCTTCCTTGGTTTCAGGAGGGGTACTAAAATTGCCTCTGTCCACAGGTGGTGGATGTCTCCACCCAAGAAAATTTTCTTTAAAAGAAGTAGGACTATTTCATTTTTACCTTTTTTGAGGTACTGTAAGATGCTGTACTAGATTCAATCCTTATCTGATGTATCCTCCTCAACCTGAGACCACGCACAATCCAGCTCCCATACAGAAAACTGACAGCTGTATTTCTCAGTGTTGTTGGAACAGAAATTCAAATCACTCCTCTCCATTAATGCTTGATAGCAGTGGAAAGTTGGATCCTAGTGTTCCGTGGTGGTGAATGAATTTAAGTATTCCACCATTGTCTGTACGAGGTGTAGATTGCATACAGCCCTGTATTGGAGCCTAACACATTTGCCATACATCCTCCTTACAGCTGCCCAAATCTTTGAAGATCTAGTGGAACGATTTACAAGAAGCACTCAGCATGAGTCCTCCTTGCTCTCTTTGATCATTTTTTTTTGTACCTTTGCCCTCGTATTTTGAAAAACTGCAAAGTTCACAGCAGACAGTTGGCATATGAACCATTTCAATGCAGTGTGTCTGACCCCGATTTTCAAATGATGCACATTCCACCATGGGACAAGTCACCTCTGAAGTTGGACTGAGGGCTTTGAGAGAGCTGTGTAACAGGCAAGGTGGAATACACTTGTAATGTGATCCACCCAGGTCCAGGCACTGTCTAGGTGTTCAAAAATAGCCAGTTGGGTGTAAGTGTGCCCAATTTGCTCTACTAAACCTCCACCATGGCAGCTTGCTTGCAGAAACCGCTTTGTCTGAGAGATGGAGCCATACAGGGAAATGGTCACTGGAATCCATGTCATTAACAGTTCTCACTGAGCAGCATCTCAAAGCCCAGGAGAGCAGAAAGTATGGTATGTGGTGAATAATGATACTATTACAAGGAGACCTTCCTGAAACTCACTGACTATGTTCATGCGTGCCTCGCAGTGGTCCACGCTACAAAAGATGATTATTCAGGCTTTTAACAGGTGGTCACATTAATATGACTGGGAAATATATCATCTTCATAACCTCAAAGACAGAAAGAGCAGAGGAGAGAGAGTACTGCTGCACCGTCTGTTTAACATCCCATGCATTAATAATGCTGACTAGAATAATATACAAAAGAATGGAAAAGAAAAATGACAATGTGTTAGTTGTTGATCAGTTTGGCTTTAGAAAAAGTAAGGGCACCAAAAAGACAGTTCTGACACTGCACTTGATAATGGAAGAAAGGCTGAAACATCAAAAGACACATTCATAAGATACTCTGAACTACAAACAGCATTAGATAATGTAAAATGGTTCAAGGGATTCTACATTCTCCTAACAGTAGATGTAAGCTGTCAGGAAACACAGGTAATATACAATATTTACCAGAAACAAGAAGGAAAAATAAGAATGGAAGGTTGTGGATGTGCTTGGATTAATACAGAGAAGTAGTCTTTTGCCCTTACTGTTCAATCTATATATCAAATAAATAATGATGGAGATGAAAGATAAGTTCAGGAGTGAGATTAAAATTCTGTGTGGAAGGATATCAATGATAAGATCTGCTGATGACACTGTTATCCTCAATCAAAGCAAGGAAGAATTATAGGATATTTTAAAGTGTCTGAACAGTCTAATGCACACATCCTATAGACTGAGGGTAAATGGAGGAAAGATGAAAATAATGAAAAGTAACTGAAATGAGATTAGTGACAAAATTATCAAAATTGGGTACCATGAAGCAGATTCAGTGAAGGAATTCTGCTAAACTGGAAGTAAAATAACACATGGTGGACAACACAAGGAGGACATAAGAAGCAGACTGTCACATGCAGAGAGATCATTCCATGTCAAAAGAAGTTTCTGAGAACGTACATTTGGAGCACAGTAGGGTATGGAAGAGAAACATGGTCTGTGGGAAAACCAGGAAAGAAGAGAATAAAAACATTTGAAATGTGGTGCTATAGAAGGATGTCGCAGATTACTTGGACTTCCAATAAATGAGGTGGTTCCCTGCTGTACCTGTGAAGAGAGAAATATGTAGAAAACATTGACAAGCAGGGACAGGATGATAGAACATGTCTCATAACATCAGAAATAACTTCCATCATACTAGACTGGGCAAAATTATCAAAATTGGGTACCATGAAGCAGATTCAGTGAAGGAATTCTGCTAAACTGGAAGTAAAATAACACATGGTGGACAACACAAGGAGGACATAAGAAGCAGACTGTCACATGCAGAGAGATCATTCCATATCAAAAGAAGTTTCTGAGAACGTACATTTGGAGCACAGTAGGGTATGGAAGAGAAACATGGTCTGTGGGAAAACCACATCCACCTCTTGCTGGACTGCCCACTTTTAGCCGCTCTGCGGGGACTTTTAACTTTCCCAGCACCCTACCTTCGGTGTGGGCGACAATGCCTCAACGTTTTATTCATGAGGGTGGGTCTAGTCTGCAACACATTGAAATCTCCACCCTAAAAGCACTAGGGTGGAGGACAGAGAGGGACAAACGACATACACTAAAACCTTGCTTTGATTGAGGATAACAGTGTCATCAGCAGATCTTATCATTGATATCCTTCCACTAAGAATTTTAATCTCACTCCTGAACTTATCTTTCATCTCCATCATTATTTATTTGATATATAGATTGAACAGTAAGGGCAAAAGACTACTTCTCTGTATTAATCCAAGCACATCCACAACCTTCCATTCTTATTTTTCCTTCTTGTTTCTAGTAAATATTGTATATTACCTGTGTTTCCTGACAGCTTACATCTACTGTTAGGAGAATGTAGAATCCCTTGAACCATTTTACATTATCTAATGCTGTTTGTAGTTCAGAGTATCTTATGAATGTAACCTAAACAAAGAACAAAAGAGGACAAGAGAGTAAAACAAGAAAGATGATTACCATGGCTGGCTGACCGTGAGAATAAAAAAGAGAAACCAGCTAGTCTGCAACACATTGAAATCTCCACCCTAAAAGCACTAGGGTGGAGGACAGAGAGGGACAAACGACATACACTAAAACTTAGATCAAATGATAAAACTCACCCTCATGAATAAAACGTTGAGGCATTGTCGCCCACACCGAAGGTAGGGTGCTGGGAAAGTTAAAAGTCCCCGCAGAGCGGCTAAAAGTGGGCAGTCCAGCAAGAGGTGGATGACCGTCGTTTGTGAGCCACAGTGACACCGAGGTGGGTCCTCGTGACGGAGGAGGTATCCAAGCGTTAGTCATGTATGGCCAATGCAGAGCCAGCAGAGGACAACTGATTCCCTGTGAGAGGACCGCATGGAAGACTTCCACACATTCATAGCCTCCTTAATGACATGCAGTTTGTTGTGCATACTGTTATGCCATTCTGTCTCCCAAAGCCGAAAAACCCTGCAGCATAAGACAGAACACAGGTCAGTTTCGGAGATGCCCATCTCCAGAAGCAGTTTCCGCATAGCTTGTTTGGCCAGCCTGTCGGCAAGTTTGTTGCCTGGGATTCCGATGTGTCCTGGGGTCCACACAAACACCACTGAATGACGGGACCCTCCCAGGGCATAGATGGACTCCTGACTCGACGCTGCTAAAGGATGGTGACGGTAGCACTGGTCGATAGCTTATAGGCTGCTCAAGGAGTCAGTACACAGGAGAAATGACTCGCCAGGGAATGAGCGGATGTGCTCAAGAGCATGAGATATGGCCGCCAGCTCCGCAGTGAAAACACTGCAGCTGCTTGGCAAGGAGCGCTGTTCAATATGTCCTCCATGAACATACGCAAAGCCTACATGACCATCAGCCATTCAGCCATCAGTGTAAACCACTTTGAGGCCCTGCTACATGTCGAGAATCGAGAGGAAGTGATAGCAGAGAGCTGCAGAGTTAATGGATTCCTTAGGGTCATGTGAAAGGTCCAGAAGAATCTGTGGCCTAGGTGTACACCATGGAGGTGTACATGAATGGACCTCGAGGAGAGGTGGTAATGGGAAGGACTCTAGTTCAGACAGAAGGGACCGGACACGAATTGCAATCATAAACCCTGACCTGGGCCACTGATGCGGGAGATGAAGCGCCACAGTTGGGAAAAAGAGACGGTAATTCAGATGTACAGGAGAACTATGAACATATGCAACGTAACTGGTGAGCAGTTGCGCATGCCTAGCCTTCAATGGAGGGACTCCGGCCTCCACCAGGTCACTGGTCACCGGACTTGTTCTAAAAGCTCCCGTCGCTAAGCAAACGCCACAGTGGTGCACTGGGATGAGTAAACGCAACGCTGAGGGCGCCACCGAACCGTAAACCAGACTCCCATAGTCAAGGCGGGATTGATCAAGGGCTCTTTAGAGCTGCAGCAGCGTAGAGCAATCTGCACCCCAGTTGGTGTTGCTCAGGCAGCGGAGGGCTTTGAGGTGCTGCCAGCACTTCCACTTAATCTGATGAAGGTTCAAGTCAATCAGGCATTGAAAACTAGTCCTAAGGATCGATATGTCTCCACTACAGAGAGTGGATTGTCATCAAGGTAAAGTTCTGGTTCTGGATGAATGGTGCGACGCCGACAGAAATGCATGACACTTGACTTTGTGGTTGAAAACTGGAAGCCGTGTGCTAGGTCCCATGACTGTGCCTTGTGAATGGCTCCCTGTAGGCACTGCTCAGCAACACCAGTACTGCAGTACTGGAGGAGCAGTATGAAACGCATAAGTCATCTGCTTACAGAGAAGGTGAGACCGATGGCCCAACAGCTGCTGCTAGACCATTAATAGCCACTAAAAATTGAGAGACACTCAATACGGAGCCCTTCAGAATGCCAGTCTTCTGAATACGGGAGGAACTATGGGAGGCACCAACTTGGACACAGGAAGTATGGAGCAACAGGAAGTTCTGGATAAAAATCTGGGATGGGCCCTGGAGACCCCACTCATACAATGTGGCAAGGATATGAAGTCACTAGGTAGTGTCGTATGCTTTACACCAGTCAAAAAAACTGCAACCAGGTGTTGGTGTTTGGAAAAGGCTGTTTGGATGGCAGACTCGAGGGACACAAAATTATCAGTGGTAGGGCGACATTGGCAGAAGCCGGCCTGACATGCAGCCAGTAGGCCACATGACTCTAGGACCCAACCCAACTGCCGACACACCATACATTCCAGCAGCTTACAAAGAACATTGATGAGGATGATGGGCCGATAGCTATCCACATCAAGCGGGTTTCTACCAGGCTTGAGCACTGGAATGATGGTGCTCTCCCGCCACTGCGATGGAAAGATGCCATTGCATCAGTTCCATTTGAAGATGGTGAGGAGATGTTGTTTGTAGTCAGCCGAGAGTTGTTTAATCATCTGACTGTGGAACCAATCCAGCCCATAAGCTGTGTCAGGGCAACGTGCAAGGGTGCCGAGGAGCTCCCACTCTGTAAACGGGGTGTTATAGGGTTCACTGTCGTGTGTAGTGAACGAGAGGACTTTCCCTTCCATCCGCCATTTGAAGGTGCAAAAGGCTGGGGGGTAGTTCTCCGACACAGAGGCTCGAGCATAGTGCTCAACAAAGTGCTCGGCAATAGCGTTTGCGTCAGCAGATAACATGCCATTGATGTCAATGCCAGAGACACCTTTTGGGGTCTGGTACCCAAAAAGATGTCTGATCTTCGTCCAGACTTAGGAAGGTGACATATGGCACCCAATGGTCAACACATACCTCTCCCAACTCTCCTGTTTCTGTCGTTTTATATGCTGCTGAACACGGGCAGAGAGCCACTTAAAAGCTATTAGGTGCTCTAGGGAAGGGTGCCACTTATGTCGCTGTAGAGCTCGACAACGCTCTTTAATTGCCTTAGCGACTTCTGGCGACCACCAAGGGACTGTCTTTCACCGGCGGCACCCTAAAGAACGAGGTATTGCGTTTTCCGCCGCAGAAACTACTGTTGTAGTGACCTGCTCAACTACAGCATCGATGGAATCATGTGAGGGAGATTCAACAGTGACAGCAGAGGTGAAGGCTACCCAGTCTGCCTTGTTTAAAGCCCATCTGTGTACGTGTCCTTGGGCAAGACAATGGTGGAGCAACAGGAAGATGGGGAAATGGTCACTACCACATAAGTCATTGTGGGCTCTCCAGTGGACAGATGGGTGAAGTCCTGGGCTACAAAGTGATAAATGAATGGCCGAGTAAGTACCATAAGCCACATTGAAAGGTGTGGAGGCCCCAGTATTTAGGAGCCAGAGGTCGTGTTGGAACAGTAAATTTTTGACATCTCTGCCTCGGCCAGTAAGCATGGTGCTACCCCACAAGGGGTTATGGGCGTTAATATCTTCCAGAAGTAGGAAAGGTTTAGGAAGTTGTTGAATCAGTGCAGCAAAGACGTTCATGGGTACCACACCATCTGGAGGAAGATATGCATTGCAGACAGTTATTTCCTGCGGCGTCCTTATCCTAACAGCTACAGCTTCAAGAGGAGTGTGAAGGGGCACAGGTTCACTACATACTGAGTTCAGAACACAGACACAAACTCCACCTAACACTATTATATTCACTATATTTCTTTTAATATCCCCTACAGACACGGAGGGCAGGGGTCTGCATTGCCAGGAACCAGGTTTCCTTGAGGTCAATGCAGAAAGCATGTGTGAAGCTTAACAGTTGCCATAGCTCAGCCAGGTGGTGGAAAAAACCACAGCAATTCCACTGGAGAATGATGTTACCATGAGGCTGGGAAGGCATGACACGCTCAATGAGGCTGTTTACACCTCAGGGTCGTCTGCTACCACCGACTTAGTTCCTGAGCAGTCGATATCCATTGTGCCAGAATCTCCACCTAATCCTCACAAACAGAGCTTGAAGGTAGCGGTGGTGTGGGTGCCACAGGAATTTCCTTGTTCTTGGGGGTCTTGTTTTTCGATTTCTCGTGCTGTTCCTTGGGTTTCTCTAGCTGGGAGGGCTTCTTTGATTCAGTCTCTGGGTCTGAGGAGGACCATGAAGCCCTACGACCAGCTACCCGTGGCTGCTTCAGCCACTGGCGGGTGTCCGCTTTGCCACTGATCGGAACCTGGGAAGGGAGTGACCCAAGGGACCCCTATGGACCCATTCCTAGCAAGAGGAGCCGAAGAAGACTTACACTTCTCCAGCTGAGAAGTGGGGACTGATGTCCCCGATAGTTTGGGAGGGGGGGGGGGGGGGGGAGGGCTCTGCTCTGAAGTAGGTGGTGCAGGAGCAACAGGGAAGGAAATGCTCCCCATTCATCAAGGGGGCAGGTGTACTCTTACGGCTCCGAGAGCTGACTGGAATTGGTGCAAGGGATGGGGCTGGAACAGTAGTTACAGCGATGGCGTAAGATGTTGTCTCATGCGCACGGGCTGGATCCATTCAAATTTCCTTTTAGCCTCAGTGTAGGCCAGTCGGTCCAAGGTCTTGTCTACCATTTTTTTTCCTTTCCTTCTGTAGAATCCTACAGTCCAGCGAGCAAGGGTAATGGAGCTCTCCGCAGCTGACACAGTTGGGAGGCAGGGCACATGGAGTATTGGGATATGATGGATGTCCACAATCTCGACATGTGACACTGGAAGTACAGCGGAAAGACATACGACCAAACTTCCAGCACTTAAAGGACCATGTTGGGGGAGGGATAATGGCTTGACATCACATTGGTAGACCATCACCTTGACCTTTTCAGGTAATGTGACACTCTCGAAGGCCAAGATGAAGGCACCGCTGGCAACCTGATTATTCCTCGGACCCCAATGGACACGCCAGATGAAATGGACACCTCGTCACTCTAAGCTGGCATGCAGCTCGCACTCAGACTGTAAAAGAAGGTCCCTGAACCATATTTAAGCTCTTACGCGGCGTGACAGTAACAGAAATATCAACCAGCTTGTCACAAGCGAGTAAAGCTGCCCATGAATGGGCAGAGGAGGCTGTTTTTATCAAGACTGATGCAGACCGCATTTTGGACAATCCCTGCACCTCCCCGAGGGAGTCCCCATCAGCTGTCATACATACAAGGTACTGAGGCGAATAAGATTCGCTGTCATCCTTAGCCTGCCGTTCCTCTCATGGTTAGCCAGAGAGGGGAACAATTTGGGGTCATACTTCTGTGCATTAAATTGAGCCTTTGAATGCTTCGAGACTGCTAGTGGTTAACCACCAGCAAGACATGAGGTACTATGCTTCATGGCGTGTCAACCACCCTGATGCCACCCACTCCAACAAAGGGCCCTCCCCATGGGTGCCACCCAGCCACAACAAAGGCCACCCGGAAGGATGTCCATGGCCGGGAGTCCCGATGAGCCTGGGTAATGGGCATCCACTCCTTGGCATACGTGGGCAGTTAATGGCGCAGACATCAGCAGAGTGATCCCTTTGTGGTCAGAGGCTACAACGAACAGGGTACATGGCGACCCCACCACAACAGACTGACTACAGTGCTAATTATCAGGCGCAAATAAGCTAAGAAGTCCAATATCATAATCAGTGCAGAAAGTGATACTGCATGGTGGATGGAGGAAAATGTACACAGGAGGGTGATCTTACCCAACAGCTGGAGAATGAGTGGAAGTGCAGATCCACGTCAACGAAGAATGCGAGAGGTCTCAGTGCATGATGGACACGATGCACCACGTAAGGTGCCCTTCCCCAATTGGCTCGCTCTTTGGGAAAATTTAGAAGGATGGAGGTCAAATCCTACAGCGGACCATCACAAAAAGGCCAAAACACGTGAGACTCCTTTCAAGGCCAAAACACGTGAGACTCCTTTCAGTCCTCTTATGACAGGCAGGAATACCTCGGGTTACTCTAACCCCCAGACCCGCAGGGGGACTCAAAACTGAGATGACGTTCCCTGCATCCCAAAAAAATGTTTTTAATAGAAGAAGAATTTTACAGTGTGGCTCACTACATGAGTATACAGTGAGGAAAAGTTCATACTGTGAGTGATAAACTTTGTATGCAACATTGAGAGAAATTATTATTACAAATTAATGCAAGAAACTAACATTAAAGCTATTAATGAACAATATAAGATTTACAAAAATATATTTTTAACTCTGGTATATGTATTGTAAATCATTTAACATTATGTATGTACTGTGCAAGCTATTGTATGTTTTTAGTTTGTAGCCTATTATATGTGTATCGTCTAGCTGTAAGGAAATTGACTTGTCCTACGTATAATACATACACATATCTGTACAAAAGTAATTCATGGGACCAATAAAAATCACAATCACTGTTTCATTCTGGTGAACTAAAAATAACTGAAAGTTTCTGGTTCAAGAAGCTACTTTCAAACTCTTGTCACAGTCAGACCAAGGCTTTATTTTGCATGAAGACACTGCATTGTATAGTTATGTCGGCATTAGTAACAAATAGAAAATTGCAAATAGAAGCTTGAAAAACAATTAAAATGGTGGTTACGTAATGAAGTTTACACCCCCTGCTGGACATTCTATTTTCATTGGTTTCGAAATAGGACAAACTCAATGAAGACAGAGGACCTAATCACAATAATATAATCTCCCATAATATTAACAGAATGTAAGTAGAGCCTCGGTGAAGGAACAACGAAAAATGTGATAAAACATATGAATGTAAAAGTGATGGTAAATAGATAGTTAGGCTAGCTTGAAACTTTGAAAACGTAGTTCATTCAGTTCCGTACTGTCAAAAATGTCCTACCTTCTATTAACCAAGTATACCAACAAGAAATAATGAACAGGGTAGAAAATTGTATGTTCTTAGGGGTGCATAGTGATGAAAAACTGGGAAAACATATAGTACACTTGCTAAAATGTTTGGGTTTACCTACTTTTGTCACAAGAATCATTGCCAACTTTTAGAACATAAAAATCAGTAAGTTAACACACTTTGCCTATTTTCACTCATTGACATCTTATGTGGTAATATTCTGCAGTAACTCCTTGTTTAAGCAGAAAGTATTCATTGCACACAAGAAATTACTTAGAATCATGTGTAGAGTTCATGAGTATACGTGTAGCAAATGTCTCTAACATGCTGACTGGCACGAGGCCACCAGCAGCCACAGTAGAGCCTGGAGGTGAAACTCCACCACATTAAGCAACTGGGAATATTAACTGCAGCCTCATAGTACCTTTATTCACATCAAACTTAGATGTTTTGTTGATGACAAATTTCGAGAGTAACACAGATTCACATGTCCAAGTTTAGAAGGAAAAATTAACTGCATTACCCTTTAATGCATTTAACTTTGGTGCAGAAAGGGGTGAAATACGCAGCTGTAAAACTCCTTGACGAACTACCCATGGAAATAAAAATGACCGACATGTAGGAGGAGTGTTTTCTATCTAGATTCAAAATGCTGCTGCTTAACATATTGACAGCCACAAGCATAGTGATGGGTGTTTCACTGCCAGCCGCTGTCTCAGGTACGAGGCATTGCTGTGGTCGCCAGCAGGCACAAAGTGTCAGGCCCTGCAGTGGCTGCTGGCAGCCTTGTGGCAGTCAATGTGTTAACAATTTCTATACGGCAGAGGACTTCTTGAACAGCCATAAAAAAGTTCCAAAGGCCACTGTGTAGCCATATAAATATATGGCAAAGAAGAATTTTTCAGAATATTGCATATAGTGAGGATAAATATTTTGTGTGTGATGCAGTGGTTTTCACTGCCTATTGCATATTATGTAACTGATCACTGCTGGATTTTTCTCCCAGGAAGGTTGTTCTCGGACAATGCCATTGGCTGAATGTATGCAATTTCTTGTACTGAAAGTCTTCAGCCACTACAGTTCATGGTTTCTATTCAACATCTAAGCATTATTTGGGGCTGAACCCATAAAAAAGACTAACCTAGAGCAATCTCTGCTTAAGATGTCTAGTATTCTTCCTTCACCATTTATTTACCTTGTGGAATCCCTCATATTCTTTAAAATAAGTCTAATAGGCAAGGGCTGCAGATTTTTTTTTTTTAAGTGATATTCATGTCATTTCACCAGACTAAACAAAAACTTGTAAACAACCCAAATCAACACATCCTTGTGCCAAAAGATACTTTCCACACGGGAATTACATTTTATAACAAACATCTTGAAAACATAAAACCAATTACTGAAGTCAAAACCTTTGCAAAATCTTTCAAGTCATATTTAAAGCATCACTGCTTTTACTCAATTGAAGAACATTTAAATTGATGAAGTGTATTACTGTCATCATAAATAAGTACACACAGAAATCACTTTCACCTGTATACTTATAAGTTGAATTGTCCAATATATTATGCATGAGTTCCTTTGTAAACAGGACCAAAAAAATACTATCTACAATCACTAGACAACAGTGACCTTTCATTTTACATGTCAACCAGAATCACCATGATCCACTACTTAAATAACTGTTTTTATATTATTTCATACATATAGGGTGTGGTGCTTAAACACAGACAAATTTCAATTTGAATTTCCCACCATATCATAGTTCCACCAGAGGATGCAGTTGGTGTCTTCGGAAGCCATAGGCATCTAGTAAACAGTCACAGCCTCAAAATAGATGAAATGTTATGAATGAACAAGTGCGGAGTACAACTGAAGAGCTGTGAATATCGAAAGTCTTCACACTGTTCGCCCACTGAAATAGTTTGATTCTTCAGATACCTGAGATCAACTGTTTACGACATTAGGGCCAAGTACAATGCTTCGGAGAAGTTTGGGGAAGGTTCTGCTAACCCGGCAAGGCAACCTCATTCGAGATATGCGTGTCACAAACTGCAGCAGTTGTTGAAGAGCTCAGGCACTGATTTCAGAGGACCCGGGGCAATCTCTGACAAAACTGGCGTCAGTATTGAATGTTAGTGAGTGAACAATGTGTCAGATGGCGGAAGAGGATCTCATATCCTGACTCTCTGATAACACTGACATGTTCTGGTCAAAGGATTTCTGGCCCCCAAATAGCCCAAATTTGAACCCCTGCGACTACTATGTTTGGAACATAGTCGAAAGAATTATCAATAAGATAAGTCACCTTGACACTGCATCTCTCACACCGCTATCGAAGCAGCATTTGCATTCGATTGTCCAAAACAAGACTGGAAATTGTTACTTAGGCTGAAGGGGGTTACATCAAGTAATTTTATTCTTGAAGGATACCACTACTTATGTGTAAAAGGATTTTCATTTTCATTTGTATTTTGTTTTACTAAATTTGCTTTCTAAAAAAGTTTCATTTGTCCGGATTTAAGCACCGCACTCTGTGCATATTCTTGTTTACCATATAACCTAGTGACATCAACAAGTGAATGTCAAAATAAATTTAGGCTGGGAAGATGTTTTGTCCATTGTACCAGCCTTTAAGTTTATTCTGTAGTCCAACAAATGCCACAATAGTTTCATTGCTTGTTGAATTACAATTTAACTAGTCAATTGTTAAAAATTTGTGATTTTGTAGCATATAGTGTAACAGACTATAATTTAATTTTACTTATTCAACATTTTATCACTAAAGATAAGTTGTCTTTCTTGAAAAGGAATCTGAATTTGAGAGCCACAGTCGATATTCTTCAAACTAATTCATATTATTTCCTGTGTTACATCATTTTCAATGGAAGAGCAACAACAGTAACAGAAAGGGAAGAATATTTCTGGCAGCTAGAAATTTGTCTTGATCTACGTGAAATTGTCAGATGGCTACTCAAATGGAAAAACACCAAGGGATATTGCTCTGGGTTAACAACCACTTGAAGCTTCCGATTCCTGTTAAGAACAAATAAAACATTATTTTATAATGAAATTGTAAGGAATTATCTTATTTTATTACTTTTGGTTTATATATTCAGCACTGCTTTCAGTTATTATTATTATTATTCTAAGCTCAAGTTAATCAGAGGCTGGAAAAATATAACTATTCAAAATTAAAACTTCAAAATCTATCCAACCAAATTATTTAATGTATCAACTGATACCTAAGTAACCATAAGAGCTAAATTT
Organism: Schistocerca piceifrons; assembly: GCF_021461385.2. NCBI lineage: Eukaryota > Metazoa > Arthropoda > Insecta > Orthoptera > Acrididae > Schistocerca > Schistocerca piceifrons. The sequence continues at coordinate 541,558,348 of NC_060138.1, read as the reverse complement.
ATTGTGATGTAGCCAAGTACGGAATGATTTTATGCAGTGGTTCTTTTTGCAGTAATTTAATGGTTTTTTTTTTTTTTTTTTTTTTTTTAAGGGAACTGTCAACAACTTTTGCTTTTTTTCACATGAGAGAGATATTACTATGCAACAAACTAGGACAGTCAGAACAATAAATAATACAGGATGTTTCAAATACGATGGGGAAGCAGGCTTAGATTGCCACACTCTCTATGGCTCATTTCTTGGCCCTTGGTAGGTGGCTTATCAGTTTTTGCCAAACTACTGTGATAGAAGTGACCTTAGAAAGAAGTCTGATTGGTCGGTTTGAGGTATAAAGGGACCAAACTACAGGGTCATCAGTCCCTTTTTCCTGATGCAAACAAGGCTCAGGGTAAAACAACACCCAAAGTACTTCTGGGAAAGTAAAAGGGGGGAAGGAATGCGGAACCACACCTAAAAAGAAAACAAATGGAATGAACAAAAAACAGAAAATGTACACCACAAGCAAAATTAGATGTAGGTATTAAAACCATAGAGCAGAAGGTCTGGGCTGGCTGATCACAAGAATAAAAGAGGATGAGCCAGACACTCTGCAACACACTAAAATGTCCACCTCAAAAGACAAGGCAAGATGAACACACGAAGGGAAAAGATGAACACCAGGACAAACAAATGCAAAAAAAAGCGTGACAGAATTAAAATGGAAGGAGGGTGGAGGCCCCAGAGAGAAGGCCAACACACACACTTAAATGGTATGATAAAAACCCCACTCACGAATAAAATGTAAAACTAAATCTGCTGTTGAGCCACTGTCGCCCAACACCAAAGGAAGGGTGCTGGGATGGTTAAAAGTCCACCGCAGAGTGGCTAAAATAGGGCAGTCCAGCAAGATGTGGACAACTATCATAGGGGAGCCACAGCGACACCGAGGTGAGTCCTCGCGACGGAGGAGGTAACCATGTGTTAGCCACGCCACATATGGTCAATGCGGAGCCAGCAGAGAACCACAGAGGCCCTGCGAGATGCCCGCGTGGAAGACTTTCACACATTTGTGATCTCCTTAATGACGCACAGTTTGTTGTGTGTACTGAGACTATGTCATTCCATCACCCAAAGCCGAAAAACCTGGTGACATAATAATTAACGCAGGTCAGTGACAGGGATACTGATCTCCAGAAGCAGTTTCTGTGTAGCCTGTTTGGCCAGGCTGTTAGCATGTTCATTTCCTGGCATTCTGAAGTGACCTCCTCCTCACAAAAGGTAGGTCCCTTTCATTCTGGGGCCTGAATGAGATGCCCCTCCCTTCTAGCTTTCCCCAAACTGTTCTCCTTCCTACTATGAGGAAGATCTCCTAAAGTTAAGTATCTGTATTCGCAGCTGTTTCCATCTCTCTCTAATTTTATAGTGTATTTAAAGTATTATAATATGTAATAATGAACTGAAACAATTGCTAATTAACTAAAAAAGCAAACTTTGCTAATATTTACAGTTATTTATTATTCAAGTGCCTAGAATTATTCATAATACTGAAATACCAATTATTCTGTGAAAAGGTATATCACATGTTAAATCATATAGCAAAATGTAGGCAGACTTTCTAGCCAAGTCTAAATGTCTAGATTATATTGTTTTCACCTCACTCACCAGGCATTCCATGAGTGAAAGAGTGAGCCTACAGCCTATGAATGATATTAAAAAAAAAACTGAATGTCATGGCTATAAGGAGTTTCAATGATAGCCTAAGGCGCCAAAATTACATCCAGAGGATAGACACATTCTGAAACCTTTTTTCCTTTTGTTTGTCACCATTAACTTGATGAAGTTACACTCATGGTAGTGGTAGTGAGTAGGTTCTCAAGTTTGCAATGATTTCCCACCATTATTGACAAATAGTTCATAGTTGGGTTTTTTTTCAGTAGAGCAGTCTTTCTACTAAACCTGTAGAAAAACTGTAAACTAGTAAGCACTGGATTTCTCTTTTACAGTGAAAGCTATCTCCTCCTTCACTAGTCCCAGGCACTAGTTTTATTTTAATGCTCAATTTTTTGGGTAGTAAAGAAATATTTTAATTTCATTAACTGTCTGCCCCTGGTAGCTGAGTGGTCAGTGCAATGGAATGTCATACCTAACTGCCCAGGTTCAATTCTTGGCTGGGTTGGAGATTTTCTCCTCTCAGGGACTGGGTGTTGTGTTGTCCTTAGCCGCGCGGGATTAGCCAGTTCGAGTCCTCCCTCGTGTGTGTGTGTGTGTGTCCTTAGGATAAATACAAAGAGATAGAGGGGCTGGCCAGTACTTACCTCAGCTCAGTACAGCCGATAGATACACACAAAACAGAACCAAAAATTTACGTTCCTAGCTTTCGGAACAAATGTTCCTTCATCAGGGAGGAGAGAGGGGAAAGAAAAGGAAGAAGGGAAAGTAGATTCAGTTACTCACAACCCAGGTTACGTAGCAACAGGGAAAGGAAAACAGGGAGGGTAGCAAGGATGGAGGCATGGTTGTCAGAGGGAAGCCAAAGATATTCTACTGTAAGTACTGTGCCAGCTTCAAACCACAGAGGATGCATACAGCAGTAAAGAGGTATATAGTATAAAGATAAACACAACTATGTAGGATGAAAAGATGCGTGAATGGCTAAAGAGGAAAGGGAAAGAGGAGAAGACTGAAGAGTAAATGGGAGTGAGGTGGTTTAACGTAGGTTCAGTCCAGGGGGATGGCGGGATGAAAGGATGTGTTGCAGTGCAAGTTCCCATCTCCGCATTTCAGAGGGATGCTTCTGTGTGGTCTGGGGATAGGAACATTGTCACCCAATATTATCCTGGCCTCGAAAACATCAACAAATTACTCCGCCAGGGATATGACTTTCTCAAGTCAACCCCTGAAATGAGATCATCCCTTGACAAAATTCTCCCCACACCACCCAGAGTTGCCTTTCGTTGCCCCCCTAACCTCCGTAACATCCTTGTTAAACCCTACAATATTCCCAGACTACCTTCTCTACCCAGCGGCTTCTCCCCCTGTAACCGACCCCGCTGCAAAACCTGCCCCATGCATCCCCCCCACAACCACCTACTCCAGCCCCGCTACTGGTAAAACATACACAATTCAAGGCAGGGCCACATGTGAAACTACACATGTCATTTATCAACTGACATGCCTGCACTGCACAGCCTTTTACATCGGTATGACAACAACTAAACTGGCTGAGCGCATGAACGGACACAGACGAACTGTCCGCCTAGGAGATGTCCAATACCCAGTAGCAGAGCATGCCCTCCAGCATAATTCTAGGGACCTAGGAACCTGCTACACTGTATGTGCCATTTGGAGTCTCCCACCCAACACCAGTCCCTCTGAACTGCGGAGATGGGAACTTGCACTGCAACACATCCTTTCATCCCGCCATCCCCCTGGACTGAACCTACGTTAAACCACCTCACTCCCATTTACTCTTCAGTCTTCTCCTCTTTCCCTTTCCTCTTTAGCCATTCACGCATCTTTTCATCCTACATAGTTGTGTTTATCTTTATACTATATACCTCTTTACTTCTGTATGCATCCTCTGTGGTTTGAAGCTGGCACAGTACTTACAGTAGAATATCTTTGGCTTCCCTCTGACAACCATGCCTCCATCCTTGCTACCCTCCCTGTTTTCCTTTCCCTGTTGCTACATAACCTGGGTTGTGAGTAACTGAATCTACTTTCCCTTCTTCCCTTTCTTTCCCCTCTCTCCTCCCTGATGAAGGAACATTTGTTCCGAAAGCTAGGAACGTAAATTTTTGGTTCTGTTTTGTGTGTATCTATCGGCTGTACTGAGCTGAGGTGAGTACTGGCCAGCCCCTCTATCTCTTTGTATTTGTTTCACATCTTTATATGAGATTTTCCATTAATCATTTAGATGTCCTTAGGATAATTTAGGTTAAGTAGTGTGTAAGCTTCGGGACTGATAACCTTAGCAGTTAAGTCCCATAAGATTCCCCACACATTTGAACATTTTGTTGTCCTTATCATCATCATTTCATCCCCATCGACACGCAAGTCACCGAAGTGGCGTCAACTCAAATGACTTTCACCAGGCGAACGGCCTACCTGATGGGAGATCCTAGCCACATGGCATTTCCATTTCAATAAGTCACACTGAAGAACTACTGAACTCTGAAAATTGTATTCTAATTCGAATTTTTTTACGCATTACAAAGCACTGTGATGGACAGACATGCTGCTAGTGGTGGGTGGGACAAATTGAGTTAATTCTAACCCCTAAAGCATCAAAACTAACACATCCTTTCTGCACTGCTATCTCTGAGGTCGTTTTCCGAAGTGTTTGGAGTGCATTATGTTAAATTCAACATTAAATTTTTCACTCTATTTTAATTTTTGGTGTTAATCCAGAACTATATTTATGACATTAGTCAAAATTATTAATAGGATTGATTACTTACACATTATTGATTAACCTAATTTTTTAACAACCAAAGATCAATGAAGCTTACAGAAAGGAACAATGAAGAACAAAAGAGGGGGAAGGAAGAAAGGTGGCTGAGGTACCCCAACCAAGGGAGCAGCCAGAGGCCCCCCAAAGGCAGGAAGTGTGATGGGAGCATAATCCCCATCACTTACCAGAGGCACCTGACCCAACAATACCAGAAAAGACAAGTGATACAGACAGGGCAGGAGAAGCACAGAAAAATGAAGATTGAACACCAAGGCAAACAGAAGACATGACAATGGGGAAGAAGAGCAAAAGAGCACATAGGGTGAGGACTGGGACAGATCATCAAGCCCAGACAGCCACTAACCATTCGGAGCAGAGGAGGTAACAGGGCATCCTGCCAACCCCTCAAAGGGCTGAAAGCCACCGAGACATCATCTGCTAATACCAGTGGTGAGTCCGCCACAGGGTGGCTAGGTTAGAACAGTCAGGATGTGGACAACTGTCAAACAGGCATCACAACAGTTGGACAGACACTCGTAACAAAGCAGATGACTATGAGTCAGCCAAGTGCATGTGGAGTTGGCAACTAACAATTGAGTCCTTGTGAGAGGCCAACATGGAAGACTCCACAGATTTGTGGTTTCCTTTATTAGCCATAGTTTGTTCAGCAATGTCAGATTACGCCATTCAGTATTCCAAGTCCTTAGAACTTGATGGCATAGTACCAACTGGAAGACCGATTCTGAAATACTGATCTCAAGTGGCAGCCTCTCAATGATTTCATTCCCCGGGACCCTAACGTGACCGAAGGCCCCAAAGATGTAGACAAGAATCAGTCTGTGATAATGGAAGCACTGGAAGAGGGAAAATTTGTTGGTTTCCCCAAGATGAAACACGATCAGCACATTGGGATTAAGAACACGTGACTACCTCCAGTGCATTTGTTTGGACTGGTATAGGAGTTCAATCTTTTGCAATAATTAGCAACTACATTGTGCATGACAGATATGTAGTTTGGATCTTTTTGAACGATATGATACCTGAGCTAAATGAAAAACTGCAACTAAAAACAATCTTTGTCTTCTCTGATGAAGCAGCATCCCAATTTAAAAATAAATTTATCGTGAGCTCATTGTGCTATTCACAAGATGACTTTGCTGCAGAGATCCAATGCCCCTTTCTTGCAGTATTCCACAGAAAAGGAGCAGCTGCTGGAATTGGTAGGAATGTTAACAGAAAGGTTTGGACACGTGTGAAATATCATCTGTACTCAGTGTCTAATCCACAGACATTCTTTGATTGAGCAAGAAGAAAAATTATTTTCAGAAGTACAGAATCAGTACTTGAAAACTACCTAAACACTGGCTGACAGTGTCAGATGTACCCAGAAGTCAGTCCAGCCACTTTTTCGAATCATATCACGCAGATCGTTTATTGTTTGCAAAAACAAGTGCTTCTGAAATGGTTTAGTGCAACATGCAGAAAGAGACCAAATAACAAAGACTAAGAATAGATTAAGTTTACTCTTTGGATGAGTCAGATGATTTCGGCTGAGATATTCCTGCAATTCAAAACAGCAGTGACACTAATGACAGTGCAAATTGTTTCAGATACTGCACCCAGTAAATTAGTTGCTGTGACATATGACAGAAAACATCATCCTGGTGAAGTGATTAGAGGGATTTCTCCAAATAAAATTGAAGTATCAGTATACATATAAGAGGCCACTATAAGTTACCTCTGCTATAGACTGTATAAGCTCTTAACAAAGATAAAGTGTTAAAAATTTTTCTCCTACTGTTGTAGTAAATGGTAGGGGTTTTTTCCAAGTTTGATGACTTTTAAAGAAAAGGGTGTTTCTATTGTTTAATTTAGTCTGTACACTGCTATTCTTTCACCAAAGCTTTTTTCCTGTTAATACTACTATTTTATTTAATGCTATCCATCTTAAAAGTGCTGAATATAATTTTAAAGGATCAGTCGAAGGACTTGTCCTGTCCATCACTTAACGTTTATTGTTTCAAAAAACTTTGAATTTATTAATGGCCTGCATTAACATATGCTATGTATAATTTGGACCAGTATTTTTTTACTGAAATAAATGGTTGGATTTCCATTATAAGCTGCATTATGAAGTATTCTTTATTTATTAGTGGTCACTAGTTTTGGACATTGTGTCCATTCTCAAACCTCCATCTTCGCAAGTAATGGAAAAATAGCCAAGTATGCTGTTAGAACAGCCACAACAGACAACCCAAATGACAATGAGAATAATTTAACATACAATAGCAAATTACAGTAGAGTTTTATTGGTCGTGGTAATCATATAGTACACAAATAGTACAATCTGATGTAGGACAAGTCAATGTATAACAAAATATAACATTAAATTTGCATTAATTTTGTTATATCTACATTAAATGCTACAATATACAGAGCAAATAATGTACAAAAATAAAGAGTAGATATTTTAAAGCAGAAAGAGCATGTACTGTACTGGCAGATTAATATTTGTATTACAGTAACATTTACATGGTAAATCATTAAAGTTCTGGTAAATATGATATATCACTAAGGCAAAGACTCAAATTGTTAGTGAAATTTCTGAAGGAACTCGTGGAGGCTATAGAAGCAGTGATGAGTCAAATATGCCTTAGCAGTTGACTTGAAATTTGCCTGGTCATTTATTGATTTAATTTGTGGGGGAAGTTTGTTATAAATAACTTTCTCATAATATAGGGTTCCTTTTTTATTCAGGGTGGTGTTGGTAGGCTCTAGATGAAAGTCTCCTTTTTTTGCCTGTTGTCATAGGAGTAGCCTTAAGAGCTTTTGGCTAAGAGAAGAGTTACCCTAGAAAATAATTCCATATTTCAGTTTTGAGTATATAATACAGTTTTCAGAGAATCTTTGTTGTAGCATCCCTCTAATATTCCCATTAAGTAGCATGTAGTGCTCAATTTCTCACGAACTTTTTTTGATATGCATCCCCCATTTAAGATTATCTTGGAGTCATGCTCCTAAGAACTTATTGTTGTCTACATTTTGGAGGTCTTTGTCGGATATCTGAGTATGAACAGTTTGCTCACCTTTTCTCACATTATAGAAATTTGGTGCCACTGTCTTACTTGCATTTATTACCTATTTGTTGTGACTGAACCAGTTTTCGATATTGTTCAGCATCTCTGTTGTAGACTTCTGAAGCATTTCCATTTCTTTTCGACTCATTAGCTCACTTGCATCGTCAGCAAACTGAATGACGTTCCCACAGAATTTGGTTAGGTCATTCACATATAACAGAAATAGGAGAGGTCCCAGAACTGAAACTTGTGGCACTCCATATTTAATGGTTTCATGGTCTGAATGGTGTTAGGTGAGTTTGATGAAATTTTGATGTTGCACTTCAACCACTTTTTTGACAGCTTAGGTACGACTTTATCCAGTTGTTAGATGTTCCTCTAATCCCATGTTGTCAAGCTTAGGCATTAGTTTTGTGTGATTTATATCAAAAGCCTTAGAGAGATCTAGATATATTCCAACGACATTTTTGCCATTATCTAATTTCTGAAGTACTTAATAGTTCAAAAATTATTGTATCAGTTGATCAGCCTTTCCTTAAACCATGTTGTGCTGTGAATAGTATTTTGTGCTCTTCCAGAAAATCTACCACCAATTGAAAAACTTTTTCTATGATTTTTGGGAATACAGATAGTAAAGCAATGGGCCTGTAGTTAGCCACTTCATTCTCTTTACCCTTTTTTTGAATAGTTGTTTGAGCTTACCCGTTTTTAGGCACGATAGGAAAATTCCGGTTTGAAAGGAACTATTATAAAGGTGAGCTAATGGTTCACTAATGAGATCTCCACAGTTTTTTTAATAACAGAACTTCTTTCTGGGTTATTGGAAAGAGAAACAGTGAAGGAGGATTTGTGTTGGTATTTACAGATGATACTGGGCAGTTTGTATTGCAAGGTTTGATTTCAGTGGTTAATTGCTCACTTATATTGCTACAATAAGTATTGAATACATTTGCTATTTCTTTAGGATCATTAATTCCTTTGCCATTACAATTCAATTTTATATTGGAATTTTGAGGAGAAACATTGTCAGTTTGCTGTTTTCACTATACTCCACAGAGCTTTCATTTTGTTATTGGCATTACTTATATAGCAGTCCTTTGCCATTACTTTAGCTTCTTTGGTCACTTTTTTAAGTATCATTTCATAATTCTTGAAATATGCAAGGAATTCACTGGATATCATGGAAGACTGAGATCTCACATAATCTTCGTTTTTCAGCACATGACTTTTATACCTGTTGTCAACCAGCCCACTACACTTGATTTTCTGATTTTTAGCTGGTAATGACATGTTAAAATAATGTGTAAATATATCCATAAATATGCTGAACTTCTCATTTGTGTTTTCGTGTCTGTACATTTCAGTGCATGTTTTCTTCTTTTAGTTAATTCCTAAAGTATTCAATGTTATGTGAACAGTCGAAAGAGAGCTCTTCACTTTAAGAAAGCGCACCACAATAGAATGGTTCCATTTAAAAGTAATCATCACATGCATTAAGACATTTAGCATCAATTCCTGTTTCGTAGTATGCAGTCAGCCACTGATGGATCCACAACCACTCCTATCTTGCACTTCCACATTTGACAGAAACCGATATCCATCACACTTTTCTTTCTCCAGGGCACCAATGACATGAAACCTCATGTAGAAGATCCAGGCAGTACAGAGGATGTTGCAGTGTTACACAACCAAATCACCAAAGTGTAAACTTCATCCTATTGGCAGTGTGGGTTTTAAAGTGCAACAGGACGCTCCCTCTGCATGTCAAATTCCTGGAGCATGGAACCACAGTGTGCAGCACTATGAATACACACTGCACAAATTGATACACACCATAAAGTCAAAACGTCCAGCAATGCTATCAGACCAAAACTCCTGTAGCATGTTAAGGTCTGCCCCCATACTGCCAATGGGACGATGGTTAAGCTACAGCAATTTGGTTTTGAAGCACTGTAACATCCTCCATACAGCTCAGATCTTTCACCATGTGATTTTCATATCACTGGCGACCTGGAGAAAGACAAAAGTGGACAACAGTTACAGTCATACAAGGAAGTGCAATAGCAGGTGTGGTTGCGGCTCCATCAGCAGTCCACCGCATTCTTTGAAATATGAATTGATTGTCTCATCTCCCAGTGGGTAAATGTCTTTACGCATGTGATGAGTGCTTTGGAACAGAACCATTCTATGGTCCCATTTAGACAGGTGTTTGGTTCTCTTTTGACAGCCCCTCATATCAAACTATTTGCATTACCATTTGGAATGTCTGTTGTGGCTGCTCCAGACGTGCATACTTGATTGTATTTCAATTACTCATGAAGACATAGGGTTTGAGAATGGACACAATATCCAAAATTGGTCACCAAAATAAATAATGGATACAACGCAACTTACGACAGAATTCCAACCCTTTATTTCTATGTAAAATTATTGGAGATTAATGTTCGTGTTCGAATTTCATTTAGTGTTATATGTATAAATAAGTCCCAAGATATAATGTAATGTTCTGCAGTCTGCAACACCTGTGACTTAATTTTTGTCCTGTCCATCAGACCACTATTTTTCTTAATTGCAGACAAAAATAATGGTCAGTCACTAAAATAGCTCATTAGCATTTTTACTGAATATAAAAAGTCTGAATTCCAGAAAAAAACCATGGATCAAAATAAAAAATGAACATTATATTTTTATTTTCCTAATTCCAAATGTTCTATCCATCACTCGTGGAAATGCCAACATTAAACTGGCAGACAGTTAAAAGTTGAGTGAATGCGCACAAAGTGGTGGGGGAACACCACTTAAATGATGATGGCTAAAAAGGTAGTGCCCAATGCGCAATCTAGTTAAAATGACCTCCTCGCAGCAGGAGGGGCAAGAGAAGGTCGTCTAAGCCACTGAGAGAGGCTTAATAACCCAGAGCTTATTTCCATGAACGGAGGACCAGTGGCGATGCCAAAATGACAACATCCTGACAGACGTCAACACGGGGGGAATATAAGAACTAGTGGGCTGAACTGGGAGGGGGGGGGGGGTAGAACTTCCTGGCACTTTAGAAAACAACCCCCCCCCCCCCCAGCCCAAAGAAACTGCACGTTTTGAAAAGTTCTTTGATGTGCAGCAACATGTATGCTGCATATTTTTGTATTATGAAAGTATATATTTGAATTCCATAACACAGCACATTAGTTTCTGAAGCATTGAAATTGACATTGCAGTGTGCGTTTGTAAGCCAATCAGAGTTCATGTCACGTGATCTTGCCAGCTGATCAGATGACAGCAGATATTCAGAGCATAGAACATGTGATGTAGTCAGCCAATAGCAACATCACTGTTCAGTAGCGCGAAACGTAAACAGGAAAAGTTTACGATTTAAATTAATACACATAGTGTAGCTACAAGAAAATATAAAATTTCATATATGTAACATTAGTCTTTCTTTGTGCAGGATACACCTTCATATACATAATACAAATGTGTCAGTAAAATTCTAAACAATGACCTAAATATCTGGTTTTCTGAGCTCAAAATTCTTATAAGTGGGTGGCCCTCAAAGTGTTAAGCTTTAAATGAGAATCAAACGCACACGTAACATAATGCATCCTGTGTAAAATGAAATGTAATTTGAAAGTAATGCACTTAGATCACCACTCGCAATATTTTCTTGCAACCATAGAATTCTTTTCAGCAGTTGTCAGAGAAAGCCAGAAAATGGCATTACTGTGCATGCACAGTTATGATGATGTAGGAAGCTAACATGTTCACCCCTATATAGCATTAGGAGATCTAGCATTATGTTGTAAACTAAACAGGACATCAAGAGGATACTCCAAGAGCATTGGAATTTCATAAACCACACTAAAATGCATAATTCGGCTGAAAGTGCACGTTCATATGACCAGATTCACAAAGTAGGCTCCAACCTGATATTAAGCACTTCAGAGGTTTTCGGGCTCCAAATTTTCTTGGAGTACCAGTCTCTTATTATCTCATGTTTGGTTCTTTATTGTAGCATAACATCATACATGCCATAAGATGAAAATGGGCATTTGTAATTCAGCAAAGAGTTGACATTAGAGCCAATAGTGAGGAATGAAACGCTTAATTTCAAATAAAATCAGGAAACTGGAACTAATAACATATTTTCCTCTTCCATAATTATGTGAATGTATTTTAATTCACTTGCTAGCTACCGGCCACAAAAATTCATTTTACATGAGAGCTGTAAGTGAAGAGGAAACAAGAATCACAAACCCTAAACACAGGTCATGTGGAGACTATGCCCCATCCTCATTATAACAGACTACTCTGAGCATGTGCGAATCTGGCAGCTTGGATGCGCCAGAAAATTTTTTCCAGGTAGCATCTAGCTTCTTGTTGCTACTGCTGATAACAGCAACAACAACAACCTAAAGTAGCCATAAGCAGGAGCAGGTACTGCTCATAACCGACTCAACTGCGCATGCACATGAACTTGCTGGCAACTGCTAAAATGAATCTAATGTAAACCGTTGTGACGTCACGTCATCGGAAGCAGTTTGTTCTTATGAATTATTGTATAGTATTCATCCTAAAGCCTTTGACAAATTTTGCTGTTGGCAGACGCTTGGGTGTGCACCGTGTTTTGTTGTTATAAAAGGTGCATTTCCTTTGCAACTTAAGCTTTATCCCCCTCCCCCCCCCTCTCCCTTCGTTTATGTTTTATTGCTGCAGTATTATTCTGTAGTGTAGGTTAAAGTAAAATTCTTTATTAGAGTTTCAGTTCTTACCAGTCAAAATTGCAAAAATTTAACTCAAAACTAAAACACCCACAAAAATTCCTGGAATTTTTGAAAATTCATGTGTTTCTCACAATTTTGTCTGAGATGAAAAAATTTCTGGGTTTTTCCCAGATTTCCCAGAGCGTATACACCCTCGAGCATGGTCTAGCTCCCTCGTAGAAAAAGCGGCATTGTAACACACACGATTCTGAGAAGAGCCTCCTCCACTGGTTTCCAATGGAGAAAGGCAGGGTGATATCGGGAGGAGCCTGAAATTTCCGCAAAATGGTGGGTCTATGATGACATTGTCTGCTAATGTCAGGCCAGAAATTGGGGAACAGATCTTGGTCCTAGAAGCAGTCGGAGGTTGGCCCATACGACGGAAAAGGGAGAGTAACTGTTAAAAAAACTAGTGAATAAAATCCAGCTAGCTTTTTTGCTATCCCAAAGAACACGACGACACTGTGCAAATACTTGATTATAATAAATGCAAGTCTCCATACACGAATTGCGTCGCGGCACACCTCAGTTCGTCTAGGGACTGAGACATGGCCTTATAAAGAGGAAGTTCGAGGAATGGAATGTTTGGCAGCATTTGTAAGATATTCTGCCTGGTCATCACAATTGGGGAAATCCTGTTCGTCCGAGGTCGCCATGGAGAAGTATACCCTCCAGTTGCTCCTAGTAACCTGCCATTTGAGTGTGCACGAAAATGGGGTAGGAGTCAGAAAATGGATATCACACGGGAAACGATCGCTCGAGTAAGTGTCCGAGAGAACTGACCACTCGAAATGATGGGCAAGCTGGGCAGTGCAGAAGGATAGGTCCATATAGGAATAGGTGTGCATGGAGTCTGCAAGGGAAAAAAAAAAAACGGATGGTGCACATTAAAGAGACCAAGCAGCAGAAATAGGCGAGATCTCTGCCCAAAAAGCTGGAGGAAATCTGCCCTGGCGACATCGAATGACGAAGAGATATAAATGGTACAAAGGGAAAAGGTCAATTTGACCGATAAAGGCAAACTGCAACAGGTTGAAGGTAGGTAGTCAGGGGGATGTACTTATTATGAATGTCAACCCAAAGGAGAAGCATGACTCCCTCAAGAGATGGAATACCAACCTCGGCGGGGAGGTCAAAACTGACCAGGAAGAAATGCGAGAGCTCAAAGTGGCCGTGAGGACACAATTTTGTTGTCTGAAAGCAGAGCAGAAGTGGACACTGCGACTCTATAAGCAGTCATAAATCCTCTTTGTTGGACATAATGCCACAAAAGTTCCATTGGAGGAGAGTCATGTTGAGGAAAAAATGAAGAGGTGTCACCTCAGCGGCTGCCAAGGGGCAGCCTGAGAAGAGTTGCTGCTACAGGGCACAGAGGATCCTGCTCCATGAGGTCCACAGAAGTGTCAGCTTTCTTCTGCTGTCGACCTGCAGAGTCCAATGCACAAAACGGTTGGTGGTGCGCACCGGCGACACTGAGGACAGCCGGACGAAGGTATCATGTGGTGACATTGTCAAAGAGGATCTTCGAGTCTGAAGGAGAAGACTGTTTGCCTTTGTTGTACTACTTCGAGCCTTTCCAGTTAGCAGAGGAAGACTCGGGTGTTGGCTGGCTGGAGGTACCTAGGAAGTCTTCACTGTCCTTTCTGGCCTGCCACTTCGTAGCTGGTGACTTTGCCCCATGACGTGAGAGTTTGATAGCTTGTTGCACAGCTGGATTAGGGGACAACGATGCTGTCATGACACTGGGCATTTTCAAAACCTCAGAGATGAATTTGATATCACATGTCTGCGAGGCCAAGGTCTTCATGGAGTGAGATGTAGCAAGAACAGTACTATAAGTGCCAGACACTAGAACACAGGTTTTGTGACTTGCCAATAACTTGCGAGCACCTGGGTAAGGTACTTTTTCCTTCATCCCAATTTCCTGGACAGCCCGCTCATCGAGATATACAGGATGATCTGGAGAAGAGGCGGCATTGTCGCCATTGCAGTTAATACAGCAGGGAGAAGGAGGTGGACAATAGCTTTCACGGACATCCCTAACAAGTTATACATTTGGTCAGGTGTCGACAAGACATTCGAGTATGGTTGAAATGATAATGCTAGTAGAAGCGCATCTGGTTCAGATTGTACGGTCCAACTGTGACAACTTCATAGGCTGCTTTGATCTTGGATGGAAGCACCCATCTATTGAAGGTGAGAAAAAGTGTGCGTGTGGGCACTAAGGTGGCATCTACCATTTTCATCACCCAATGGATGGCAATGACACCCTGATCAGATATGTATATCTGCGTTTAGGTCTCAGTGAGACCATCAAGCAGCTTAGTGTAAATCACCGCACGTGAATAATTCAGAGTTCTACAGGCCTCAGCATGAGCAGGATAGATGTGGAAAAGTGAAGCTGCAAGTTTGTTGTGCTTGAGAATCAAAAGTAGTCTCCAAAAGCAAAGTTCCATTCCGTAAATGAGAGAAGGATTTCACTGTGACGGCAATTGCAACAACACCTTTCTGAATCGGATTCACCCTAAGAACTGACTACTTTCAGTATGCAAAACCACACAGGGAACTGTAGTGCAGCTGACAGGGTCTTTGAAACAGGAGCTTTATTCTCTTTACGTTTGGTAGACGTGGACTGCAAAGATGATGATTGCATCACTGCAAGGAAATCCCCCACAACTGCCAGCATATCCAATGGTGCACTCCTTCCAACAGGGGGCCCCCTTCACAAGGGGGCGTAACTGCCTTGGGTGACTGTTCACACTTCAGGTCATACTACCTGAGCACCTGACAGAGGGACCAACTGGCGATTTGGGAAGGTAGCAATTCAGGCAATCACCCCTCCCTGGGCCTGGACTGTACCAGGAGATATGTGCGAACCCTACCTGTCAGCCAAGGGCTGGGAATTATACGTTACCCAGTCACCTGTTACGCATCAGACATGTTTGTCAGCCTTCAGCTGCGCACAAGGAGGAAAGAAGAAAAAGATAAACCTTAAATGTCAAAGCATAGGAAGGAGAGGGAAGGTGAATGAAGAAAGAAAAAAAGGAAAGACTGTTCTAATGTCAGCTGCTGAAAATGCGGAACACATTAACAAAAACACCCCAGACTTGTCCCCCATGGGAGGGGAAAAAGAATAGCAAGAGGATAGACATGCAGCACGGAAGGAGAAAGATGCTGCAAAGGTTGGGGCACAATGGTAGCCAAGTACAAACCCGCCAAAGAGCGGCAAGTCCCTTTGGGGGGGACGGGGGGGTAGCAGCGGCAATGGCTCATTTGTGGGCAAAGAAGATGGTAGACTTCTCTTGGTTGGTAGGATACTGGGGAAGTCGTGAAAACTATTCTAGAATACTGCTCAAGTATGTGGGACCCATAACAAATAGGACTTACAGGAGATATTGAATGTGTAGAGACAAGGGCAGCGTGAATGGTCACAGATCTGCTTGACCCATGGGAGTGTGTTATAGTGATGCAGAAGAAAATGAACTGGTAGATTAAGATAGTTTATGTTTATCCTGTGAAAGTCTACTAACAAAGTTTCACAAACCGGCTTTAAAGGATGACTAAGAATATACTACAACCCCCCCTACATTATCGCTCACACTGGGTGTGCAAGGACAAGATTAGATTAATGACAGCATACACAGAGGCCTTCAAACAATCATTCTGCCCATGCCCCATATGCGAATGGAATCAGAGGAAACTGTAATAACTAGTACAATGGGAAGTACCCTCTGCCATGCACTTCACAACCATTTGCAAAATATGGCTATAGATACACTGATAGCATAGCAAACTAATGGATAGTGCAGTACCTGACTAAAAGATTACAGAAAGATATACTTAATAATTCAACCACAGTAAGTAGATGTGATTCTTTTGACTGGGAATAAAAAACTTACTGGGTTCTACTAGGCTCAATCTCAGGTCACTTATTTTTCATACACGCAAACGACCTTTCATCTAACATACACTTACCCAGTGATATGAAACATCTAACAGACAGTGAAGTTAAATTTGAAAACAAAGTAAAAAAAAGTGTTTCTTTGATGACTCCAGTTATTCCATAAAGGTATTTCTAACTTTATAATGTGCAAAAGGTGATGGAAAAAGCCTTTTTTCAGCATGATCAGCATGTGCCCATAGTTACTTAGGAATACAAATGTGAATGTAAAATACAAAATATCATTTACGATTAACTGTACAAATGATTCACAGAACATGAAACTATGTTACTTACCAAAAGAAAAATTATTGGCGAAAATGGTGCTGTAGTGCAACTTATGGCTTGATATCTGACAGGAGCATCAATGATTTCAGATGATTTGTTGTATACTTCAGAATTACAGGAGAGAGGGGAGAGATCCTGCTGCTGGAAAACGTGTGGTAATAAATTTTTCCTCTTCGAAAATAAAAATCTATCATTTCTCACTGACAGCCTAACTCTTCTGGGAAAAAACTACAAATAACAGTTACAGCTCTCCTCCCATATTTACAGTTGATGTATTGTAGTCACAACACTGGTGCAATTTGACCTCCAAAGCCTCCCTATAATACCAAAAATGTCTGACAACACAGCTTTTCAAAATACTGCAGCACATGAAATAAATAACCAGAATAAGTGTGGAAAAGTAGTACGCTCCATTCCCAAATGAGTTGTATGTGGTGTGGAACTATAAACTCATCCAACAAAATTACTTGCAACCCGACTGTGGTGTACTCACAGTATCATAAGTTACCTGACATTTTTGCAGTGGGAAAGGCATCTGCCCACAGAGTTAATAGGCTACCATTTTTTTTTAGGCATCCCAACATAAGAAGACTACTGACAACAGATGATGCTGACAAACAAACTCGCTTCCTTTTAACAGACAGATTACTGCCAGTTAAAGAAATGAATACAACCACGACTGCTCCCCGACTCTTATTGTAATAACATTTTGTTTGACAAGCACACCCAGCAATTTTTCAAAAACAATTTAACCCAAAATGAAAATATAGCAATTGTCACTGACAGTATTACACAACTTTTATACAAACTGCAAGTGGAATACTTTTTACGAAGATTTTCCTTGTCACACAGGTAAGCGGACTCAAGTACTGAGAACAAACATCAGGGCTGCTGTTTGGTTTAAACTGTGCAACAACATAAATATACATTCTTAAATAATAAATTTGGAAAATCTATAGGCCTACACTAACTTCATGCTCTACAACAATTCCTCACTGACGTGTGTTATAGTCCCTTATTCTATCCTGCAAACCAATTTTGCATCTGTTGTCTACCGTTAATTTCAAACTAAACATTTTTATTAAAGCATCATAATTTATTTACTCACACTAAGGTTTCACATTTTAATTGGGGCTCATTTTTTCAGCTGCAGCTGGATTTGATACTTGAAAGTGTTATGATAAATGAAAACAAAGTGATGAGAAAAACACATTGATTAAAATCTAATACATGCAGCAGTAACAGCCATTTGGGTTATATTTTACAACGAAAACGAAACATTTAACATAGTTACGTCAGAACAGTATATAACAGAGGGTTGTCAAAATTTCACACGATCGGAAAACGAGAAACATTAACAGCTCTAAATAACCAACACTCACTAACACTCCCAAAGAATCACAAATGACTTGGCCTCTAAACGTTGAGAGTTCCACCAAAGTAATTTACCGCTCCTTACGAGAATATTCTCTTTCATAATACACCAATATCGGATGAGAAAATACTTCCAGATTTCATTGGATGACTGATTCTTCAACTATTCGCTTTTTCAAAATACCCCCTATTAACTCAACTTGCGCTACAAGATCCGAAATCGACCTTTCAACGTTTCTCGCTCTCTCGACGGAAACTGGCAGCCACTCTAGTGCTGCCAATGCGTCTTTTCCCGTCCTATCGTAGTTTGGTTTACTTGCAAGAAATATTTTATCTTCTTCTGTTAAAGCATCAAATACACCTTGATTTACGATCTTTCTCGTATGAAACTGTTTTATAGCTTTCTTCCGAGTCTCTCTTCTTTGCTTGTACATTACTTTCCAGTCACTGATTTCATTTTTGAGGATTTCAACATAGGCTTCAAATCCCACCGGATAGTTATCGCTTGGAGCATCAGATGAACTATCACACGGGTCTTCCTTATCCATGAAAGCAACAGAACTTCTTCTGGTGAATATTGAAGATTTCCTTTTAGCGACTGCCTTTTCCGGATACATGAACTTCGTAACTAATTCCTCTGCAGTAGTGTCAGTGATATAAACTGCACCACCAGTATCGTCCATTCTTAACTAGAATACAAATAATCGTTCTATTAAACCAGTGTCAATATTTAACAAAACGTGCACATACATCAAAATCTGCAGGACGCGTTGGTCAATTCAACTTATGCTGACCACACTCACCAAGGACATACTCAGAGTTTTAATTATACTTCCTAGTTCCTGATCTATGAGTCTTGAATGAAGTTTCCTTTTTCCTAGCCACCGCGTAAATTTAAATCGCCGTCGGCATTCCACAGATAATCTCTGTTCGGCTGAGATCTCCCTCGGTCATCTCCACGCTGTTCTCTGACCACAGTCTAACATAACAGTCGCGACACTTCGCCTCGATTTTGTTGCCTACAGCGCTAGCAGCGCCCCAAGCGGCTGGTAGGTTGAACTGTGAGTTCGGCGCGATCGTGAAAGCGAATAGTGATGATTATTTTGATTTATACAATGGTTTATACCCTCGGGAGCGTTTATAGCGCAATAAATTGCAGCAACAACAGGAAGAAGACACCGTAGCTGTCTCTTTTTAGGTTTCCTAAGGATCCTGAGAGGTACATACCATCATGTTACTAAACTGTATCGTCAGGATTCACTTGCAAATTATATGTGTATAAATGATGAATGTATCGTTTTAGGAGCGGAAAATGGCTTGTTAATAGCAGACGAGAAGACCTTATGAAGAAAGACCCAGTTTACCTGTATAATAATATTAGGTTTTGTCCGCTACATTTCGAAGAAAACCAGTTCATGAATGCAGACAATAACAAACTCGTGTGGAATGCAGTACCCACACTCTTTGACAACCTAAATAAGCCACCTCAACTGACGATGAAGAGGAAACTGCCACAAAAATTCGACAGTCAATCTAAAGCTGTAAAACAGTCGTATGACACAGAAGCAGCCAGTTCAGCTCTCCATGTATCAGTGCCAGATTCGTGCGAATCGTCACCACAGACGTGCTTTGACGATAAAGTGGTTAGATTAAATGCAGCTGTTCATGTCTTACAAAAGCGTGTGAAGTGTCAGAATGTGCAGATCGAGCGAAACTATTACAGGACAAGGAAAGTGCCTACAGACAGACTATTTGAAAATTATTCAAATATTTGGTTTTTCGTGAAATGTAATGTAATCAGCTCATTATAATGTTTTCAGCATATTTCTGCCACTATTTGGCAGTTGCTTTACCCACTTTGAATAATATAAAGATTAAGGTCGTACTTGTGGAAACAGGCAACAATGACACACAGTAGGCCTACAGAACGATAAACGCGCTGTCGATCGCTTTTGCATGTAGATTTACATGTCTGTGCTTCTTACATGTGAATCTGTGTGTTTATATTCTTTTGATATCAACGTGGTAAGCTGCAATTATGTCCAATGTCACAAGTGTTTCTTCACGAATGTGTTGTAGCTTACCACTCTATTCATGGTTTTTGTTCATACTTGCACTTATTTTAGAATCATTAATAGAAACATATATGCCTTCCGATACTAAACAAACTCTTGGAGGCAAGAAAATAACTCGAATAATTCGGAAATTACGTAGGAAATGGATCTAAACAAACATTATGCTTACAACGCGTCTGACGTTCACCTTACCTGCCGCTTGGAGCGCTAGTGTCGCTCCATCTGTCAAACGGCAACAACTTTTACAGCAGTGAGTGTCGCGACTGTTATGTTAGACTGTGTCTCTGACGTCGTGGTTGTCAGGCATCTAAAACTTGCATATGCGTCCTCCACGAAGTCGGAGGCTAGTAAGTGTGACCGCACATGCGGTCTAAATATTGTTCTGTACAGTTTAGCTCGAAAGCTTACGGAAACATTAACGAAGAAATAACAGATCCCTGATATACTGGATACTGAAACAGGCTCGAACGCCAAACACACTATCGAAAGAGTTACTGGCAGGGAGCGAAGTTCCATACGATAATCACTTTCCAGTAAATAAAACTAATGCTGAATTCCTCTTGAAACACGTTTCTTCCTCTATACAAACGTCAGATAAATATATGCAAAGTGTCATGCCAACTCAAGTTAAATTACATCTGAGTCATCCATGATTACGGACGTAATGTTTATACAATGTACATCGAGGCATTAACATGAAACTAAAGAAAAAATAGATAGACCTGAATATGAAAAGAATACAGCAAGGGTTTGATGATGTGAGCTGTCATAATTTGACACTAAATAAAGGAACGGGAAATGTTCAGACGAAACAAAACCTTCACTTTTCATGGAATGACCCATCTACGTCTGCACTTCGTAAGTTCCCTTAGCGTATGTGGTGAAGGGTAACACTGAGCTACCTGTAAAATGGTAGCATTCTTGCCCCCACTGCAGTATGTTTGCCGAATACCTCAAATGTGCTGTTTCTAAGTTTCCATTTCCGCCAATATACAGTGAGAAGTCGTATACTAGCCAGACATTTCGCACTATTTCAACACATATGTACTGAGCACCATCACCATCGACGTGTGATGCAGCCTGAGAAATATGCTGTGGCAGAGAACTGTCTTGAACTCTCTTACCGAGGCACACAGATTGCTGCATGGTAAGACATAAATGGTTGTCTCGCTATTGGAACTATGTTTTAAAAGATGTTGTTGAAATTAGATTGGCGGACAATATTATAAACAGAGACCAGGGCTACACTTTAAACAAATTTTGGATCCCTGTTTTATGTGATATTAAAAAACAACAGCCGTTGACTCGACTGGCAGAATATATTGACAATAAAGCTCAAAGAGATAGAGTATACATAGAGAGGTTACTGCAAACAAGTAGAACTGCTAGAGGATCAACTGCAGCAAAACTGTGCCATGCACTTAACAGGAGACGCCTCACAACAGCGAGCTGTCGCCGTTCAACTGCATCCTACTGTTGCGCCAAGTCACCAATGAGATGGCGCCACAGAGGCCTCCAAACAGCGCACTGCGCTGCTACACTGCACTGCTCTCTCTATATTGACCTATGGCTCTGACGCTCTATCGATGCAAGATACCCACTACTAACACCTAACCTTGCATGATCTGTTGCAGGCAAAAAGAAATACACTACTGCTCATACTACCCGATCCGATGATCGCAGAGATTTTTTCCCTTGGTTCTTGCCGTGGCACTTTCTTTCCAATGCCCTTCAAACCACTACCCTTTGTTCAACTTTCGACCCAGTCTGACTTCGGATATGCGAGTATTAATAGTTAATCATAAACAGACGCACGTAAATGTCGCAATACTCGCATCCCGTGAAGACTTCGCTCAGTGATGCAGAGATGGCAGTAGACATCACGCTGGTGTGGGCGTGGAGCGGTTTCACTCTGCGATCTTCGTCTTGACTGCCAAATTTACGAAAGCGTTGTTAAGGATTCGATGGCAGCTAACTGTTTATGACAAACAACACTATAAATATGATTGCTGATCGTTTAATTTTCAGCAATTCTAGCTGTGCTCTTACATTCCTTCCTGTTACCACTCTCAGATAACACAACATATTCGGAGATAAACAGACACACACACAGGGTGTATCAAAAAGAATCATCCGATTTGGCACATCTATATGTCTGAATCTAATAAACATATACAATGAATTTTGTTTTTTGATGAACAACAAACCCAAAAAATTTTTTCATATCTTTTCATTGTTGTTGTTGTTGTGGTCTTCAGTCCTGAGACTGGTTTGATGCTGCTCTCCATGCTACTCTATCCTGTGCAAGCTTCATCTCCCAGTACCTACTGCAATCTACATCCTTCTGAATCTGCTTAGTGTATTCATCTATTGGTCTCCCTCTACGATTTTTACCCTCCATGCTGCCCTCCAATACTAAACTGGTGATCCATTGATGCTTCAGAATATGTCCTACCAACCAATCTCTTCTTCTAATCAAGTTGTGCCACAAATTTCTCTTCTCCCCAATTCTATTCACTACCTCCTCATTAGTTATGTGACCTACCCGTCTAATCTTCAGCATTCTTCTGTAGCACCACATTTCGAAAGCTTCTATTCTCTTCTTGTCCAAACTATTTATCGTCCATGTTTCACTTCCATACACGGCTACACTCCATACAAATACTTTCAGAAACGACTTACTGATACTTAAATCTATACCCAATGTTAAAATATTTCTCTTCTTCACAAACGCTTTCCTTGACATTGCCAGTTTACATTTTATATCCTCTCTACTTCGACCATCATAAGTTATTTTGCTCCTCAAATTGCAAAACTCATCTACTACTTTAAGTGTCTCATTTCCTAATCTAATTCCCTCAGCATCACCCGACTTAATTCGGCTACATTCCATTATCCTCGTTTTGCTTTTGTTGATGTTAATCTTATATCCTCCTTTCAAGACACTGTCCATTCCGTACAACTGCTCTTCCCGGTCCTTTACTGTCTCTGATAGAATGACAATGTCATCGGCGAACCTCGAAGTTTTTATTTCTCCTGCATGAATTTTAATTCCTACCCCGAATTTTTCTTTACTGCTTGCTCAGTATACAGATTGAATAACATCAGGGATAGGCTACAACCCTGTCTCACTCCCTTCCCAACTGCTGCTTCCCTTTCATGCCCCTCGACTCTTATAACTGCCATCTGGTTTCTGTACAAATTGTAAATAGCCTTTCGCTCCCTGTATTTTACCCCTGCCACCTTTAGAATTTGAAAGAGAGTATTCCAGTCAACATTGTCAAAAGCTTTCTCTAAGTCTACAAATGCTAGAAACGTAGGTTTGCCTTCCCTTAATCTATCTTCTAAGATAAGTTGTAGGGTCAGTATTGCCTCATGTGTTCCAACATTTCTACGAAATCCAAACTGATCTTCCCCAAGGTCGGCTTCTATCAGTTTTTCCATTTGCAAAAAGAATTCGCGTTAGTATTTTGCAGCCATGACTTATTAAACTGACAGTTCGGTAATTTTCACATCTGTGAACACCTGCTTTCTTTGGGATTATTATATTCTTCTTGAAGTCTGAAGGTATTTCGCCTGTCTCATACATCGTGCTCACCAGATGGTAGAGTTTTGTCAGGGCTGGCTCTCTCAAGGATGTCAGTAGTCCTAAAGGAATGTTGTCTACTCCCGGGGCCTTGTTTCGACATAGGTCTTTCAGTGCTCAGTATCATATCTCCCAATTCATCTTCATCTACATCCTCTTCCATTTCCATAATATTGTCCTCAAGTACATCGACCTTATATAGACCCTCTATATACTCCTTCCACCTTTCTGCTTTCCCGTCTTTGCTTAGAACTGGGTTTCCATCTGAGCTTTTGATATTCATACAAGTGGTCCTTTTTTCTCCAAAGGTCTCTCTAATTTTCCTGTAGGCACTATCTATCTTACCCCTAATGAGATATGCCTCTACATCCTTACATTTGTCCTCTAGCCATCGCTGCTTAGCCGTTTTGCACTTCCTGTCGATATCATTTTTGAGACATTTGCATCTTTTCATAGGTGTTCAATATGCCCCCCTTGAGATGCATGGAATTTATCAATGTGGTACTACAATGGTTCACAAGCTGCAGTGAGCGTGTCTTGAGTTACAGTTTCCACAGCTGCTGTTATTCGATGTCTCAGTGCATTCATTGTTTTTGGCAATGGAGGCACATGGGGGGGGGGGTCTTCTGTAACACCCCCACAAGAAATAATCACATACAGTCAGGTCTGGTGACCTTAGAGGCCAGTAATGTAAGACTGAATCATTTGGTCCAGTGGGACCAACCCAACGTTCAGTAATGCTTTGATTTAAAAATTCCTACACTTCCTGATGCCAGTGTGGCGATGCCCCAGACTGTCAGTAAATAAAGTCGTTCGAATCAGTCTCCAACTGTTGTCGTCCGAATCAGTCTCCAACTGTAGGAAAAGAAAGTTCTGAAGCATATCGAGGTATGTGCTTCCTGTAACAGTGTTCTTGTCAAAGAAAAACGGTCAGTACACCTTTTCATGTGCAACTGCACAAAACACATTAAATTTCTTCTCATGTTGTACAACTTCATGTGGCTGTTCCATACCCCATATTCTCATATTATGGCGGTTCACATTTTCACCTAAATAGAATGTTGCTTCTTCACTAAACACTAAGTGTGGAAGAAAACTGTCATCGTGCATCTGGCCAAGAACGAAATTACAGAACTCCACACATTATTGTTTGTCACCTTCATGAAGAGTTTGCAACAGCTGAATTATTTATGGTTCCATGTGTAAACATCGACGCAATACACACCATATGGACATCAGGAGTATGCTGAGCTGTAGAGCTGCATGGCGAACGGATTTCTGCAGACACCTTGTGAAACTTTAGCGGATGCATTCGACATCTGTGTCAGACACTCGGGGATGGCCCGGCGATTTGCCTTTACACAAACAACCTATTTTGTCGGAATTGTTCATGCCGTCGTCTAATGCTTTGTGCTGTAGGATATCAACACCAAAATACTAAAGTCCCGCTGAACAGTTATTACTGACCCCCAATGCGCAAATGTAGAATACAAAATGCTTTCTGTTGTCCTGACACCATTTTTACTAGAACTGAAGTGATTCTTTTTGATACACCCTGTATTTGTGGTTTGCAAGAATATTTCACTAGAAGGAATTAGATCAGATTCCTACCGAAACGCGTCCTTTGAAATCGCGAAATATACTGAAAAAAGACAAATATTTGTGACAAGAAAGAATATCAATGTCATTGCTCGTTGTTTCACTCGCAGCAGCATTATCTTTCTTTTTTAATCCGAATGAAGTCATGAAATCGAAGAAATTCATTCCTGGAGCACGCTCTTATACGCAGATAACATCGAACGTTACAGAATATAATTCTGTTATATGAATAACAAAGTCCTAAACTGTGTTACAGACGCGAAAATGAAGGGAAAAAAAGTATATACCAGGATGCGAACATGCTTCCTTCGACTCCCCAATTGAACATCCTATCACATGACCACAGCAACTGGTTACAGTTTCGAGAATTATTATCGTTGTTTTATAATCTCCTAACGACATTTACAGTTGATGTGTCTTTAACTGACATTTAATTATAACAAATCGTACCTTGAGTGATGCATTTGTGATAAATCTTCAATGCCCTGAAACAGAATACTATCATAACACGTTAGTTATAACACGGGAACAACGAAATGCGATAAGTCCTCTCAAAATTAACGAGCTTGGGACGTAACGTAACCTCCGATTTCAGACAAACGTCGGTAGAAAACGGTTGTGGCTTCCTCATTTTAGTCACTCGTCGTTCTGTGCTTGTTTTAAAAGTGAGATAATGCATGCGCGCGAACTAGGAAAATACGCAATTGACGAATTTCTTTTGAAATCATGCCTTAAGTTTGTGCAGTGTATAACTGCACGCACAATAGCAGAAAAACTAAGAATATGTCTCATTTCATGTGCGTACTGTTAACAAATATTATCTGTTAGTGGTTTTGTTCATTTCTGTTATTCACCAGCGTAGAAAGAATTTTCATGTTTTTAACTTTACGTGAATGTCTGAATTTGTTATTTTAGGCTAGGTTTCGTAATTTCCTTCTGCACTATCATGTACCATGCCCCTTCGTTTTGAATTCCAAAAATATGGCAGTGTTCCCCACTCCATGGTATTGTATCATTGATGGTGGTAGGTTCACACGCGCTAGGGGCAGCAGAGACGATTTGTGGTGCATGCGTTGTTACCCTTCTACGGCATATAGAAGGTCCACCATTCACGCTTTCAGCAGCACCACCCAGAGACAAGGCCAAACAACCGCATCTTGACGTCACAGCAAAGGGGCGATAGTAATATACAACACTCGACACCAAAATTATTGTGGGGCCCATAAAATGAGCGTTTTTTGAATTTATACTTGAATGAGGTTAGTTTGCAGAGAGGACACATATAGTTATGTATGTAGAAATGAGATAAAAACAATTAAGAACGCGTAACTTTGACTAATGACGTGCAACATGACTATCACAGTTGTAAACAATACTACTTACGACTTTGGAAAAATGCATTTTCATGTATATTAACTGTGAGGAACATCTGGGGCACTTTTTAATGTACAGTATTTGTTTAGTGAAACATTCACACATTTCCAAAAAATATTTGTGTAGAAAAACACAGGGGCATGCATAACTTTCTGTTACCAGTACAATTTCAAGAGCAAATTCTGTGACAATTTTGTTTCAAGGAACTACTTTTGATCAGAGCTTCACTGACAAATGACACTAAGCAATGGGGCTGTACAGGTAGATTGATATATGTAAAAAATAGTATTTTTGTTTCATTATTTTCACCTAATTCTTCTATAACGACATTATATTAACTTTATCTCTCATTTCCTGAAGGCTGTTGTATGAAATTCTTTTTAAATACTCATTATGGCTGGCTACACTAAGCTTGACACTTTCCTCCAGTACTGCTGCCTCCAATGTACTTTATCTTCTGGTCGCTCTCTCGATGATCCTGCAGCAGAAGATAGGTAGACTGGACAGATCGGAAAAGTGCCTTATTTGGCATGTGAAACAAATCGAGGTTATGGGAGTGGAGCAGTTATGATATTTCTGTCTGTGGCAGATACTTTCCAGGTAATGTTGCTAGCTTTGAAATGCTGTCATTCATCTGAAAATGAGCAGTGAAGTACATTTATCGTAATATCTATGTGATTACTCTGCTATTCACAATAAAGTGCCTGGCAGAGGTTTTAACGAACCTCTCTACTGTTCCACTCTCGAATGGCACGCGGGAAAAACGAGCACTTAAATTTTTCTGTACGAGCCCTGATTTCTCTTATTTTATCGTGATGATCATTTCTCCCTATGTAGGTGGGTGCCAACAGAATGTTTTCGCAATTAGAGGAGAAAACTGGTAATTGAAATTTCATGAGAAGATCCCATCGCAACGAAAAAAAGCCTTTGTTTTAATGATTGCCATTCCAAATCACGTATCATGTCTGTGACACTACCTCCCCTATTTCGTGATAATACAAAACGAGCTGCCCTTGTTTGTATTTTTTCGATGTCATCCGCCAGTCCCACCCGATGCGGATCCCACACCGCATAGCAATACTCCAGAATGGGGTGGACAAGTGTGGTGTAAGCAGTCTCTTTAGTAGACATGTTGCACCTTCTAAGTGTGCTGCCAATGAATCGCAGTCTTTGGTCTTCTCTACCCACAATATTATCTATGTGATCGTTCCAGTTTAGGTTATTTTTAATTGTAACGCCTAAGTATTTAACTGAATTTACAGCCTTCAGATTTGTGTGACTTATCGTGTAATCGAAATTAAGCTGATTTCTTTCAGTACTCATGTCAGTAACTTCACACTTTTCTTTATTCAGGGTCAATTGCCACTTTTCGCACCATACAGATATCTTATCTAAATCATTTTGCAAGTCGCTTTGATCATCTGATGACTTTACAAGATGGTAAATGACAGCATCATCTGCAAACAATCTAAGACAGGTACTCAGATTGTCTCCTGTTTCGTTAATATAGATCAGGAACAATAGAGGGCTTATAACACTTCCTTGAAGAACGCCAAGTGATGTGGCCAACAATTATATACCACAATCTGAAAGATGCATTACTAACTTACCACTGAATAACTAGTAACTGCAAAATCCTGCACTGGAATTGAATAGAATCATTTCTTCCTCATTATACCGTCTTTACGAAACTTGAACACATGAACCTTGTTTCCTGCTGTATAATTTCCTTCACTTTTTCGGTACACAATAGTTCATAACTGAAATGAAGATGAAACTGCATAAATATATATTATGTTGCGTTAAACTCACACAGACATAACGTAGCAACACACAGTATGATTTCTGCAAATGTAAATAACAATCTCAGTCACGTAGCACAACGAGTTTTTTTTATATCCAACACGTTATTGATACAACACAAGACAGCTGTTGAGTTTCGCCACTTCTCTCTGATGTCACAACTTCGACTTCTCGCAGTTGTTCGGCCTTTCCATCTAGATAGTTTAGGAATCAGTCGGTTCTGGCGAGATTAGCATATGGTGTTTTTACCAGAAGATAGGTACCACGTGGACAGTGGAAATATTGTGTTCAGAGGATTGTTTGATCTGGCTGCACACCTGAGAAGAATATCATCAGTTTATTAGCTGGGAAAGTCTACATAGTCAAACTAGGTTTAATATTTTCTTTACAAAAGCAACTCTCAGTTTTGTCAGCAGTCTTTCCATCAAAGTTAAAGCTACATATTTCCCCTTGTTTTCTTTGCTGCAGCTTGACTTCCAGTCATATGTTTTAGTTGCTTCTTCTTTATCTTATCACAAATTTTCACCACAGCCTTGTTTCTATATCCATTTGCCATTGGCCACTTGTTTTAAAACACTCACTTCTCTTCCTGTTAGCAGGAACATGATGAAATTTATCCTTCCTGTAAACAGCGCTGTGCATCGTATATGAAAACATTAATCCATGATGCTACTCTATGTCCAGCTTCTGATAATGCAGTTAGTATGAAGGCTTAGGCTAGGGCCACATGAATTGAATATTTCCACAACAGAGTATGAACTGCAGGGAGAGGGAAAGTCCAGTAGCTCTATGGTGAGCTGTGGAATAAAATGCTAAGAGCCAAATATCAAGTCATCTGCTGTGCTACTAAAAAAAAGTTTTATGTATATGAAGCCAGTTTCTCAGTAAAATATAATTTTCACTTAAAAAGATTAAAAAACACTGTTTCAGGATTCCTGGTGTTCTCCTCTATGCAATTTTCACTCGATTTTGTGGAAACTATTCGATAAAAGAATTGATTATTTCATATCTTATATTCTGATATTGCAGTGTGATTATGAACTGGCTCTCTTTTCGTTATTCCTTATGCTTTTCTATGATATTTCTAAAATGTGTAAAATGCAGCACAAATTTCAAAAAGTTTGTAGGTAAAATGTAGTCATTTGTGCATTTTAGATCATACATTGCTTTATGTAGCTCTGGAAGGAGCGCCATATCTATTTTCTGTCTTGACCAAACACGTGATATATTTGGCTTTTGGCTGTGATGGACTATGACATGTCACACTCAATGCTATAACCACACTCTGTGCAGAGCTGTAACTCATGTTTCTCTTGCATATGTGGTTTATGAAGTCAATTACAGTCCCGTTTTAAGTTAGAACTTCATAAAAAGTTGGACAGAGTTAGCTATATATTGTACACAGAATTTGTTCTTATCTGCACTAACAGTTTTATTCATGAAACATTCAGTAACTGTTATTGTTAACTAAGTTTAAAAAAGTATATGTAAAGCTGACCTGCTAACAGTTTAATTTGCCACTATATTACAACTGAAATTCAGTATAAGAAAGAGAACTTCACTTTACATTTTGGTACAATGAGAAGTAGAGTACTCTTATAATGAAGATGGCATACTTCATAACCACAAGAATGTCATGCAAGTAAACTGAATTTCTTCTTCTTTCTTTTTCAACTGGTAGTCACAATAGATATTTGACATTGTGCAGGAGTGGCACATGTAGGGCTGGTAGTTTTGAAAAAGAGAAATATACATTAAAAGTACCGGGAACGTCCAGCATGAGTAGTAGTTTACTACAAGGAGCGTTTTGCATTTTAACATGATATGAGGGGATGAACCGAAATTTTTTAACTACTTCAGAATGTGTTTCTCAAACTCTGACGAATCACGACACATGCTTTAGAAGCGAATTACAGAAGCAAGATGTGAACATGAGAGTATTTATATTTTCATCAGAAATGTTGGCTATAACTTTAATGTAAGTGAATTCTAGTATATTAATATTCTACATCAATCAAAAATTATCTCAGTTAAAAACAAAATAACTCAGTAATGCCTGATACTATTATTAATAATACTTTTGCCTCAATTTTTTAGAATAATGAGTAAATGAAATCTTACATATAACTCAAGTAATTTTTTAGAGATAAGAAATGTCAACAAATTTTAAATGAAATTAACAGGATGGACATGAAGAAAAGAGAAGGAAATTAACTCTTTTTAATTAACTTTACTGAAAACATAATTAGCTCAGAAACAGAATCAACACAGTCTTTTGAAACCAAATGCGATTGTACTAGAGACATCACAGTTTCTTCTGTTTGATATTGTGGAGACTGCATCTGCCCTTATTGAGGAGCATCACCCTAATTGTAAATATTTGCTGGTGTGTGTAATTTTGAAATATGTCATGGGATTACTGCATGCATTGGTACATATTGTATAGGTGACTGACACATTGCATAAAAACCATGAAATGATTGCAATTTGCGTTTTGGATACATTACAGTAGGCATAAAACCTCCAAATGGAATTCCAGCTTTTGATGTGTGTCAGAATTATATGAAGTGCGCCACAAGGGATTTGTCTTCATACTCAGGGGAAGGAGAAGGAATTGAAGGCCTAACCAGAAGTGTGCATAATTCGGATTCAAGATCAGATTTCACACTTCTGATTGTTATTTTTTTTTTTGTGAAATTGACGAGCTTACTGAACTCTATCCAGATATTAAAGCATCATTTGATATGAATTGATTACCAGTGTTGTCTTCTGTGAGGGTTAATTCGAAAAGCTGTTCCATGTTCTGTATTCTGTGTTATGTAGATTGAAACTAAATCTTTTGCTTCTAAAATGGGTGCCAAGAACCCCAGCTCATGAGCAACATGTATTTCAGTCTTCGTACTGCTTCTTTAAACCATGTTCCTTTGCTTCCTTGTTATATTTCTGACTTTAACCCCTAATGTTACACCATTATTGTTGAACCTTCTCGTGTGCAAGAGAAAAAGCAAAATGGACTTTTTACATCAAATTTGAAATCGTTAACTTCATTTAATAATGTGTAAATATTTACTGTAAATTTTAAATATTTATTTCATTGGTCATCACTTAGGCTAGTTGAACTGCAATGTACATACAGAATTGTTAAGTCAACAGCCTGTGTGCTGTGTGATGTAGGTCTGCTTGCATTACAAGTGTCTGCCTCAGATGGTAGAAGAGAGCTGAAAGAAATTTACAAATGTTTCCCAAATCCACGCAGATTTCCAAAAATACATAGGGCCAATCAAGGATAAACAAATTCACTTGGCGAAGCCAAAGGTAGGTGGGACACTGTTTTATACAGTTATAATGACTTCCTTTCCATTGTTTTTCCAAGCAGTGGTCGATGCAGATTATGTTGACTTTGGATTGTTTGGAAGAGACGACTACAGCACATCCTTTAAGAAAATCAACATTGTGGAAACGCATGAACGAAAATGAATTGTCCTTAGCTTACCAAATGCAAGTGAGATAATTATGCCATATATGTTTGTTGATGACAAAGCATTTGGGCTCTCAGAACACTGACTATGGCATTATGAAGATAAAATAAGAAAATAATTTATCATGGGTTCATAGATACATTGAATGTACCATTGGCATATTGTCAGACAAATTCTGTGTGTTCCATTAATCAAGGAATGTGACTGGATTTTGTTACTGGTATATGAAAACCATGTTGTGTTCTATATAATTATACACATGAGACACGGGCAACAAACTGAAGGCGCATTTGCTGTGGAAGGATTAGAGTCTGCCACAAATGTGGACGAAATAAGAAGAAATGAGCCACCAATAATGTGCTGTAATGACAAATTATTTTGTAAGTGAGACTGATAAAGTGTCTTGGCAGTCTGGCATGAGGTCGGATACGAAAGCGAAGGATGCGTGGCACAGGGGGAGCTGTGTCCAGGGACCAAAGATCTGTCCTTGGGGGGGGGGGGGGAGGGTTGAGTAGGGCTGCTAGGCTGGAAGGTGTTGGTGACCCTGTGAGCGACTCCTCTGTGCCGGGCGGCTGCTGCTCCCTTTCCTCCTTGTGCAGAGCACCGACCACCAGGTGCCCTGCATGCCAGCGACCTCGTTTGTCGGCATGGGATATCGGCGCGAGTCGGCAAGGACGCTTTGCCGCGGCCATGGGTGTGATCCACCAAACCCATGAGCTGGTACATCGCCTGGGTCAGGTTAGCTGGGTCCAGACCGCTGATCGACTGAGTGACTGGCCCACCACCTGAGTAGGTGTGGGTCCTTGACCAAGAGGTGGAAGCCAGGGCTAGTAGGCGGTGAAGGGCGAGAAGTGCATCTGCTTATCCAGAGTGTGAGGCGTACTTGCCGAGGAGCACTGAGTGATATCATTGATGATAGGGCCACCAAAGAGGACCAATACGTTGGTGGCGGCATGCTGAACATGGCAGCTCAGGGATGCCCTTGGCCTAGGGGCGAGATCTGTGGACGTTATGCAGCAGTCCCCACCACCCTCCCAATGCCAGAGGAGTCGGTCTGAGGTAAGAGACAGTCTCCCATCTTTTCACTTGTCTACACCTCACAATGGCTGATAACAAGGCGAGCGACACGAATGCGTTTTTGAGGTCTTGGTGCTTACTGTTCCTACCTCAGAAGAGGTCCTGGGACAGAATGAAAAAATTGTTATTGAAAGGCATCCTAGAATTAATCAAATACTATATTCTAGTGTTAAGAATGGGAAAATTAGTAAGGCAGCAGTTCTGGCAATCAAAAATGAACTCGCCACCTTGGCCCTCGCTAGTGCAAAGCTCGAGAGGCGAGTGGAAGAATTATAGAAAGAGAATGAGCGGCTGCATAAGCAACCAATAAAAACATGGGCTGGAGGGGCTGCAAAAGCAGCCACCAAGACACACACTACAAAAGAAACAATTGCCAAAGTATCGAAAAGACTGGACACAGCGGTCTTCTTGAGACCCCTGCAAGACATTAAAAAGGTGCAGGAGATTTTTACTATCACTGTAAACTCTGCAAAAGACAAAATTAAAATAAATAAAGTAAAGGTGACAAAAAATGTAGTTATAGTGCATGTCACCACGGAGGAAGGGAGGAATAAAATCTTAAATCATTCAAAATTAAAGAAAGCAATAAAGTGTGAGCTGCCCTAGAAGTGGAACCCTTTGCTAATTCTTGATGATGTACCTGTCACACTAAAAGAAAATTACATTTACGAAACAACCCGTCAACAAAATTTTAAGGACATGAACCTGGAAACATTCAAAAACGAGTTTAAGCTGCTTTTTAAAACTGGACCCCAGGAACTAGATGTCATACATCACATGGCTGAGGTCTCTAGGAAAATGTGGCAAGATATGGGCAAGATATACTTGGGCTTTCATGACATCAATGTGAAAGATTACTTAGTAGTAACCCACAATTGTGGCTACTTAGACCATATTCACAAGCACTGGGAATGGGAGCGGGCTTGCTCCACATGTGGGGCTGAAGACTGTGTAAGGAAAAACTGCAGCAAGACTGGGATATGCACCCCCTGCACATGAAGAGGGAAGAAAACCTGCAACACCACCGGAAGAAACTGCCCTGCCTACACAATGCTAGAGCAGAGACTCATTGCCAGAACTCATTATGGCTGAGACTACACTCGTACACAGGAAGCCTAAGAGAAAGTCCCCGAGCAAAAGGTTGAGGGATGCACTGTTAGCCAGCAGATTCAGGGAATTTATGCAAAAGGTCACCAAGACCCAAACTCAAAGAGTGGTAATGAAGAATGTATGTATACAAACAGACCCTTGTGGTAAAAAAGATGCTCCCTCTCCTTCAAGACAGGGACTAAGGTCGCCTGAAGGTCATGAACGACCAAAAGGGCATCGTGTGGTAGGGAGTCTTCCGCTGACAAGGCACAATGAAATGGTCACTAAAGAGCGACTGCAGGTTAACGTTGTGAGTAGTACAAATTCGCCATTAGACACACCTTTCCAGAGAGGTTTGCAGGTGAACCCTATTAAGGTATACCCAAACCCAGCACATGCTATGCAATTAGCGTGCATTGAGGAGCCGGCTGTCCTCACTAAAGCACTGAGGCATGTGGTGCATCTCAGGCACGAGTATGGTAGGGACATCACCTTCTCGGTGATGGAGGCTGCGGATAGGATACAGCCAAGACGATGAATCTCCCCACTGACTTCGGGGCCCTGTAAGACTTAGTCAAAAAGGTGTTCAAAAGACGAAATGAAAAATTTGATTTGGATGAGTTATACAACCAATTGTTATTACAAATGGTAGGATAGCACATGACTGGAGGAAGAACTGGCTGGAATCTCACATATGAACAAACTTTCCATGAGCACGTTAAACATTGGACAAATAAATGTGCACAACATTAAACTAGTAATGCAGGAACTCCAAAGGGTGGTGGAGGAGAGGAGTCTGGACGTGCTCTGTCTGCAGGAGCCATACTCCCAAGCTGGGCAGATCCCATTTGCAGAAGCGAACTGGCAAGTAATCCATAGTGAAGCGAAACCAAGTGCTGCAATCATAGTCATAAATAGTGCACTGAGTGCTATAGTTCTCGCACAGCTCTCCGATGACCACTGCAACATCGTGGAACCACAATTGCTTATTGGGGTGCTCTACCTCATCAATATGTACTTCCAGTATGGCAGAGGAATTGATGAATTCCACAGCGTTGCGGGGGTGCAGATTTGTCGTGACAGCAGGCATCAATGCGAAGTCTCCCCTATAGTTCAGTGGCACTCGAGATTACAGAGGAGAAAAAGCAGAAGAAACTATCACGGCGTTGCAATTGATGGTTGCCAGTAACCAAAGGAACCCCCCTTCCTACACTGGTGGTGGAGGTGAGGGCACAAATATTGATATTACTTTACTAACGTCTAATCTCATAACAAAGGTAAAATATTGGACTGTCTGAGACCAAATTACTACTAGCGACCCTAATCTAAGAACTTTCTCATTGGGTGATAGGGAGTGTCACTGGGACATGGGATGGGAAATACAATTCAACTACAACAGGACCGATTGGGACTACTTGGTGAGGGAGTGTGATGTACCGACATTGTCAGAAGGTGAAGAGAACGTAGAGGAATATGACAAGGAACTGGTGAAAGCAGTTAACAAGGCGGTGAAGGCAACTGTACCAACCAAGAGGAGGGCTGTTGCGGTTTGTCCATCACCATGGCAGCCGAACTGGCACAGATGCGCCAGTCTGTAAGGAGGGCGAGGAGGTACTACCAGCGAAGTGACATCACGGAAGAAAAGCAATGTTGGTTGCATGTTTACAGGGAAACAAAAGATCTGTTTCAAAAGGAGCTAAGGGCAGTCATGGTGAAGAGTTGGGAAAAATACGTTCAAAGCCCATTGGCTCCTGACCCATGGGGCACCCCATACAAGTTAATACAGGAAAAAAAAGATCACCAATGGTGGTGTCCACCATCAGGAATGGGGGCTGGACGATGGAAACTTGGTAGGAGACTGCCGAGGTCCTCCTCTGGCTCCTGTTGCCTGACAACCTGACAACAGAGAAGAAGATAATTCAGAGAAACAACGACAAATCAGGATAGAAAACCAACAGGCTTACGGATTTAATTGCATGGTTTATCTCTTCTCTGAAGAGGAGGTCGGTGCCCAAATAAGAGCCCTTAAGAAGGGCAATGTTCTTGGCCCAGATGGCATTACAGCGGAGGGGAGGTGGTGCAATTCCTGCCCCTCCCCCCCCTGCTGGTGGCGCCTCTCACTAGGCTATACAACGAGTGCCTAAGGCTCAGAAAATTCTCCTCCATCTTCAAAAAGGCAAATGTTGTAACAATTAAGAAATGTCCAGATAAAGATCCAAAAGAAGCAAAATCAGACAGGCACATTTGCTTGCTGGACCTGCTGGGGAAACTTTTTGAGAGGCTGCTAGCAGACAGACTGACAGCACACCGCGTATTGTGTGTGATGAGTGACAGGCAATTTGAATTTCGGTTGGGGCGATCAGCGTCTAATGCAGTCGCCCTGGCTGCAGTGGTTTGTGGCTCAGCCCCTCACAAGTACATTGTTGGCATCATGGTAGACATCAGTGGCGCCTTTGACAGCCTGTATTGGCATTCGCTCTTCTCCTGCTTGCCAGAGAAGGAGCGTCCAGGACCGGTATAGGGCTGTCTTAGGAGCTATTGGGAAGAAAGGGAGGTCTGGCTATCGTCTCCTAGCGGGAAAATCAGTAAAAAGATAACAAAGGTGTGTCCACAGAGCTCTGTCCTGGGGCCACTCGTTTGGGACATTAATATGGAACCCCTCTTGGACTACTTAAAGAACAGTAATGATGTTATAGAGGTCGTAACCTACACAGACGACCTCCTCCTGGTAGTTGGCGGCCGTAGCCGCGAAGACTTAGCGCCGAAAATCGAAAGGGCCATATCCATCTTGACCACAAGGTGCCGCAAAGCAAAAGTGACAGTAGCGCCTAGGAAGTCCACGTATTTACTATGAAAAGGACAATTTGCAAGAAACCCAACAGTTAGAATAGACAGCTCACCATTCTTCGGCGCTGTGAGGCCCGATATCTAGGTGTAGACATCGACGAGAAGTCGATGCATCACATCTGAAACTGTAACACAAAGATCCCTGGAAACACTTAATAACTTAATTGGGATCGGACAAAAACGTTTCCACCTGCCACTAGACTTAATAAAATTATGTCATAATAGTATACTAACTTCAATTGTAGGATATAGGTCAGGAATCTGGGCACACAAGCTCACGAGGGTCATGCCGCCATGACTGTAAGAAGAGTACAGCGAAACATACTCCTGCGTTTGGTAGGGGCATACAGAACAACTCCGGGGGGAGCACTACCAGTATTAATGGGACTCCGTCCTCTTGATGTAAAAGTTAGAGAACTGGCAGCCTGGTAGTGGGAGAAAAAAGAAAAAAAGGGAAAAAATAGTTGAAATAATGGGGATTTACTAGGGGGCACATCTAGAATTAAAAGAAGGGGGGAGGAGTTATGGCAGGAACAGTGGGATAATGAAGAAATGGGGCAAAGAACGCACGAGATGTTGCCCAATATCAAGGAGCATCTACAGCTTAGATACTTCAAACCAACAAGAGGACTGCTGCTCTTTCTTACTGCCCATGGATCCTACCCAGCATACCTATGTCAGTTTGGGAAGCGGACTACACCAACGTGGGACTGTGGTGCCATACAGGGCACCACAGAGCATGTGGTGTATGAGTGACCCCTCTTCGACGACGTAGCAATGCAATGTCACAGTCCTGATGGGATCCGCCACGTCATGGATTAGGGGTAGAGTGTACATTCCAACTAATCATGACATGCACCAGAAATGACAGTAGAAATAAGAATTAGGTTAAGATGTAGGATAGGATAGGATAATCCACCAGGATAGAACTG
Source organism: Schistocerca piceifrons (assembly GCF_021461385.2). Lineage (NCBI taxonomy): Eukaryota > Metazoa > Arthropoda > Insecta > Orthoptera > Acrididae > Schistocerca > Schistocerca piceifrons. The sequence goes on along the minus strand of NC_060138.1, from coordinate 541,520,619 downwards.
CAGCGACCCCAACATCTTGGGCCAGCCCGGTGCCGGGGGTATGCCCACTGGGATTAACTTGGTGGTTCAAATGGCTCTGAGCACTATAGGACTTAACTGCTGAGGTCATCAGTCCCCTAGAACTTAGAACTACTTAAACCTAACGAACCTAAGGACATTACACAGATGCATGCCCAAGGTAGGATTCAAACCTGAGACCATAGCGGTCGCGCAGTTCCAGACTGAAGCACCTAGAACCGCTCGACCACACCGGCTGGCTAGCTCGGTGGGCAAGGCAGACAACATAGGTTTGTAATATGCTGGCACACCTGTAACGCTGCAGGTAGCGTAGATTACTTAAGTATAGATAAAGTGGCATATAAATAAAAAAATAGCAGTAGTAAACTAATCCCAAGTAACACAGTAATAAAAGAAACATGGAGCATAAGATAGCAGTAAAACTTAGCAATGTCCATAGTGAAAATAGTAGTAGTACTAACACACCTGTAGTAGTAACAAGATAAGCTGCAGTATTTGTAATACAAATATAAATTTAGGACCCACTAATGTATTTAGGTAGTTGGTTAAATATGTATCATGTAGTTTTCTGAATGAAGAATTTTTTTATAAAGTAAAGTGTGTTGGCAGGACAGAAAAACTTGTGAAATAGCTTGCCACAGATGCACAAATGGCAACTATTATGTGCTTCTTAGATTTCAGGAGAGCCTTTGACACCACAGACTATGACATTTTACTCGCCAAACATAGTAACCTAATTTCTCGCCCTGTGCAGTGCTATGGTTTTGCTCATACCTGATGTCTCACCAGCAGTGCATCATGTCTGGCACCATAAAGTCACAATGGAGGTAAGTAGCAACAAGCATCCCCCAAAGTTCAGTATTAGATTCTATATTCTTTTCATTGCACATAAATGATGTATCATCTCTCTTGTCCTGTTCAAAATAGCGCATGTATGATGGTAACCTCCAGTTGTATCTACGTGCAGAAACTACAAACCTGAAGACAGCTATTGAGAATCTCAATACCGACCTGTGTGCACTGTCACAATGAGCGCAAGATATAGGATTAAAGCTCAACCTATCCAAAACTCAAGCGATACTGGTTGGTCATTCTACGCTCATTGGCCTGAAATATCGGGAATACCTATAATCTTTGCCACTAAATGGGATAAATGTCAACTTCTCTCCTTCAGCAAAGAATCTACAAGTAATAATTGATGAAAATCTAAATTGGATTGGGCACATAATTGTAATATGCAAGAAGACGTCAGCATCTCTCCATGGTCTACAAAATATTAAAATGTCTTCCTTCCTGATCATTGATTACAATGATATTATCATTCAAAACCTTTTTCAGGAAAGCTCACAGTGTCTGGGACTGATTATGAACGCCTGTGCTCATTTGATCTGTGAGGTTCGGCTTTTTGATCACATTTCACCATCATATGCACAGCTACCCTGGCCGCATATAGACAAGTGCAAAGATTTCCAAACACTCTGTCTTCTCTACTGTCTTATTAATGAACACTGTCCCCCATATCTCTCCTTGGCCTTAATGCTTTTGCCTCAAGGGCGTGGCAGGAACAGCCATTCCCATCAGAGCTAAATCTTTTCGGTCCTGTGAATAAACTTGCTGTAGCTGGGATTCACAGTCATAAAAATTTTTTGAAGGATATCATCTTTACGCCAGTCACTGGCTGTCCTTAAAAAAATTTTCTGTCCTGCTACATCGTTCAGCCACTTTTCCGAAGTCCTTCTTAGTAGCAGGAAACAGACTTTGGAACAATCCCCTGCATCATATTAGAGAAGTAAATAAAATCTGCAGTTTCAGGAGGCAGGTAATGACCATGCATACTAAAGCAGCAATACGGTTATCATTGTCCCTGTACGCACTAGTTACCCTTGCACATCTCTCTTTTCAGCTTGGCTTCCTAATTTCTCAGTCATCTTAGCTAGTGTAGTCTCCTTAAATTTCCTTTTCTCAAAACTCGCTATATCAGAAAATATCATTTTGTAGACCCGTAAATTCTTTTTATCTGTCTCTGACATTACTGTTATTAACGCCACATTTATTGTCATTATTATTATCATTATTATTGTTGTAGTTGTTGTTGCTGTGTTATTATTATTATTACTGTTTTCACTATTACTGACTGCAGCTACAGTAGTACAGATAATGCCAGTATTAACTTTGTTAGTTTACAGTCGGTATAATTACTCACATTGCCATTGCATACACTCAAATCATTTTAATACTAGTTGTCACACTAAAATTGATATTTTCTGATGTAACTGTGATGTAATATATACTGTATGTGTGGAACCCTGGTCCAATGAAATAGAGGGCCTGATGGTTCTAATCAGATCAGCTGCTCACTGCTAGCCATACACTCTCCATGCACTAATTGGCAGTTGCTCACCATTCACCTACCGTTCTTGAATACACACAGGGAAGACTGCTAAGCAACTATTGAGTCACCCTGCTCTTTGTGCTCTTGACTCTTTTGCTGTTTTGTCTCACACTAGGCCTGATTTGTTTGTCTCTGTAGATGGGTGATTCGCTCCTGGATTGATTCAAAGGGTCAGATCCTTGTAAGGAGTGAGCGATTGGTGACTCGGAAAAAAGTATGGTTAGCTCCTTTGATCCAAAATGTCTCTGTCATAATATTAGTGACCAGAATGAAGTTTCTGTGGCATGCTGATGGAGCAACACCCCATGCCACATGCTGAAGGGAACACTTGCCAAGCTGCAACAAAAAGGCACTAAAGACTTTGTGAATGTCTGGATTTGCACATATGAGGTGTGACAATAAAGTAATGAGACTTTGAACAGTTCTCGCGTATCTGACCAGGTAGCGTCGTAATTTCTCCACAGCATTGCAGCAGACATACACGCTGCCATCTTCAGGTGGTTCCTGTGTACGTGTACATCTGCCGAAATATTGTGGAGAAATTACGACGCTACCCGGTCGGATACCCGAGAACTGTTCAGATTGGAAATATGCTGGGAAAACTTCAGATTGAATATAAAGTAATGAGACTGATTTTCTTTGCAAGATGTGGCAACCCTGCAGGCTTGCATAGGCACAACATCTTTGACCTTGGTCTATAAGCTGCTTCTAGTCCATGTGGCACATCGATGCAGCTGCTCAGTCGTGAGTTGTGCTGTAATAAGTTAACACATGTTTGTGTCTCTCGTCATGGAAGTGCAACCGCACTATATTGTGCAACAGTATGCCATTTGTTTTTACGTTAAATCGGGTGAAAACGCGACGACAACTTATGGTAAGCTTCAGAAGGCTTTTGGAGAGGAGGTTATGTCAAGAGCTCAAGTTTTTCGTTGGCATAAAATGTTTAGTGAAGTCAGAACGAATGTTGAAGATGAAGACCACAGTGGACTACCATGCATGCTTGGGTGCTTCTTTGATTCCAAGGGAATTGATCACAAAGAGTGGATGCCTCCTGGACAAATAGTTTACCAATATTACTGCAAAGAAATTTTTGCTGGTAATTGGATTCCGCATCGCAATAATGCGCCATCCCATACTGCTTTGTCAGTACAGCAATTTTTAACCTCAAAACAAATTTCAGTACTACCACAGCCACCTTATTCACCAGGTATCGCTCCGTGCGACTTTTTTCTATTTCCAAGAGTCAAAACGGCGGGCAAAGGACACAATTTTCAAACAAAACAAGATGTCCAAAAATCTGTGATGAAGGTTTTGGAGGATATTACAGAAGATGAGACCCAGAAATGTTACCATCAATGGCAGAAAAACTGTGTGCAATCAGAAGGGAAGTACTTCGAATGAGACAACACTAAACTTGACTAAAACGATAAGCAACATTTTTTTTCACATCAGTCTCATTACTTTATTGTCACATCTCGTATTACTAATGTATGCAGCTTTTCTTAGCAATGAAAAGAATAGAAAATGAAGAAAGATAAATTCTACAGGGTACTGCATTAACGTAAAAAGCACTTTGCGCCTTGTGCTGTGTGTAAGCGCTGTTTACCAAGTAACTAGTGCTGTAGAGGAAGTCGAGAGGGAAAAATTTGTTATAGGACACTTGGGAAACTGCTTCACATTGGCCTACAAAAATTACCTAACCCTCAGCACAGACACGTCACGTGGGATTTTCAACATTCTCTCGCTCTGTTCATGCATATTATTAACCCTAGATAAAAAATGAATAGGTCCTTTTCTTGAAAGAAGTTTAATATCGTTTGATTTTATACTAGAATACGTTTTCGCTAGACGCTGCGATTTCGAGTTTATCAAGGAAAACGTACAAAACTGATTTGCAAACTACATAATTTATAGTTTGCTTGAAGATAGTGAGAGAACACTGAAAATCTCGCGCGATCTGGATGTCCCCTAATTTAGGTGGTTTTTAGCTTATTTAAGGTAGTTTCGCAAGTTGATAGACCACAAATATCCTATATCAAATTGTTCATCTCGGCTTTCTCTAGACTACTGTGCTACACAGTAAACAGTTATCGTTTACATCCTATATTTTTGCTCTTGATGTGAAAAGAAAATTTCAGATTTCAGAAGCCCAAAAACGTGTACATACTACTGAATGAATCGTTACTTCTTACCCTTTGACATAACATTCCACTGAGAATATGTTGCTGGTGACCATGTGAGTCTTGCAAGCCGTAGTCTTCTAACACCGCTTGCACAGAGCAGATCACAGAGTGGCCCTTCGTTATGGTTCAACAGGCGTTACTGATTGCCAGCCGATCCTATGCACTGGCCGATCCTAATCGCCAGCCAATTCCGTGCGCCAGTTGATCCCGATTGCTGGCCACTCCCGTGCGGCAGCTGATCCTGATCATTAGCCAATCCCAATCGCCAGCCAATTGTGCATGGCAGCTGATCCCAATCGTATGGAATTGTGGAATCACTCTGCTCTCTGCGCTCTTGGCTCACTCACTGATTTAGTTTGTCCCAATCGCCAGCCAATCGTGCATGGCAGCTGATCCCAATCGTATGGAATTGTGGAATCACTCTGCTCTCTGCGCTCTTGGCTCACTCACTGATTTAGTTTGAAGCTCACATCCTTGACACAGTGCCTCTCTATCCAGCTTTACTGGATATTTATATGTTTCCATAATTATTTTTATATTTATAATAGTGTACGTATGTATTGTTATTTACTTATTTATCCTGACCAGATTAATTCTTTCAGGACATCTCTTGCTCTGGATCAGCGTTTTATATGTAACTTCAAAACTTATTACATCACAGTTACTTTAAAAAAATCAGAATATTTTTGGTGTGAGATGTATTCTTCTTTTGTCTTGATGTATCATGCATTTGTCTGTTACACCTTCTTGATTGAAATTATTTATCTTTCCATCTTTTACTCGGTCTTCCTAAAGATATTAGGCCCACTGGGTAATAAACCTTCATTATTTTGTGTATTCTGTTATCTTTCATTCTTCTGATACAGTCTATTCAGTTGTTCCTGCAGTCCTTAATCTGTTCAATTAAGCTTTTCACTCCCTGGTCTTCTTTGATGCCAGCAAGCATCCTCCTGTCAGATAGTGTGCACCAAGCTATGCTTCCTAGGAATCACATCCCGAATGCTTGTATTCTCTACTTATTTCTTTTTGTTACAGGCAAAGATTCACTTCCAAATGTCATAGTCGCCTCTGAAATCGTTTTGTAGAACTTAGGTAGCGTTGCCTTTCTTACTCTAGTTCTGAAGGTTCTCCATACAGTTCTGTTAACATGATCAAATCACTCTGCTTTCTTTTGTATGTCCATTTTTGCCATGTATGAGATAGTATATCCTAAGACATGGAACAAGTTTACCCTTTGTGTTTTCTAATCATTTGTTGTCATTTCGCTGGGAAATGGCTCCTGGCCCCTGAAAGACATAACTTATTTTCTCTGTGAAGATACAAACAGATTATACCCCTTAGCGGTTGTGTATAAAATGTTAACAGCTGTCTGTAGTGTGTTCTCAGCTCCAGAAGTCATGACCCGGGATGTGTGGTGATCGTTGAGCTGCTATCCGATTTTTTACTATGGAGACTAAAGTTTAAGCTTCAATTACAGGTAAACCAATAGGTCTATCACAAAATGAATTATATCATTATTTTTCTCGTTTCATTCTGTGTTACGATATATGGAGGAATTTGGTATTCAGGTTCAAGATATATTTTTTTATTTTAGGTTGTAGTAAGGATTGTCTGGTTTTCGGTGTCTTTACTACGAGCTGATCACTTCAAAACTGTATCCCTTGAAATGTATTTATGCGATGTTAATTTAATTTTAATAGGTTATAGGCACATTTATTTGTAGTGAAAATATCAAGTTACAGAATTTTTCAATAACTCAAAACAAAGTTCTTATGATTTTCCTAAAATATGTTTTTCTCAGTGCAGGATAACATGTGACATAGTGTGTGGGTTTGTTTTGAAGGTCTCTTTTGTAATTGTAAGATGCTACAACCACTGTTACAGTATAGTGTGATACGTATTTTATAAAGAGTGATATTTTAAACTAGTTCTGTGGTGCTACATCCCGGAAATAACACTGGGCACAGTGGCAGAATCATGTGCTATGTTGCCAGTCACAGGCAAACCGTTTTCCAACACCTCGGGGCTTCATGGCAAGGATGCATTCATTTTCACAGCCGTGCACACTATTAATTGCGAGGTCCAGCACCCACAGAACAAGTTTGAGATATCACTCTTTATAAAATCCATAACACACTGTATGGTCACAGTCGTTGTAGCTTCTTATAAACAGCTTACTTCAAAACAAGCCCACGTTTTCTGTTATGCGTTTATCCAAGGCAGAGAAAACAATACTTTAGAAAAATCATTAGAAATTCGTTGTGGGTGATTGAAAAATTCTGTAACTTGAGTTTTGCGCTACCAATACATGTGCTTATAGCCTATTAAAATTTGATTAAGACTGGACAAATACATTTCAGGCTATTTACTTTTGGAATGAGCAGTTCATAACAAACCAAGAAATTCACTGAAGCGCCAAAGAAATTGATATAGGCTTGCGTATTCAAATACAGAGATATATAAACAGGCAGAATACGGCGCGGCGGTCAGCAACTCGTATATAAGACAACAAGCATCTGGCGCCGTTGTTAGATCGGTTACTGCTGCTGAAATGGCAGGTTATCAAGATTTAAGTGAGTCTGAGCGTGGTGTTATAGTCGACACACGAGCAATGAGACACAGCGTCTCTGAAGTTGTGACGAAGTGGGGATTTTCCCAAACGACGGTATTTCACAAGTGTACCGTGAATATCAGGAATCCGATAAAACATCAAATCTCCGACATTGCTGCGGCCGGATAAAGATCCTGCAAGAATGGGACCAACGACGACTGAAGAGAATCGTTCAACGTGACAGAAGTGCATCCCTTCAGCAAATTGTTGCAGATTTCAATGCTGGACCATCAACAAGTGTCAGCGTGCGAACTATTCAACAAAACATCATCGATATGGGCTTTCGGAGCCGAATTCCCACTTGTGTACCCTTGATGACTGTACGACACAAAGCTTTACACCTCGCCTGGGCCCGTCAACACTGACATCAGACTGTTGATGACTGGAAACATATTGCCTGGTCGGACGAGTCTCGTTTCAAATTGTATCGAGCGTATGGACGTGTACAGGTGTGGAGACAACCTCATGGATCTGTGGACACTGCATGTCAGCAGGGGAATGTTCAAGCTGGTGGAGGTGTGTGCAGTTGGAGTGATAAGGGACCCCTCAAACGTCTAGATACGACTCTGACAGGTGACACGTACATAAGCATCCATTGTGCATTCAGACAGACTTGGGCAATTCCAGCAGGACAATGCGACATCCCACACGACCAGAACTGCTACAGAGTGGCTGCAGGATCACTTCCGCTGCCCACCAAACTCCCCAGACATGAACATTATTGAGCATATCTGGGATGACAAACTGTCTATGGGCTTCCGTCTCGCGTTCTTCGGCCGACGTTCGTCTGATGATTTTACTGACGTTTCGCCAGCACGAGTGGCTGGCATTGTCAAAGTTTCACCCGCCATTCCCGGTGGTGAATTGGAGCCGAGCTCGCGGCCGCAGACTGTATGTACCTGGCGCCCCAACGTCCGAGGGCTTCTCCGCGGTCATTTCCGGTGCGGTTCTCCTCCTGCTACCTGCGACGGTCGTTCGCTGCAGCACGGGAAGCCAGGATCCGTTTACCTTCGGGCTTTCTTCTTTCTTGTTGAAACTACTCCCGTGTTTTTGTATTTCTACAGCTTCTCTGAACAAGCGGGTGTGATAGTGCTTCTCTACAGCCAGAACTTCCGTCTCGGCGAATTTTATTACGTGGTCTGTGTCACTCAGCGCGTGCTCTGCCACGGCCGATTTCTCCACCTGCCCCAACTTGCAATGCCGCTTATGTTCTTTGATCCTGGTGTTGATTGATCGTCCAGTAATTCCGACATAAACTTTTCCGCATGTGCGTGGTATGCTCTGACAATGTCAGCCGCTCGTGCTGGCGAAACGTCAGTAAAATCATCAGACGAACGTCGGTCGATGAACGCGAGACCGAAGCCAACAGGCAGTTTGTCAACAAGTGGCCATGAAAGCCTTAACAATTTTGTATATCTGGGATGCCTTGTAACGTGCTGTTCAGAAGAGGTCTCCACGCCCTCGTACTCTTACAGATTTATGGACAGCTCTTTAGCATTCATGGTGTCTTTTCCCTCCAGCACTACTTCAGACATTAATCGAGTCCACGCCACGTTGTGTTGCGCGTTTCTGCGTGCCAGCAGGGGCTCTACACGATATTAAGCAGGTGTACCAGTTTCTTTGGCTATTCAAGGTATATATTGAACTTAAAAAAAACTTGCTCCATGTAGCCTAAAGCAGAATAAAACAAGAAAAACGTCGGTATAATTCATTTTGCTTGTAATTAAAGCTTAAACTCTAGTCTCCATTATAAAAAATCCTATAGCAGAGAAATATTTATCTGAAGCCTTTTTGCCTAGAAACGGCGCTTCGTTAAACTGGTGGGAAACTGGAAAATTGCTGTACCCAACACTATAACAATTGATTCTAAAAATATTATGCATCCCAGCTATGCCAGTGTCCTGTGATTGCGTTTTTTCAAATGTAGGACCATAATGCACTGAGAAAAGAAAGCGACTCATTTTGAGTAAAATAGATCAAATTTTATTTATAAATCACACTACTGTAAATGATGACTGTAGATACTTAACTGCAGTTACTCTGTATCTCTAATATTCTATTTTATCTCCAATAAAATTATTAAAACACAACTAGAATCAGTGTTACTATTAAAATTTACCCATTTCATGAAAAATAATTAGAATTTTGTTGTAATATTTTTAATTTTTACAGCAGATGAAATGCAGAATATTGTATTTTCAAAACTTCTAGGGACATAACATAAACTTATTACTTCTCTATGATCTTTCAAAACGGGACTAAATCTGATAGAAACACAAGTATAATGACCTGGGATTAAAAAGGCAAGATGATTTTATTTACTTTTGTGAGTGATAAGTCAAGAAAAAGAGCTAGTTCACTCCAGTGAGTAACCAGCTCTGAACTGATCTCTGGAAAGAATGGTTTTGACCATCACCATTCTTCACACAGAGTTCGACACTTGAGTACATTTTAAGATTTTACTATTTAAAAAGTGATCTTGATAGCAAATACTTTCATTTTCCCATATAGTGTATTTTCCAATGCTGCAGAACATAGGTCAACCACACTGCCCTCGTCGAGAAGAGCCTGAACCGATATGTGGTACATTTTAGCAAACAGAATGAAAAAAGGAAAACTACATTACTGCCAACAGATAACTTCCTGTTCTTCTGGTTCCTCATCAAATTTGAAGAGATGTCTTAAGTCTAACCATCCAAGAGTACCTCTGGAATGGTGGATCAGGAAGCCAAATAAAATCTCAGTCAACTGATGATATTTATGCAGACATTCGAGAAATAGTTTCTCGCAATTCGTTCTCTCTGGTATCTGCTTCCACTTCAGATGTAGTCCTGTTTACAGGATGTCAAAGTGCGTCTTGGTTTGTGTTCAGTTCACCACTGTCATTTGATTCTTGTTGTGATTCTGTTTTATTTTATTTTGTGACTCTCTCACCCCCAACTTATTTTCGTTTGGAACAACCTGTAAGTACCTTTACTAATCTCAATTAATAAACTGTTCTGGGCTATTATGCCATGGTCGAATGGATTTAACATTGAAACTCAACGTTTCGTCCCCATCTGCAAAGAACATTTTTAAAGGAGATGGTGTCTTCTTTGTATGTCCAATTCACACCCCAGCTCTCCACTGACTACAGAAAAATTCCGTTATCTCGTGCATCGACACGGTGGCGTGACGTCACAGTTTTGAATACCTTAACACAGTTGTTCGTTGTCGACTGCCGTCGTCCACGGTTGCCATCAGCCCCTGGCGGAAGACTGGGACACAGCTTCTTCAGCACCGGAATCCACATATCATTCAGTCTCACCCCCTCCTCCTCCCTACTGAAATTCCTGAGGCTTTTTACAGTCTCTATGGCTTCTCTGTGTAGCCTTTCTTGGTATACACTTGTGGCTGATAGTACTTGAGCCCTAGCAAAATAAATGGGGCAGTCTCCCCGCTGCAAGGCATGTTCCGCAACAGCTGATCTGTCTGTCTCCCCCGACCCCTCCCCCCCCTTTCTGCAATTTCCATTGTGCTCTTCTAGTCGTTTATTTGACGATTTTTCTCTGTAGTACCAATGTACACTTCCCCACTACTACACGGAATCCCGTAAATTCCTGCTCTTTCCGGTGGTTGGCGAGTATCCTTGGCTAGTTTTAGGTGATCTTGTATCTTCCGGGTAGGTGTGTAGCTTACCGTAATGTTCCATTTTTCAAGATTTTTCCTGTGCACTCATGAACGTCGTTAATGAAAGGCACGCAAACATAGGCTTTCACAGGCGCTTGCACATTGCTATGATTTTTGTGGAATGGTTAACATTCTTTTTACCTCAGCAGACGAATACCAAAATTCTTGAGCAATACATTGGTGAAATGTTTCAATTCTGCGTCAATCAGCTCTGCTTCGCAAATGTTCTTTCCTCTATCTGTCAATCTTATTATGATGTCTTGCTTTTGTTGTAGATGGTAGTTCGAATCCCAGCGTTGGTAACGGTCTGCATGTGAGGGTTTTCAGTAAATTATGTGGACTAAGCTACCATTTCCTTTCTTGAAAACTTTCAAATCAAGAAAATTTAATGTTTCTCCTGTTTCCTCCTTTCATGCTAAAGTAAATTTTTGGATTGATCCCGTTGAGATGTTTGTGAAAACGGCCTAGTTCCTCTCTGCCATACCTCGATAAAACAAATGTGTCATCCACATACCAGAATCATATATTCAGGTCCTGGTTGGCAGTTTTCACTGCCTGATCCCAAAATTTTAAGGGACCCATGCTCCGCAGATGAGGACGAAACGTTGGGTTTAGTTGTTACAGCCATTCGACCATGGCATCATAGCCTGGAACATTTTATTAATTGTGACATTTCCAGCCCCGAAAGTTTACTTTGCATGTTTTATCGTATTAACTGAAATTAGACCATTAGATACACAACATTCAGAAAGCCAAAAAAATGTCCAAACTGTAATTTACATGCTCGAAAAACGTTATTTCAAATATTAAAAATTATTTCGTAACTGAAAAGGCAATGGTAAGTGGGCAATTAAAAATAACATTAGTGTCCATGGACCTTTTATAAACGAGAAGACTCAAAGTAATACCTTCTTCATTGCCTCCAGTCCGAAGAAAGAAACACTGCAAAAAATATTTCAAACTGAGTAACGACGTTTACCACCAATTCTAAAATGATGTTTAAACTCACTGCCATAGTAATTTCAAACACGATATGAGCTGTCATTCTGAAATTTCCACATGTTCCACGCTTTGCACATTCTTTAAACCTCGTTGTGCAACATGCAGTACAAAATTCAGTACAAAAAACTGTGGACGAGGTCAAAAGAGCAGTTAATTTTCTTAAAAAGTGTCGATTTGCCGTCAGTGAACTTGCTGAAAAACTAGAAAATTAAGAAAAAACACAACAACGAATTACCTCTATAATGGATGGGAATTCTTCAATTTGGGAGGAGTCAATGATGCCATTAGTCAGTTCCATGGAAGTCACAACCCAGGACATGTGACAATTATGGAACTAGGCAAATATTTTTTCTAGAACTAGAGATTCCGAATCTAGATAACTGGTCTCCAACGGTTCGCTAGCTGGTACTGAAAATATTTTTTATCAGAGCTATGTCAGTGCACTGTGAGCACAGCATTTCAAAAGAAGCACTGATATGCGCTGAGCCATTTCACATAAAACTAGTCAAATTTTGCTTCTAAATCATAATACTGATTAGTTCCTTCCTCTTAGGAACATACATTGTAGTGGTGATTGTAAACAACAATTGTAGATTTTTTTCAGCGGGCTTCTTAAATTTGGCCGAGCCAACTGCGACCTTCGCTGTCGTCCAAAATCTATTTACGCTCTTGCAGTACTATATTAACGGAAGCCATGAATTCACTGCACTATTAAATCTTAAAATATGCATGCGTTCATGCACTTTCACATGACAAAACATGCAGAATTAAAGGAAAAAACATCCAATATGAAAATTCCATTTTTGTTGTCAAGCACTTTATTCTATTTGAAAATAATGTACGATAGTCAGCCTTTTCCAAATTTTCCACTGACCCCCAACTTTGAAAATGGGTTTCTGTGGTTTATTATTTCCAGTTTAGGCAAATGCCGGTATTGGTCCCTTACTATAGGCCATAATCAATTTTTTTCCGAATTACTTTCTTTCCTGACGAGTTTCAGTTCTCTAAAAGAAGTAGCGTCTCTGCTTAAATGAAAAGAGCGGCATCGAAGACGAGCCGAACATCTTTTGAGGGCCTCTAGGCATAAAAGACATACGGTATTTACATTGGAAGGCGGCTAGAAATCGTCACTAATACTATGTATCAGTGCATAAACATGCCTCCCTTATGGAACGACGATGCATCATGTCTTCAAGTTTTACTACAAGAATGATGTTCTACTGCGAAGTGTGTTACTCGTAATGTCCTTGGATACAACTCCAAAGTATTTGTAAATAAACGCCTTATAAGCGACCACAAATTTTGTACATCTTAGGGGAATTTACTAGCGTCAAAGACAGTACAACCACATTGTCATGTATAAATACAAATTGATTTATGGCGTCGCATACATCAGGCTGTAGCAGAAATTAAGCTTTAGTTTCAAGTTTACTGTTGAAATAATAATTTGAAAGAAGTTCTTGATCAGTCAAAGAAACTAAAGCATTTCAATAGAATGAAAGATGTTAAATAATATTTAAGTTTCAATTGAGAAACATGGGATGTTTTGATGTGCTGAAGAAATTTTGACTTGATTTCAGATAAGACGTAAATTTAAATAGAAGATTGTAACTGGAGAAATATAGCTATTGTAGAAAAATATTTGAACTCGTTTAACTATCTATAAGTTATTTAACCCAACCTTAAGATATATTGAAATCTTAATTTACATTTTAATTTTAATATATTTTAATTAATATACAGGGTGTCACCTAACATTACCGCTGGATGTATTTCGAAAACCACATCAAATACTGACGAATCGATTCCACAGAGCGAACGTGAGGAGAGGGGCTAGTGTAATTGGTTAATACAAACCATTAAAAAATGCACGGAAGTATGTTTTTTAACACAAACCTACGTTTTTTTAAATGGAACCCTGTTGGTTTTGTTAGCACATCTGAACATATAAACAAATACGTAATCAGTGCCGTTTGTTGCATTGTAAAATGTTAATTACATCCGGAGATATTGTAACCTAAAGTTGACGCTTGAGCACCACTCCTCCGCTGTTCGATCGGGTATATCGGAGAGCACCGAATTACGTAGGGATCCAAAGGGAACGGTGATGGACCTTAGGTACAGAAGAGACTGGAACAGCACATTACGTCCACATGCTAACACCTTTTTATTGGTATTTTCACTGACGCACATGTACATTACCATGAGGGGTGATGTACACGTACACACGTGGTTTCCGTTTTCGATTACGGAGTGGAATAGATTGTGTCCCGACATGTCAGGTCAACAGATGTTCAATGTGGTGGTCATCATTTGCTGCACACTATTGCAATCTCTGGCGTAATGAATGTCGTACACGCCGCAGTACATCTGGTGTAATGTCGCCGCAGGCTGCCACAATACGTTGTTTCATATCCTCTGGGGTTGTAGGCACATCACGGTACACATTCTCCTTTAACGTACCCCACAGAAAGAGGTCCAGAGGTGTAAAATCAGGAGAACGGGCTGGCCAATTTATGCGTCCTCCACGTCCTATGAAACGCCCGTCGAACATCATGTCAAGGGTCAGCCTAGTGTTAATTGCGGAATGTGCAGGTGCACCATCATGCTGATACCACATACGTCGACGCGTTTCCAGTGGGACATTTTCGAGCAACGTTGGCAGATCATTCTGTAGAAGCGCGATGTATGTTGCAGTGCTCTCCGATACACACGATCGAACAGCGGAGGAGTGGTACTCAATCGTCAACTTTAGGTTACAATATCTCCGGATGTAATTAACATTTCACAATGCAACAAACGGCACTGATTACGTATTTGTTTATATGTTCAGATGTGCTAACAAAACTAACGGGGTTCCATTTAAAAAATCATAGGTTTGTGTTAAAAAACATACTTCCGTGCATTTTTGTATGGTTTGTATTAAACAATTACACTAGCCCCTCTCCTCACGTTCGGTCTGTGGAATCGGTTCGTCAGTATTTGATGTGGTGTACGAAATATATCCAGCGGTAGCGTTAGGTGACTCACCCTGTATACAGGGTTACAATCATTGATTTGCGTGAAATAAAATTGTCATAACTTCTGAACGGTTTGCGTTAGGACGTTCAAATTGCACTGTAGGCCACGGGCCATGATGGAAATTAGTATGCGCAATATGGTTTTGTTTAGCGACGAAGCCCACTTTCATTTGGATTGGTTCATCAATAATCAAAATTGGCGCATGTGGGGGAATGAGAATCCGAATTTTGCGATCAAGAAGACTCTTCATCCTCAAAGGGTGACTATGTGATGTGCAGTGTCCAGTCACAGAATAATCGGTGCGATATTCCGTGATGGCACGGTGACACGCGAACGGTACGTGAAGGTTTTGGAAGATAATTTCATCCCCATTATCCAAAGTGACCCTGATTTCGACAAGATGTGATTCGTGCAAGACGGAACTCGGCCCCATCGAAACAGGAGAGTGTTTGATGTCCTTGAGGAGCACTTTGGAGACCGCATTCCTCCTGTGGGGTACTCAGGAGCCACTGACATGCGCCTCGATCGGCCGCCATATTCTCCGGATCTGAACACATGCGACTCCTTTTTGTGGGGCTGTATACATGTACAGCAGTAATCCCAAAACCATTTCTGAGATGAAAACAATCATTTAGGAGGTCATCGACTACATCGATGTTCCGACACTTCAGCGGGTCATACAGAAGTTCGCTATTCGACTGCGCCACATTGCCAATTAGGGCAGGCATATCGAACCTCTCATATCCTAAATCCGAATATCTGTAGTGATTTTTACATGACGAATAAAGTTTGTGCACGCCGTAATTTGTCAACTATTGACACGTACTTGTGTGAGAAACCGTTTCCGCGTGGCCGCGTGGTTTGAGGCGCCATGTCACGGACTGCACGGCCCCTCCCGCCGGAGTTTCGAGTCCTCCCTCGGGCATGGGTGTGTGTGTTGTTCTTAGCGTTAAGTTAGTTTAAGTAGTGTGTAAGTCTAGGGACTGATGACCTCAGCAGTTTGGTCTGTTAGGAATTCACACACATTTTAACACCGTTTTCGTCATCTGAGACAGTTTGAAAGTGGTCTCACTGTGGGCCTCCATGTCTGGTCGAATCGTACTATGTACAGATTTCTGGGGCATTCGTATGTGACAGTGGCCCGATGTTGAACTGCATGCGAACGTCAGGGCAGGTTTAACACGACGGCGTCTGACCGTCACAGGAGGGGATCTTAATCCATTCATATACGTGTCAGCCATCCAAGAACAAGTATCGAAAATAAGATGCACTTTTTACCCATATTTATCTTCGGAAGGTTAGGGTGCGGCTTTTATCTGCTAGTCTGCGTTTTACATGCCCTTGCTGTAAAATAATTATGCTCATTTGCGATAATACAACTAACGTCTGTAACCGAAAGTGATGGCAAGGCATTTTATTATTACTACGTAACAATACAAACTTTTGCCGGCATTTTATTGCTCTAATATTGTGTAGGTTTAACTGTATTGAGTCACTAGCTTACAATCCAGTTTCAGTTCCATATTCTTAGAGCGAAAAATATTACCAAGATCAAGAATTTGGTGCAGTGTTGATGTAAGTTTCAAATTTACATTGTGTGCCATGTCAAAACCACAACCAACAGGGAGGCTGTAAAAAAGCATGGACTGGGTTGCTTCAGAAGAAAAATATAAGAAGGCGGTATCAACAAGAAAATTATTCAGGGCACCGAAATGTGGCAAATATCCGGAACCCAAGGCTGAGGTCCTTTCCTACGTGCAAGATAAGAGGAAAGATGGGATACCTGTCTCACAAGAAATAATCCAGCTGAAGGCCTTGGAAATCGCAAGTGTTAAACATGCGGTAAGGAGAATTCTGTGCGAGTATTTGTTGGTGTCGTCGGTTTATGCGGAGAAATGGTCTTGTCCTCTGACGAACTACTACACAGCACAGAGGATGTCAGCAGATTAACTTCTAGCACTATGTCATCCGGTTCCGGAAGTCACCCACACCATTTTCATTAGACTGATAATGCCCACCAAACGTCTGTATTTTGTGACATGTCGAGCAATGTGACAGTAGACATGAAAGGAGCAAAAAGTGCCCCATTAAAAGGAACCGGGAATGAAAAATAGAATGACTATGATCATGGGCGCCCTCACCTTCCCCGTCCCGAATCTCCTCATCACTCCCCCCCCCCCTCCCCCCGTGCCAAACGGAGCTTTCAGGAAAAAGAAAAAAATATACTGTACTCAGGTGTTTTTCGCTCAAGAAATGAATTTAAAAACCGATATTACGTACAAGTGGTTCAACATCAAAATATTTTGATATAGCGTTTCTTACACGTACACTTCATTTATTCATATGAGATCAAACATTCTTAAGACGCAGTGTACATAGATCTGCTATCTGTCCAGATATATCCGGAAGTCACAATTATGAACTTCTTGTCCCGACGTCCCGACAAGACCCAATTTTGTCCCAATTATGCAAAATACTGTTAATAGCATGGCTCAAATACTGAAGTGACACCATCTGTTAGTGCAACATGTCAAAGAGTTTATGTTGACAAAATCGTCTCACAGACGGCGTTGGATGTTGGGTGTCGTGTGCCGTTTATCATGTGCATATTTCGTTACCTGGCTGACGTTTTACCCATTTTGGTCATAAGCTGTAGAATTTTGTGAGACCAATGTTTAAATTCAGGTTCTCCGTTTTCATTAGGACACACGCTTCTCTTATTTATCTTGTCTTGTTTTGCCATTTTAACTTTTCCGCCATTTTCACTAACAGAGATAACATCAGCCTGGTTAGGAATTCCCTGCTGCAATCTCTGTCATCACTTAGGAAATATTCCAGAGCAACAGCAAGCGTATTATCTTGCAATGGCTGCCCACAGTATGAATCTGGGCATGCCCAAATACCTTTCTAATTCTTTATTTTACGAGATTTTGAAATCAAATAAGGTGGGGAAGTGGGTATGTATATCTGCATCTGTTGCTTAGACTAGCTACGTGGTATGAGTGTCAGTAAAAGTACCTTTTCTGTGTAGGTGGCTGCTGAGATAGCAGTATTTAGGTTTCAAAATCCCACAACACATTTCGTGCACATATCACTATCTTCAGGTTCTGCACTAAGTGCATTTACATTATACACTTTACACAGTTTTGAAGACGTTGCTCGTGTAAGACTTGTTTCAACTTCTGCCACTGTTCTTTTTACATACTGTTTTCTTCTTGTGCTTCGTACCTTTCCTGCACGTTTAAAGGGGGATTTAGTAGGGGCTACAGCAGAAATGGTGACATTCAACGCATCAACAGCTTCACACCCATGAATATATGCGTCCGCACTATCTTCTTCAGTTTCACATTCGGATGATGGTGATCGTTCGGGTGGTTGTCACAAATGTCTTCTTGTAGTGAGTGTAGCAATTCCTGCACAATGGATGTGATGTTATTACCGTTACTTGAGGATCAAGATATTTCTGCAATACCTCTGATAGATTTCCAACAATTGTGACGTGTTTTTCACTTTTGTTAAAAACCACCTTCTTGTGTCTTTTTCATAGTCCACGCACCTCACTCTTTCACTACTTTTATTTCATCACTGACATTGTATGTAACAAAAAGTTCAAGCCAAACACAAAACTCGATGCAGAGTGGTTTATGTGCAAGTTCTCACTAGTTTGTTACAAACAGAAGAGCGCTGGAAGCAGTATTGTCAATATGCGTATTTTACATAGAAATTCAGTGACGCGAAATATGCAGAACGTTGAAAAATTTTTAACAGAAAATATAGACCACTGACAACAACCTATCAACCAAACAATATTTTGTGTAATTCTCAGAAGTTTTCGGATGGGGGTTTTCGAGCAAATAATTTGTAAAAACTCGTAAAAATGCATTTTTTTACGTTTTTAGTAATAAATATTTACATAATACAAACAACTGGAGCAGAGAAGATACTGTTTATAGTTACATTAGTAATATCTGGTAATAAGACAGAAAACATAGCGTTCAGTGAATTTCCAAACTAGAAAAAATTTTAAATGGATAAACAAATTTGTAAGTTAAAGCAAAAACAAAACGAGGATAACGGAATGTAGTTGAATTAAATCAGGTGACGCTGCGGGAATTAGATTAGGAAATGAGACGCTTAAAGTAGTAAATGAGTTTTGCTATTTGGGGAGCAAACTAACTGATGAAGATCGAAGTAGAGAGGATATAAAATGTAGACTAGTAATGGAAAGGAAAGCGTTTCTGAACAAGAGAAATTTGTTGACATCGAGTACAGATTTGAGTGTCAAGAAGTCGTTTCTGAAAGTATTTGTATGGAGTGTAGCCATGTATGGAAGTGAAATGTGGACGATAAACAGTTTAGACAAGAAGAGAATAGAAGCTTTCGAAATGTGGTGCTACAGAAGAATGCTGAAGATTAGATAGGTAGATCGCATAACTAATGAGGAGGTATTGAATAGAATAGGAGAGAAGAGAAATTTGTGGCACAACTTGACTAGAAGAAGGGATCGGTTGCTAGGGCATATTCTGAGGCATCAAGGGATCACCAATTTAGTATTGGAGGGCAGCGTGGAGGGTAAAAATCGTAGAGGGAGACCAAGAGATGAATACACTGAACAGATTCAGAAGGATGTAGGTTGCAGTAGATAATGGGGAATGAAGAGGCTTGCACAGGATAGAGTAGCATGGAGAGCTGCATCAAACCAGTCTCTGGACTGAAGACCACAACAACAACAAGTTAAAGGAAGCCCATAACTGGGCAGGTGTCTGCTAAATTTCAACCTTAAAAGGGAACTTTAACGCAAAACATCTGCTAGGTCTCCAGTACTTTTGGTTTATTAGATTTTTTTTTGTTCTCTGCTGTTTTAAGAGTTATTTACGAAACATTCATTCGCGCCATTTACAAAAATTAAGATAAAACGAAAGTAATTTATTTCTTAACACTTATGATATAGAGGCCTAATATATACATTTTCCGGAGAACTCCGTAAACACGAGTTGACATGACCTGTATGATTTGAGATGAAATCACGCAGGTCTTGAAACGAAAGGACATTCGGCGAATGACGTGGCCTGCCCGTTCCCCAGACTTAAATCCCATCTATCACGTATGTGATGTGCTGAGGAGACGTACTGCGGTACGTCCAGTTGCACCAACGACTGTACAGCAGTTGTGAACCTCGCTGGTTGGGAGGCCCTCCCACAAGAACTCGTGATCAACCTTGTGGCCAGCATGGGAGCACCTTGAACAACATGCATTCTCGTCCGCGGTATTCACACACCATGTTACGAATAATGTCCCGCCTTTTTAAATACCCAGGGGACCGTCATGAACCGCGGTGACTTCAGAGTAATTACTGTCTTCGAATAAAAGTCGCGTTTCAGTTGGTGTCATCGGTATTTCTTTCTATACACTATACTTTTTTTGTTATGGTTTTAGGGAACAAACTGCTACAGTCATTAGCGCCCATTCTGTGACTTAGGGAAGGGTAAGAAAACCAAATTGGAAATCAGCAACAATGGGAGTGAAACTCAAAAAGTGAGGAAACTAAAGAAACAGAAAGTAAGCTTAGAAAACCACTAAAGAAGGGGGAGGGGTTGTTTTCACCAAAAGGAGCTTCAAATGACCGACGTCATCCCACTGACACTGATAAACTCGAGGACGCGATCGACTGAGCGCGTGTCATCTGCTAAAATGGAAGATATATCTGGCGACAGCTGTAAAAGGGCGCGTAGCGGAGTAAAATAGGGACACTGAAGTAAAAGATGTTTCACCGTCCACGCTTGAGAGCAGTGGGGACAAAGCGGAGGCGGATCGCCACTTAAAAGGTCTCGATGGCTAAAAAGACAGTGCCCTATCCGGAGTCTAGTTAAAATTGCCTCCTCCCGACGACGAGTTCGGGAGGAAGAGGTCCAAGCACATGGAAGAGCTTTCACGTCTCGCAATTTATTATTGGGAAGTGTAGACCAATGCGTGTGCCATAAAAGAGCAACACGACGACATAAACACTCTTTAAATCGGCGAATGGAACCATGCGAACAGTAGGTTGAAGAAGAGAGACTACAGCCTTGGCCGTTATATCGGGTGCCTCGTTTCCACAGATACCAACGCGTCCTGGGATCCAGAGGAATGCCACAGAGACGCTCCCCAAGTGGAGCAAGTGGAGGCAGTTCTGAATCCGGTGGACCAGAGGGTGGACAAGGTAGAGAGCTTGGAGACTGAGGAGAGAGCTGAACGAATCTGAGCATATAATATACTGCATCCGCTGATGGTGACGGATGTATTGGACAGCCTGGAGAACAACGTAAGGCTTCGCAGTAAAAACCGAACACTAGTCGGGAAGCCGAAATCTATTAGGGGTGTCGCCAACATTACAGGCACTCGCAACACCAAATGATGTTTTTGAGCCGTCAGTGTAAATAAATGTGGCATCCTTCATTTGTGCGCATAGAGTAGCACGTGCCCGACGATAAACGAGAGAAGGGGGTACCATCCTTGGGAAGCTGACAAAGGTCACGGAGCATGCAGATGTGGGAGGGGAGGGAGGGGGGTGGAGCCAAGGCGGTGCTGTATGTACCCCCAGCTGTCAAGAAAATTTTAGGAAAGTGGAGAGAAAGAGAACGCAGCAGTTGACGGAAGCGGACTCCCGGTGGTAGTAGAGAGGAAGGGCGGCCTGCATACCCTAAATGCAATTAGGCGCCGATAAAGAGGTCTTGGGCCGGATTAGCAGGCATTTAAGACAGATGGCTAGCATAACGATTCAAAAGGACAGCTCGCCGATACTGTAGTATATATATATTGTATATATATTACAGTTTATATACTATATACCATACTGCAGTAGTTCTTTCTACTCTTGGCCAAAGTTTCATCGAGTTATGTTACGTGGCAGTGCCACTTAACACGAAAGTTAATTTCGTCCTTAAGGTTTGAACATCTGTGTGCATGTTTGAACCTATTTTCAACTTTTTATCTGAATTTATAGCAAAAGTTTGATTTTTCGATATCGAGTTGAATGGAAATATCTTTCTAAACATCGTGAAGACGAAAATAAAACAAAATTTGTGTCTTCTCGTACAACCCAAAATTATCAGGAAATATTGTGCTATACGCAAAAGCTCGTAACACTTGCTTCCTTACTTGGAGGATTTTCCTATTCATGCCATGCCAAGTACTGATTCTGTAAGAACTTTATCTACTTTCTCTAAATATGATAAACTTTTATCGCCTATTGCACGAGTGACTGATCTCGAGTGGCTAGTCATGAAGCGTGACATTGCTAAGATTTTTGCTATCGTAGCGTAGTCTATACACTTGAAAAGATTAATGAAGTCACAGTTCGATCCTTTTGAGAAAAGCTCGTTGTGATATTAACTCTTATTTTAAGTTGACCGGAGTAAATCTATTTGTCTACTGCAAAGGTTATCCATATTATCCGGAGTGTCTACCAAAGGTCCCCTATATCACAGTATTTACAACTGAATCAGGAAACAGTACAAACTCACCTCGAGCATTTTCCTTCTGAAATGAATAATCAGCCGTGAAGGGGTAAAGTTTGAGACTAGTTCTCTTCACTGAATTTAAACTTGATATTGAAATTTTCCTTAAAAGAATTCAACTTTAATTTTAGCTCAAGAATGAAACTATCAAGACACTTAGTATTGATCACTTTTGCTACCAAATTAACAAAGCTATTCAAATAGAACTAACGTTACTCATTTTGACTTAATAAATTTATTTTAAGCTTAAATAACTGAGTAATTTACGGAGTTACGTTTCACACTTGTAGTGTAACTTCCTTATTCAATACAAAACTTTATAGTGACGCATTCTTGTAAATAAGCTATACTTGAAAGTTATGTACGAAAAGTGGCAAAATGTAATTTTCACTGATAGTAAGACAAGTCGCTGTAGAATGATCACTCTATTCTCTATTGTTTAAACACATCAGCACACTCTACCCAAACATGGCTGCCCCTTCTGTAAGAATTATGAGTGACAAAAATCTTGCTTTTCAGCTACATTGTGCAGATTAGCTTTCACAGTATCTTCACATCTCTTATTAGACAAAGTAGGCCGTATTGTCTACCATTTAGAACAATGCTTGATGTGTAATCCAAAGACGACACAAAATTTTGCGTGGAATATTACGGATCCAGAGCAACAGTTTGTATGAGACGACTTACAACCGCCGTTTTCTCCCAGAAATTGCATAATATTTCTGCATGATTATCAACTTCGTAGAGCGCACTTTACCTGGACTGTACTCAAACACTGCCTCGGGGCGACTGTGTGCTTTTTGTGAGCTTCGTACCGCGCCCAGAGAAAAGGCGTTCAGGTGCGTAAAAGCAAGGTAAAACGTCCTAACGTTAAATAAAATATTCTTTCCTCAGAAGGAGAACGAGCATTTACAATCTCTATTAAAGAAAATAATTATATATAAAACTAAGTTATATGCAACAGGCTGTTAAGTACTAAATACCCACACAGCAGTCTGACGTAATTGATTTCATAGGACTGGAGTACCGACATAATCAATATTGACTTGTTATTACCAACAACACATTATACAAAACAAATGTAAAGCTATTCCATTACAGTCTGTTCTTTCGGCAGCTGTGTCGTACTACTGGCTGTTAAACTCTGCTCACATAAGATTATCAGTCTTAGGTTCCTTTCAGACACTGGCTGGATACGAGAATGAACTGAAATTTTTCCCAGTCGTTTGGAATCCTGCGTTGCGCCAGCGTCCTAAGATAAACTGCTGCTAGCACATTTTCCTCTCCCATTGCGAAAACGTAGCATCTACTTTTAGAAAAGTGGAGAGCAAGCGAAACAGCGCCTGGAAAGCAGCTGATTTCGTGAAAAGTGTTATCTTCGGATACTTAAGCAGAACGAGTTAGGCGCTCAGCGAAATACAGAATTTCAGGCAGGGGGTTTGGTGCAAACTAAATCTCTCAACCAGATGCTGGAAAAAACAGCTTTATCAAACGTTGTGATGTATCTGGATGTAAAAGTGGACGGTGACAGGGACCAATCGTAGATTTAGAAAACGCTTTTGACGATGGTGAATAGCATTGGCTCTTTGCAGTTCTGAAGTTCCTCACGGATAAAATACAGCCAAGTATCAGAGACGAAGGTAGACTGCGGCAACTGTGGTCCCCTAGAACAGCGGTCTCCTGGTACCCGAAGGATGAAATGAAAAAATAATGAGGATAAAATTAAGTGAAGAGCAGAACTGGAAAAATAAGTAAAATCGATCATTCAGGTGACTCTTTTCTTGCTAGTATTATTTGACATTGCTATTGTTTCTAAACATGACAGCACTTAGGATATAGTGACATTTGAGGTACGGGTTGAAACTGATTCGTAAATCGTTCGTGTGTGTGGGATGGTCGATGAGAGCGATCGATGGCAGGAGATACTGTCGACATTGCCAGTGATGTATCGCTCTTGTATCGGGTCTTTAATGAATTCGTTGTCGACTCGACTACTTGATGTGAGGGACCAGGAGCAGACAACGATGTGCAAATGATTCATATAAAGTATTTGCCACCGAAATGAAACTCAGCAATAAGCATTGATGTTTATAGCGTCACACTTGTTGCACATGTTATCGTTTGATCGGCAAAGTTGGCAGCAACCTAAGTCTGTCCGATAACAGAGACGTGAGGAGACAAGAAAATATGGCATCACTGAACTGGGTTTGAGGGTACAGACTACACTGACACAAAGACGATAAAGTTAATTATTTTGAGCAGAAGCAATAATTTCATTCCGTTAACAGCCAAACTACCTAGAATGCCTGCGATTTACAGGGCAACTTAATTTCATGATAAAAATACAGCTTGGTAACTAAAATTCGTCAATAAAATGTTAGAAATTCGTATAAAAATGTATTATTTCTTATGATATGTGCTTGAAAAACATATATCACCGTGGTGATACACTTGAGTAGTTACACATTTTCTATACGTGCGAATGTGTAAGGACACTTGGCACGGAAACTTTGTAGGAGAATCAATAATTTACGAGAGACCGAGTCTCCTGTAGTTACAAAATGCTTAACAGCCAGGTTTTTGAAACGTAAATAGCTTCAGAAAAGCCGTAATAAATAGTTTCGATGACTGGTTTGCAAAATCCAACTGTCCTGAATATAACTACCATCTCGAAAATCTCCTACACTTACAGGGTGCAACTAAGTTTCCTGTACAGACTTCAAAGACTTGCGGAAGGGAACCAAGACAGTTAAGTTTAGCGGAGGAACTCATGTTCGAAAACGCACCGTTTTACCGCTATACGTTGCTCTCCGACTCCTGCTGCTTGTCGTCTTCGTTCCACTTACAAGCAGAGCTCGCTGAGACGGCCGCCGACAAGACAGATACGATACCTCCGTACCACATTCCGGTACACACCATCACCAGTCCCTGGTCCTCCAGCATCCGCCTCAGCCATAATCCACACCTGTACGTCTTTCTTTGATACCGCAGTGGTCTCATAAATCAAGGATTTCGTGTGACACCACAGCTGGTAGTCTAGTGAGCTGAAGTCGCGAGAACGTATAGGCTAAGCAATTATGCCACCATGACCTGTCCACTGTCCGCCACCGGTAGCTGAGTGGTCTGCGCGACGGACCGAATGTGAAAAATGAGTTGGTACACCATTTTAAACTCAACTGAATGGCATGGAAACAAAACTGAACGGGCATGATACATCACGTAAACAATGGAGCACGTACGTAATACCCCAGTCAATGGCGTTGTATATGCGGGAGATTTGAAGGTGTGTTGTGGTATTTTGCATGTAGCAATGAAACGGTACGTTTCCACATGTGAAAGTAATAATAATAAATGTTAAGTAATGAAAAAATATTATGTATTAGTAGCAATATTAGTTGGAAGAATATATGCGTAATTATATATTAGCTAAAATAGAGAAAATAAAAGTTTAATAAAAATATGAATACTAGACAGAACAAGATTTAAGACTAAGAGTGGAATAAAGTGGCAGAGTGGAACAGTTAGAGTGAACATTATCAACTTTTAAAATCAAATACGCCTGACAAAAGAACTGAAGCACCCAGAAGTAGAGGAGGAAACGGAATGAAACTTCACTAGTTGAGAGGGCATGTTATATTATTTCAGTGATTATAAAATCGAGTCAGCTGTACAGGGGGCTTGACGGTATGAGCCCAGTTATGAGTATGACGTCGCGCCTCCTCTGGCCTGGATGTGTGCATTGATTCGGTTTGGTGTCGCGTTAAAAGCCGTTGTATCCTCCCCTGAGGAAAGTTGCCCACATCTGTTGTAAATGGTTCTTGACATCTCGGACAAAGTCATTCATATTGAGTTGACGTCCGAGCTAGTCCTTACATTTTCTATCGGCGACTGATCTGAAGATCTAGCTGACCACGGGGCAAACTTAGCACATCAGACAGTTGGTTGAGAGACGTGGGATGTGTGTACCAGCACTGTCTTGTTCAAAACTGGCACCACAACACTCTTGCGTGAGAGGTAGAAATAAGGTTGCACGACGTCCGTGACGAGCAGCTGTCCCTTCAAGAGTTCCCTCACCCACTACACGCTATGATCTCGTCATAGCCGGTACCTACCAGCATCGTGATGCCACAAGTAACGCTGCAGTGCCTCTCCAAAACATTGGAAGAATGGCACTTCTCTCCCCAGGCCTCCGCCAAGCTCGCCGACAACCGTCATCCGGGGTAGTGCAGAAATACAATTCAACGCCGGACACAGTGCGACGCCATTCATAAGTAGTGTTCGTTTTCCGGCCACGACACCATACCAATCGCAGCCGTTTATATTAAACCCCACATCTTTGTAGATTATTTAGTTACACCCGATATATTCTGCAATGATTTATGTTCTGCATCTGCAGAAAGGTGCAATGGAACTGGCGCCTGTGTTTTGGTTGCCGGGTATTGTCAAAACTCGGATGTTTGTCGGTGGTTTACTTACCTTGTCAGTGCTACTGCTGCTCCGTGTTCTTATTGCATTTCGCACTTTTCTTCTGTGCTGACAAGGGATGGACATATTCGTTCCAATCGTTTCGTCTCAGACTGTTGCTCAGCAACAGTCGGGGTCGTTGCTGGAACCCCTGTATTGTTGAGAAATGCGTCACATCGCGATTTGCTCTTTACATGCGGAAAATAATCTCCATCTAATTAAGAAAACTATCCAGCGATGACAGCAGGCGCAATAAGCGACGAAATGTCCAGGGACCTCCGAGGATACGGGGCGCGTATGGTGTACGAAGAAAAGAGAGGAAAACTCAAAGTGGAAGAGAAAATTGGAAAAATTAGAAAAAAATTATCAGTCAAGAGAAGTCTTTGGCTGTATTAAAATAATAAAAAATGGTACTGGAAATTCTTCAAATGTACACAAATGCAAATAATTTACTTTGTTCGATCTGTGGATCGTTGGTGAAATGCCACACTACGGGTACGAAGGTCTGCAGTTCGATCTCTGACTAATTCTAGGACTTTTGCGTGTCACTTATCGCTTCTTTCACCTCAGTTGATGTTTGTCAACGTGAAAAAAGTCGAGCTGCATTGTGTTTCGAAGTCCATATTAAACTGTAGGTTCCCCCGTAATTGGCTGAGTCTGTCAGTTCAAACATCAGAGGACGTCAACGGCGTACCAGTCCAACAAGACTATGGCTAGAAAAGCACTGTGGTGTTCAAACCAATCTTCGGGTGGGGCGCAGCTTTATCTTTACCTTTTCACTCAGGCCAATGATCAGTCTGTATTGGAAGTCGAACATCAGCTAATTGAATCTATAGAACGATAGGAACTAGACGTGAGCGCTACGGCGAAGCGTCTGTCAAGTGGTGCATACAACTGTGTGCAAAAAAGAATACAGTCACTATTTAAATTTAGTCATTTAATGTACTGTAGGAGGCTAATCAAGAAAGAGCTGTGCATTTCGAACAGATGACGACATAATTTTTTTTTCTTTTTTATTCACAGCATGCTACTGTGCTGGAGTTTAAAACTTATTACGTGAGCACTTCCAAAGTAATGTTAAGGCATTAAACCAAGTGCGTTGGGCTGGCAGATGCAACGTCAATTACGAACGTACACAGAAATATTCGCCGCGCTGGGTAGCTGCGCGGTCTTGGGCGCCTTGTCACGGTCCGCGCGGCGTCCCCCGCCGGAGGTTCGAGTCGTCCCTCGAGCATGGGTGTGTGTGTTGTCCTTCGCGTAACTTAGTTTAAATTAATTAAGTAGTGCGTAAGCTTAGGGACTGATGACCTCACCAGCTACCATAAATTTCCAAATTTCCAGAAATATTCATTGAAGTTTTTAATGCTCTGATAAACATAATTCTTACAAATAAGAAATACAATGAACGAGGTGTAGGAATAGAACCTAAAATGAATCAATATAGTGCCTACGGCTACGAAATGTGAAAGTATGGATGTCGCAACTACGTATGACCTCTTAGGAACGCTGCTGTGAGGAAGAGTCTTTCGACAAACATTCGACATTTGTGAAAGAAGGGACATCGAGTGTAAATTTCCTTAAAAAAAAAACAAAAAGAAAAAAAAACAGTAAAGAATAATTTCGACGACATATATGAAAGTGAAAGGCTGACAGAGCCTACACTGAGGTAACAAAAATCATAGGATACCCCTAATATCGTGTCAGACATACTTTTGGCTGGCGCAGTCCAGCATCTCGACGTGGCATGGACTCAACAAGTCCTTGTAAGTGCCCATAAAAATACTCAGCCATGCTGCCTCTACACTCCATAACTGCGAAAGTGTAGCCGCTGCAGTATGTTTTGCACGAACTGACTTATCGATTATGTCACATAAATGTTCGATAAGATTAATTCGGCTGATCTTGGTGGCCGAATCATTCGCTCGAATTGTCTAGAAAATTCTTCAAACCAGTCGCGTGAACAATTGCGGCCTGGTGACCTGGTGCATTGTCATCCATAAGAATTTCAACATTGTGTGGGAACATGACGTCCATGAATGGCTGCAAAAGGGCTGCAAGTAGTCGAACATGCAGAGCACCCAGTCTATTCCATGGAAACACAGCCTTCGCCATTATGGAGCCACCACCAGTTTGCATAGTGTGAAATTACAATGAAATGACTACCCCTAGCTGCATACAGGAGGCGTTGATATACGTCAACGGGGACAGTTGAAAATATGTGCTCCGACCGGGACTCGAACCCGGGAGCTCGGGCTTACATGGCAGACGCTCTATCCAACTGAGCCACCGATGACACAGACGATACTGCGACTGCAGGGACTTATCTCTGGCACGCCTCTCGTGAGACCCACATTCCCAACTTCTTGTCCCGCACTATATTCATAGTGCCCCTGCCCATTATACTCATTACTCGCGGTTTTTTGCCGATTCCCGTAAGAGTTCGGGCACAGTTTGTGCATCCGCACAGAAGAATATGGTCAAATGGCCGGTGAGCCTTAACTATATATATATATATATATATATATATATATATATATATATATATATATATATATATATATATATATTGTAGCCTCCCAACAAAAAAATATAATTATGTATAGCATCGACATTTAGCGTAACCTCCCAATAAAAAATAATTACATAGCATTCACATTTAGCATAACCTGCCAACAGATAAATTCCGTAATCTACCAATAATAAAAATGTGACTAATCTCTAAATAGAATTGTGGCTCACTTATAACCTTTCAATAATTGACTGTGAATTTAAACTGGTAAATTTTGGACGTGAGCAGCGCTGCGTCATGGCCCTGAAAGATCATTCTGAATAAAAATGAAAATTCTTACCTCAATAAGATCGCTGGATAACGCGTATATATCTGCTCCTATAATAAATTTTTCTGGCACAGCCCAGTGCAATGCTTGCCAATAGATTTGTCATGTATAAAAAGAAACAACTGATTTTTCTTTACAATAATCGGGATGACCATGGATTGGAGAAATTAGTAAATTCTTTAAATTGAGATGAATGATTGTGAAAAGTTACTTTTTATAAAAAAGATTATCATTAAGAATGTTTTGTAAAACATTTACATGGGACTTGATATAACAATACTACATATGCGCGAGACTGCTTTTACCTTATACTGCAGTGCTCAGGCATCGCCATCGCTCCCCTACGACCGGCCCAGCCAACTATACACACCAGACTCCTCGCTACTATACTGCAACTGCTACATCGTTCCTACTGTGGACAACACTGCTCTCTGGTCTGAGATTCTCTTATAGCTTACATATCGCAGGCAGCGCGTGAGCAATCCATCGAAATTACATCTGCTCGCGTGCGCTAGCAACAAATTCCTTAATCACGGACCTCTTACATAACCCTCCTCTGGGAGGGGGGGGGGGGGCAAAAATTTGGCAGCGATTGTGAGTCAATTGGACTTGCCATGAGCAACAAATTTTTCTATACCCTATTTAGTTTACTAAGTCTACAGTCACAGAGTATATACATTATTGATAAGTGCAGAACACATTAAGAAATGAAATAGAGTGCACACACTGAGTTCAGAACAAATTAAGAAATGAAATAATGAGTACAAAATATATTAACGAATGACATAAAGTGCACACACAATGTAAAAGTTTTTAGCATTTTTACATGAGTTAAACATATCAGGGAGTGAAATAAAGTGCACACGCACTGTAAACGTTTAGCATCTTTACATGAACTAATCACATTAACAGATGAAATAAAGTGCACCTGCACAGTCTTTAGCATATTTAAATGAATTGAACATTAAGATAAAATAAAGTGCAAACGTACTGTATAAGTCTTTAGCATTTATTACAAGAACTGAATACATTAAGAAATGAAATAAAGTGCACATGCACTGTATAACTCTTTAGCATACTTAGGAGAACTGTTCATATTAACAAATGAAATGAAGTGCACATGCACTGTAGAAGTCTTTAGCATATTTACATGAACTGAATACATTAAGAAATGAAATAAAGTGCACACGCACTGTATAAGTCTTTACCATTTTACAGGAATTGAAACATGTTGAGAAATGAAATAATGTGCACATGCACTGTGTAAGTCTTTACCATTTTACAAGAATTTAAACATATTGAGAAATGAAATAAAGTGCACACACACTGTAAAAGTCTTTAAAATTTTACAAGAATTTAAACGCACTGTATAAGTCTTCACCATTTTATAAGAACTAGGAAAGGAATGGGAAGGATAGCATCATGGTTGTAGCACAGTGGGTTGCACATAGCTGCACTGAAAGTCCATATCTTTCCACAGAATCACAACACCAAGTGAGACAATCTGAAGTTCTCTTCCCTGAAGTATTTATCAGTGTAGCCAAGACACTGAAATGTTGTATTAATATTGTATGTTATAATTTTGGTAGTACATTAGGTACACCAAACAGTAGGACCATAATAACATCTCCATCGTTTAAGGTGGTGGACAGCTTGATATGTCAATGCAGAATTAATGCAAAAATAAAATATAGTGGTCCATGATCATGGGGATGGACAGGACATACGGATATTGCAGAAATTAGTAGTAATTAGACCAGAAGGTGAAGGATACATTAAATCTTATGCTAGTCATCATTCAGAATTACACTAGTGTATCAACCGATTTGAATAATTATTGGCACTCATTGGCTAGTTACTAAACATGTAGTAAGTATTGAGTATTACAAAACACTATTCATAACTCATCTTATTACAGTAATTATTGGCATAGCATTTATGGAAAGTAACAGAACATTATTAATAAGTCATCTCATTACAGTAATTATTAGCATAGCATTTATGGAATGTAACAGAACATTATTAATAAGTCATCTCATTACAGTAATTATTAGCATAGCATTTATGAATGTAGCAGAACATTATTAATAAGTCATCTCATTACAGTAATTATTGGCATAGCATTTATGGAATGTAACAGAACATTATTAATAAGTCATCTCATTACAGTAATTATTGGCATAGCATTTATGCATAAGTCATCTCATTACAGTAATTATTGGCATTCATTTATGCAGTGTTACAAAACACCATTCATAACTCATCTCATTACACTAATAATTGGCATAGCATTTATGCACAAGTCATCTCATTACAGTAATAATTGGCACAGCATTTATGCATTATTACAAAACATCATTCAGTATTACTCATAAGTCATCATTAAAAACAAGAGTTATTGCATGTAGCATCAAGCTGTTAGTGTTTATATATGATATCATGCAAGTGACATAAGACATGTTTAAAATGTAAGACATTGGAACTAGTATTCAAGGTGTTTAGTCCAATAATGCATAGACATAATGGAATCAATACATCGAAAAAATTTGCATTATATTTAGGACTAGAAATATATCTTAAACTGGTAGTATTATTTAGTTGTATACTGGTAATAGCTGGGACCGATAATATTTTTTTATGCTAGCAATGCATTGCGTTGGTATCGATATTTAATTGCTGGGGCATGAAAATATTTGCTTTTGACTTATTGCTGGAAATAAGTATTAATAACGTCATTTGTCATGAGTCAGCTGTAGCATGGTTATGAAACAAGTAGAGTATATGTGATCACATTCATAAATGATAGACACAACAGGGTAAAAAAAATGCAAGTACTAGAATAGGTTTAATAACTAACTGCTTATAGCATATTAATATCATGAAAAGCTTCTCCTGGAAAAAATACAAAATGGATTATTGACCTGAAAGAAAAAATGTATATTACGGTGAAATGTAGTAAACTTCGAATTAACAGGTAAATAAATGTGTACTTCATGTGTATGTACTCTAGCTGTCTTTCCCAAAATATTCAGTCATTATACTATGCAACATATGACATACTGTCAAAACGAACAGCAACAAATACTTAAATAACTACATAGCATTTCTTAACTAACAGAAAATATATTAACTTCGTCATTATCATCATCTGCAAAGGAAAACTTCATTATTCATATTACCATAACTTCATCATCTGCAAAGAAAAACTTCATTATTCATATTACCATATACTTCATACAACTATTCAGCATCATTTATTATCATCTGCAAAAAATAGACACTTCATTATTCATATTCATATTACCATTCTCCTCATACAACTATTCAATATCATTCATTATTTCATATATTATAGAGTTTCTTACTTCTAGCATATTTCATCACTAAATTTAACATGTGTATTTCTGTCTGACAGCTTGCATCAATCGTCTCGTATTCTGAAAGAACAATAATTAGATAAGACTGCTTTTATAGGATGTGTATAGTATATTCTTGTTAATGCATGTTAATTCTGATTCAGTTACTCTTCATGGCAAGGTATTGCATTTTCTTTCTTTCATTCCAAAGGTGAAATTTCCATTTCATAGTAAACCACTGTGGTTATTTAATTTATTTCTTTTACACGGTATTTCTTTCTGAAAATGGTGAAAACGGATTAATATCTTGCATTTAAATCATATACCCATTAAATGAAAACTTGTTTCTAGTGATATAACTAAGTATACAGCATGGCATGACAGAAAACGTATTAGGCCAAAAACATAGACAATTGTAAGTGCAAATATGTACACACAATACCATAATGTAATAGCAAAAAAAATGTAAAATATTCAAGGTATTGAGATATCATAAGGCAATACATTAATGTCAATTGGTGTTTGTTATATCTTCAAGATTTCATAGTGCATACAGAGAAAAATTCTACGACTTGGCCCTATCAGCTTTTCGATGTGCAGTTTGACATCCTGGGAGATATTTATTTGCTGCATATGAAATGTCATGCTCCATACACCCCTTGTTAGAAGATTAATCCAGTGTAACCGCCCCACAATAAAATATATTTAGTGTAACCTCCGAACAGAAAAATTCCGAAACCTCCCAACAACAAAAAAATTGTTTATAGCATTCACATTCAGCGTAACCTCCCACGGATAAATTCCGTAACCTGGGAACAATAAAATGTGACTAATTTCCTAACAAAAATTGTGGCTCATATATAACCTTTCAATAATTGACTGTGAATTTAAACTGGTAAATTTTGGACGTGAGCAGCGCTGCGTCATGGCCCTGAAACATCATTCTGAATGAAAATGAAAATTCTTACCTCAATAAGATCGCCGGATAACGCGTATATATCTGCTCCTATAATAAATTTTTCTGGCACAGCCCAGTGCGATGCTGGCCAATAGATTTGTCATGTACAAAAAGAAACAACTGATTTTTCTTTACAATAATCGGGATGACCATGGATTGGAGAAATTAGTAAATTCTTTAAATTGAGATGAATGATTGTGAAAAGTTACTTTTTATGAGAAAGATTATTATTAAGAGTTTTTTGTAAAACATTTACATGGGACTTGATATAACAATACTACATATGCGCGAGGCTGCTTTTACCCTATACTACAATGCTCAGGCACCGCCATCGCTCCCCCACGACCGGCCCAGCCAACTCCACACGCCAGACTCCTCGCTACTACTACTACTACTACAACTGCTACACCGTTCCTACTGTTGACAACACTGTTCTCTGGTCTGAGATTCTCTTATAGTTTGCATGTAGCAGGCAGCGCGTGAGCAATCCATCGAAATTACATCTGCTCGAGTGCGCTAGCAACAAAATCCTTAATCATGGACCTCTTAATATATATATATATATATATATATATATATATATATATATATATATATATATATATATATATAGTTTGCATAGTGCCTTGTTGACAACTTGGATCCATGGTTTCGTGGAGACTGTGCCACACTCGAACCCTATCAGCAGCTCTTACCAACTGAAAACTGGACTGATCTGACCAGATCACGGTTTCACTGTCGTCTAGGGTCCAACCGATATGGTCTCGAGCCCATGAAATGGGCTACAGGCGATGTCGTGTTGTTGCAAAGGCGTTCGTGTCGGTCGTCTGCTCCTATTGCCCACTAACGCCAAATTTCGCCGCACTGTCCTAATGGATACATTTGTCGTACGCCTTACATTGATTTTTGGGATATTTCACGTAGTGTTTTTTGTCCGTTGGGACTGATAACTTCACGCAAACGTCGCTACTCTCAGGCGTTAAGTGAAGGTCGGCGGCCACGAGTTGTCTGTTGTGAGAGGTAATGCCTCAAATTTGGTATTCTCAGCACACTCTTGACACTGTGGATATCGGAATAGTGAATTCCCTAACGATTTCCGAAATGGAATGCCCCATGCCTCTAGCTGCAACTACTATTCCATCCGTCAAAGTATGTTAATTCACGTCGTGTGACCGTAATCACGTCGTACACCTTTTCACATGAATAAGTACATACGGCAACTCCGCCAATGCACTGCTCTTTTATACCTTGTATTCGCGATACTACCGCCATCTGTATATACGAGTATCGCTATCCCATGACATTTGTCACCTTAGTGTATAACTAGCCTTGGAATGGCACTTTGTTTACACAATGATTGACAACATTTAATCCGAACAAAACGCTTTGTTTTAAGGAGTAATGTAAGATATAGAAGTTTTCGGAGTAATCCAGCGTTTGGTCATATCTACCCAGTGTGACGAAGATCTTAAAAACAAAGAACTTTAGTTTTTCTAAGACATCTCCTTAGGACATTTCTCTTCCGTTTCCAGCACCGCCCTGATGTGTCTAACAGAACCTACAGCTGCTGCAAAAGAGAAGCGTTCTTTTTCCAAGCTAAAAATATTTTTAATGTGCTTATCTCGTGCACTGAGTCAGAAACGGTTATCTGGTCTATGAATAGAAGGGCGGTGCGTATCGTCACAGCACTGTTTGACCGGGGAATGAGCGAAACAAAAAAGCTGAAAAGTCTTACGAGATGAACACGGCAAGGGCTGCAAACCTATTTCCCAGAAACTTCGCTCAATGGAAGAGGGTTCGGAATAAGCGAACACGTGTCTCGAATTATCCGTAGATATTTTATCGTTTTTTTAGAAATAGTTTTCGAGGTGATTTACACCATGTGATCAAAAGTATCCGGACACCTGGCTGAAAATGACTTACAAGTTCGTGGCGCCCTCCATCGGTAATGCTGGAATTCGATATGGTGTTGGCCCACACTTAGCCTTGATGACAGCTTCTACTCCGCAGGCATACGTTCAATCAGGAGCTGGAAGGTTTCTTGGGGAATGGTAGCCCATTCTTCACGGAGTGCTGCACTGAGGAGAGGTATCGACGTCGGTCGGTGAGACCTGGCACGAACTCGGCGATCCAAAACATCCAAAAGGCGTTCTATAGAATTCAGGTCAGGATTCAGTGCTGGCCAGTCAATTACAAGGATGTCATTGTCGTGTAACCACTGCGCCACAGGCCGTGCATTATGAACAGGTGCTCGATCGTGTTGAAAGATGTAATTGCCATCCCCAAGTTACTCTTCAACAGTGGCAAGCAAGAAGGTGCTTAAAACGTCAATGTAGGCCTGGGCTGTGATAGTGCCACGCAAAACAACTGGGGGTGCAAGACCCCTCCACGAAAAATACGACCACGCCATAACACCACCGCCTCCGAATTTTACTGTTGGCACTTCACACGCTGGCAGATGACGTTCACCGGATACGACACAAGTGACACCCAATCACCTGACCGTGTCCGAAGTCCGTGACTTCCGCGGAGCGCCCCATTCTGCTATCTCACGATGTCTAATGACTACTGAGGTCGCTGATATGGAATACCTGGGAGTAGGTGGCAGCACAATGCACCTAATATGAAAAGCGTATGTTTTTGGGGATGTCCGGATACTTTTGATCACATTGTGTATGTGCCTGTTAGCTAGAAGACAGTCCAACCCCAACGGAAGCACAGTGGCTGGTGTCACGCCTTTCTATTGTGGCACCCTGTGTTCCAAACTTGATCATTATTTTTATTTTTGTTTTTCATTTATCCACACATGTACGTAGAAAATTACTACACGAATGTTTTCCGATGTATACTGAAATAGCCCGCCGGTTGGCCGTGGGGTCTAACGCACGGCTCTCCGGGCGGGAAGGAGCGCCTGGTTTCCGGCACGAATCCGCCCGGCGGATTTATTTCGAGGTCCGGTGAAGCGGCAAGTCTGTGGATGGTTTTTAGGCGGTTTTCCAACTACCTCGGTGAATGCGGGCTGTTTCCCCTTATTCCGCCTCAGTTACACTATGTCGGCGATTGCTGCGCAAAAAAGTTCTCCACGTACGCGTACACCACCATTTACTCTACCACGCAAACATAGGGGTTACACTCGTCTGGTGTGAGACGTTCCTTGGGGGGGGGGGGGGGGGGGGGTCCACCGGGGGCCGAACCGTTCAATAGCACTGGGTTCGGTGTGGGGCGGCGGAGGGGTGAAGTGGACTGCGGTAGTCGTCGTGGGGTTGTGGACGACTGCGGCTGGACAGAGCCTCTCCGTCGTTTCTAGGCCCCCGGTTAACATACAATACAATACAATACTGAAATAACGTTGTCCTTATTCGTCTATTAATTGTATATCTGATGAGTAAATTAAAGAAACCCTACATGAATGGAAAAGTGTACTGAAATGTCAGATGAATAAATTAAAGAAATCATAAATGAGCGGAAAAATTATTTGACTTTGTTGTCGGTGAAATTCCTGTAGTATATCTTAATTCATAATCAATTGCAAGTGCCAGTCTCGGAAAAGTGATCCGTTATGCGTCATTTGCCCCGAAATTATTGCTAACGCATGAAATCTTCAACAATGTTATCGACGGTTCTTTCCCGAGGAAAACTGATATGAAGAAATGTCGCTGTGGCAAACCTGTCTTGGGCATGTTCGGGACTTCTATGTTTTGAATGTTTCTATGGTCGGTATCTTTCCAGGGTATGTACTCCTCCTGAAGAATAATCGTAAGAATAAAATATAAGAATTAATATTTGATCTAAGATCGAAATACAAGTACACAAGAATTTAAAAACACTGTAATCAGTTATAACACCTCACACTGCTGTTGTTGTTGTTGTGGTCTTCAGTTCGAAGACTGGTTTGATGCAGCTCTCCGTGCCACTCTATCCTGTACAAGCCTCTTCATCTCCGAGTAACCACTGCAACCTACGTCTTCTGAATCTACGTAGTGTATTCATTTCTTGGTGTAGTGATCTCTTGGTGCCTCAGAATGCATCCTAACAACCGATCCCTTCTTCTAGTTAAGTTGTGCCACAAATTCTTCTTCTCTCCGATTCTGTTCAGTACCTCCTCATTATTTACGTGATCTACCCATCTAATCTTCAGCATTCTTTTGTAACACCACATTTCAAAAGCTTCTATTTTATTCCCGTCTAAAATGTTTATTGGTCATGTTTCACTTCCACACAGGGCTACACTCCATACAAATACTTTCAGAAAAGACTTGCTGACACCTAAATCTGTACTCGATGTTAACAAATTTCTCCTCTTCATCACCAGTCTACATTTTATATCCTTTCTAGTTCGACCATCATCAGTTATTTTGCTGCACAAATAGCAACACTCATCGACAGTCGTTTTCTCGGAAAAAAACGGTCAAGTATCTACGGATGAGCCGAGGCACGTGTTTGGTTATTTTGACTCCTCTTCCAATGAGCGAAATTTCTGGGAAATCGTATTACGGCACTTGCCGTGTTCTCCTTGTTAGTGACAGAACACGAAGCAAGACGCTGTGCTTCTCGCAAGAACGTGCTGACCTGTGAGTGAGGCGACTTGAGTGCGACATTTTGTTGAGATGAGAATGGGCTGAGGGCGGCGGGACAGACGTGCAGGAGCGACAGGGGACGCCGTTCTAGAAACTTGCTCTGGGGGACCTATGACTATAGTTACAACACTTGTAAGAATAATTATTTACATCAAGTACACAAACCTGACTGCATTTATAAGGATCGACGGACATGAAATGGAGGCAATCCTGAATAGGGAGTGAGTTTGTACATTGAGCAAGCAGTATAGGTAACTAAGGAGAAATTCGGAATAGGAACTAAATTTCAGAGGGAATAAATAAAAGCTAAATAAAAAGTAAAACGCCCGCATCTCGTGGTCGTGCGGTAGCGTTCTCGCTTCCCACGCCCGGGTTCCCGGGTTCGATTCCCGGCGGGGTCAGGGATTTTCTCTGCCTCGTGATGGCTGGGTGTTGTGTGATGTCCTTAGGTTAGTTAGGTTTAAGTAGTTCTAAGTTCTAGGGGACTGATGACCATAGATGTTAAGTCCCATAGTGCTCAGAGCCATTTTTTTTAAAAAAAGTAAAACACAGGAAACGAGAGTACTCGAATTAAGTGAGGTGAGGCAATTACACTGCCGGAAAAAATGCAACATCCTCAAGGACTGTGTTCATTGGCACCAGGGTACAAAATGTGCATACTGAGGGGCTGTAACGTTAGTGATTCATTTGTCACAGTTATTGGCAATCAAATGGCGCTCAGGAGGCATGTCTGCACGCCCTCTGTTTTTAATACGAGGGTTGGAACTTTAATAGTGGCAACTATTTATTTACAGCTCGTATAAAATAGATACGTGTTTCAAAGTTTTACTGACCTTCAAAGTAGTCACCAGCATTGTATACAACCCATTGCCAGTGATGTGGATATCGTAGGATACTCTTAGCAGTGCCAGTTATGTTGACAGTTCGAGCGGCGCGGTCTATTGCCCGACGAATTTGTAGCAGTTCTGAAGCGAATACCGTGAAGTGTTTCCTTCAGTTTAGAAATCGAGTTGAACTCACGAGGGCTTAAATCAGGAGAGTGCAGTAGGTGGTATAGCTGCCACATCAGTGAAGCAAATCAGTAACAGCTTGCACTGTACGTGCTTGAACATTGTCCTGAAAAATGATGGTCAGGTCCTGCAGAAAGTATCATCAGTTCTGTCTCTATGTTGTTCATTTTCGGAACACAACCTGCGACCAGCTTACAGAGAGAAGTGACGACACGCCGAACTACCGTGCTGTCAACCATTAGGCTATCCTAGCACGGCTCAGAGCCTGACCTAAACTTCCATATGTCGTCAACCATGTGTATCCTATTTCGGAATAACACAGGCACTGTAACATCGTAAAAAATAACATATTCTTTCATGTTTACACTGATCACATACGCATATCTTATGAACTCATCGTTTCCGCGCCGTTTCGATAAAAGAATCCTTCAAAT
Organism: Schistocerca piceifrons; assembly: GCF_021461385.2. Taxonomy (NCBI): domain Eukaryota; kingdom Metazoa; phylum Arthropoda; class Insecta; order Orthoptera; family Acrididae; genus Schistocerca; species Schistocerca piceifrons. The sequence continues at coordinate 541,480,591 of NC_060138.1, read as the reverse complement.
GGTCTGTGGGACTCGTAGTTCAAAAATGGTTCAATTGGCTCTGAGCACTATGGGACTTAACTTCTGAGGTCATCAGTCCCCTAGAACTTAGAACTACTTAAACCTAACTAACCTAAGGACAACACACAGATCCATGCCCGAGGCAGGATTCGAACCTGCGACCGTAGCGGTCGCGCGGTTCCAGACTGTAGCGCCTAGAACCTCTCGGCCACCCCGGCCGGCACTCGTAGTTCCCGAGATACTCAGATGTCTCAGATGTCTGCACGGTGGCGCCTGTAATTTTCTTTGGCTGAAGACTTGCTGCTTTATTGATTAAAATACAATTAAAATTATGAGAACATTGTTGTACACTATCCTGGAGCTAATTTTCTACTCGCTTTGATTTTGAGAAATTTAGTGGAGTTTTAATTATATTCGTTCTAGAGCATAATGTGTCACATTGTGGCGAACTGGTGACAGTATACATAGACTATCCATGCTGTCTGCTGTTAACCGTGACAGCGAATTATCAGGATACAAGGCAAAAAATCGATTCACTACATTTTTGAGTGTACAAAAGATCTCGTGCAGCTTTCCTCCGGTAACTGAAGCTTTGTCTCGCGTTGAATTCCGTGACCCTGACTGGTGCTAAGCAAGGCGTGCGGCGTGACTGTTGGCGACGTGGGCGTTAATGCAGATGTATAAGGCACAAACTCGTGCTATGTCTGCCCCGAGGCGACAGCTGCGGTGTCAGGAACGGCGAGTGCCATCATTTCAGAGCTGTGTCGAGAACAGCAGACATGTTGTGTAATGAAGAGTCCCTAATACCGGTTTTGGTATATACAGACGAAGAATGGGCTCATTCCCTCATGCGAGTCCGTGTTCTGTACGTTTACTACAAACTCAGTTCCAAAAGGGAGTTTTTTTGTATTGTTCAAAATCCGGTAATAGGGGCAGCTTGTCAGTGGCCATATTGCTGGTCTTTAGACTTTGAATAAACTATTGCAAATACATAAAGACGCTCTTTTACCAATAAAAAGAATAATGTCAAGCTTGATGGAACACACTGCCTCATATAAAAAGTGAAGCGCCCAGAAAACATGGTCCGATGTCAATGTAACTTCGTACGCATACACACCATCGGTGGTTGTCTAAGTGATTTAAGAATTTGCAGTTCTGTGTGGCAAAGACAACAGCCACCACAGTGGATTAGTATTGCTTGTGTATAGTGTTGTTACCAGGCCGGGCACGATATACACTGAAGCGCCAAAGAAACTGGTATAGGCATGCGTATTCAAACACAGAGATGTGTAAACAGACAGAATATGGCGCTGTGGTCGGCAACGCGTATTTAAGACAAGAAGCGTCTGGCGCAATTGTTAGATCGGTTACTGCTGCTACAGTGGCAGGTTATCAAGATTTAAGTGAGTTTGAACGGGGTGTTATAGTCGGCACACGAGCGGTGGGACATAACATCTCCGACGTAGCGATGAACTGGGGATTTTCCCGTACGACCGTTTCACGAGTGCACCGCGAATACCAGGAATCCGGTAAAACGTCAAATCCCCGACACCGCTGCGGCCGGAAAAAGATCCTACAAGAACGGGACCAACGACAACTGAAGAGAATCGTTCAACGTGACACAAGTGCAACCATTCCCCAAATGGCTGCAGATTTCAATGCAGAGCCATCAACAAGTGTCAACCATTCAACGAAACATCATCGACATGGGTTTTCGGAGCCGAAGGCCCATTCGTGTACCATTGATGACTGCGCCTCGCCTGGGTCCGTTAACACCGACATTGGACTTTTGATGACTGGAAACATGTTGCTTTGTCGGACGAGTCTCGTTACAAATTGTATCCAGCGGTTGGACGTGCATGGGTATGGAGACGACCTCATGAATCCATGGAACCTGCATGTCAGCAAGGGACTCTTGAAGCTAGTGGAGCCTTTGTGATGGTGTGGGGCGTGTGCAGTTGGAGTGATATGGGGTTCCTGATACGTCTATATATGACTCTGACAGGTGACACGTGCATAAGCATCCTGTCTGGTCACTGCAGTCATTCATGTCCATTGTTCTTTCCTACGGACTTGGGTAATTCCAGCAGGACAATGCGACACCACACTCGTCCAGAATTGCTACAGAGTGGCTCCAGGAACACTCTTCTGTGTTGAAACACTTCCGCTGGCCACCAAACTCCCCAGACATGAACATTATTGAGGATATCTGTGATGCCTTTGAACGTGCTGTTCGGAAGAGATCTCCACTCCCTTGTACTCTTACAGATTTATGGAGAGCCCTGCAGGATTCATGGTGCCAGTTCCCTCCAGCAATACTTCAGACATTAGTCGAGTCCATGCCACGTCGTGTTGCGGCACTTCTGCGTGCTCGCGGGGGCCTACACGACATTAGTCAAGTGTACCAGTTTCTGCGATTCTTCAGTGTATAAGGAGAGTGAACGGAGTCAGATGCAAGGACGTAATCAAAGAGGCGTTCAGGTGGTCCGGACCCCCGATATCACCTAAACGAAGTAGGACCTAGTTGCCATGTAGTGAATTTGAAAATATAAGGGTGGATCATAGACTTTTAGTTTGAGGGCCTTGCTACATCGTAAATGCTACGTAGCGACACTCCGGAGCGGGTACACAAGCATCGATATCTGGGCAAGCGATTTGGACGGCATTCTTGGCTTTCCGAAATGCGTGCGGTAAATGTGGAAACGAACTATAGCGATGTAATCACCGAATGCATCCAAACAGCACCAACGTGCTGTTATTTATTTCTTGACATCCACTGAAGAATGAAGAATATGTATGGGGCAGTATGTCGGCCGAAAACCACCATTGTGGAATTGTGTGATAACGCACGTCCCCATATCGCCAATGTCGTAACGTAGAAGTTGTGGCAAATCAAGTGGGAGACACTCGAGCACCCGCCCTGATTTCTCCCCACGCGATTGTCACGCCTTCGGTCCCTTAAAAAAGGCCTTGAAGAATCGACGATTGCCGTCGGACGAGGACATCCAGCAAGCAGTTAACGCACTTCTTCACGCACCGGGACACGATGTTTTACCAAACAGGTATATTCAACCCGGTGCGACGATGGGATCATTGCCGCAAGGCCAGGCGATTTTGTCTTCTTGGCATAACAATTCAGGGCTGTACGGCCTTCGAACGGAAACTTTTTGATCGCCCCTTATAATTTGTTTTCGGTAGGACGACGAAAGAGAGTATTATCTATAATCAATAAGGCCACCGAAAGATTTAAGCTGCCGATATATCGGTAGCACTATTGGCTATCACCTATTCTTACATTATCCAAGTCCGCCGCTCGTGGTCTTGCGGTAGCGTTCTCGCTTCCTGCGCACGGGGTCCCGGGTTCGATTCCCGGCGGGGTCAGGGATTTTCTCTGCCTCGTGATGACTGGGTGTTGTGTGTTCATCATCATTGACGCGCAAGTCGCCGAAGTGGCGTCAACTTAAAAAGACTTCCCCGCATGGGGCCTCCCGGCCAACAATGCCATACGATCATTTCATTTCACTTTATCCAAGACCAACTATTGTACATTGTTGGCCTTTCTTGAGTTCAGTTGTTATTTTCTTAATCAGTTCACTTTTTACTTGTAGTTGAATTTGATGTAAGCGCTGCCGTGTGGTTTTGTGCTGTGTGTTGCTCTGATAATTTCTAACTATGGATAAGTTTGTAACGAGAAAGAGGAGAAACACGATTTTGATTCGTCCACTCACGTTACGGCAAGTTAAAAATATGTATGCACTACTATATAGCCTAATTATCTATCTATAGCAAATTAATGTTGATTTTGGAGTCGTTATTATAAGGCTGATAGAACTTTGCGGTTGCAATGGTTCAACATTTTATACGGCAGTGGAACAGTTAACAGCATTAGAAATAATCTTAAAATCAGTGCATCGGAATACATCTGGATCTGCCTCGTCCCCACAGAAATCTCGTTGATCAAATATTTTATCGCCCAAACGGCGATTGTTACTTTTCTTTCGAACAGTTGCTCAAAATCCTGCAGTTATTAGTCCAAATGGTAAAATATCGCCCAATCTGATCGCACAGGCAGTACTCAAGTTATGAAAACCGATTCCGATACGGAACGACGGGGGTTTTCGGAAAGCGGAAGTGTTATGTGATGACAGCACGTTCTATAGTTCATTCGTTTCCAAAATATTTTTTTCAGCGGTCTGGTTAAATTTATCCGAGCCGACTGCGACCTACATCCTCGTCTTTCGCCCAAAATCTATTTATGCTCTTGTAATACTATAATAACTGAAGCCACGACTTCACTGCACTACTAAATCTTAAAATATACATGCATTCATGCACTATCACATGATAAAACATGCACAATTAAAGCAAAAAACATGCAATATGAGAATTCCATCTTTTGTTGTGATACTTTTTATTCTATTTTAAAATCACGTGCGACAATCAGCCTTTTACAAATTTTCCACAGACCGGCAACCTCGAAAATTGGTTTCTGTGGGTTCCTATTTTCACATTATACATTATCATGTATGAATACAAACTGATTTATGGCGTCGCATACATTAGACTGTAGTAGAAATTAAGCTTTAGTTTCAAATTGAAATAATAATTTAAAAGAAGTTATTGACCAGTCAAGGAAACTGAAGCGTTTCAGTAAAATGAAATACGTTAAATAAAATTTGAGTTTGAATCGAGGAACTTGGGATGCTTTAATGTGCTGAAGAAATTCTGACTAGGTTTCAGAGAAGATGTAAATTTAAACTGAAGATTGTAGTAGGAGAAAGACAGCTATTGTCGAAAAAGATTTGAACCCGTTTAACTTTATATAAGTTATTCAACCCAATTCTTCTGCTCTACTACAGTGAATTTTATATTAGAAAACTGAGCTGTATTTTGTTAGCAAAGCAGCAGCCATTGTACCGAAATTTATACGAGGCTGACGGTTACTGATCTATATGAAATAAAATCGTCATAACTTCTAAACGGTTTGCTTTAGGACGTACACACTACACGGTTGGCCACGCCCATGATGACAATTAGTATGCGCAGTACGGTTTGGTTTAGCAACGAGGCCCACTTTCATTTGGACCTGCTCGCCAACAAGCAAAACAGGCGCCGTGGGGGACTGAGAATCAGCATTTCGCGATCGAGTAGTCTCTTCACCCGCAACAGGTGACTGTGTGGTGTGCAACGTCCAGTCACGGAATAAACGGCACGATATTTCTTGATGGCACAGTGACACCCGAACGGTACGTGAAGGTGTTGGAAGATGATTTCATCCCCATTATCCAAAGTGACCCTGATTTCGACAAGATGTGGTTCGTGCAAGACGGAGCTCGACCCCATCCAAACAGAAGAGTGTTTGACGTCCTGGAGGAGCACTTTAGGGACCGCATTCTGCCTGTGGGGTACACAGGAATCACTGGCATGGGCCTTGATTGGCCGCCATATTCTCCGGATCTGAGCACATGCGACTCGTTTTTGTGGGGCTGTATTAAAAGCAAAACCATTTCTGAGATGAAAACAACCATTCAGAAGGTCATCGACAGCATCGGTGTTCCGACACTTCAGACACGTGAACAAGCATCGAAAATAAGCTGCACTTTTTAGCCATAGTTATCCTCGGAAAGTTAGGGTGCGGCTTATATCCGCTACTTTGCCTTTAACATACCCTAACTATAAAATAATTATGCTCATTTGCGATAATACAACTAACGTCTGTAACCGAAACTGATGGCAAGGCTTCTTATTATTACTACGTAACAATACAAACTTTTGCCGGTATTTTATTGCGTTAATTTGTGTAGATTTAACAGTATTGAGTCACTAGCTTACAATCTAGTTTCAGTTCCACATTCTTAGAGCGAAAAATATTACCAAGATGAAGAATTTGGAGTAGTGATGATCTAGGTTTCAACATTACAGTTGTGCACCATGTCAAAACCACAACCAACAGGGAGGCTGTAAACAACCATGGACTGGGTTGCTTCAGAAGAAAAATGTAGAATGCGACATCAACGAGAAAATCATTCAGGGGACTGAAATGTGGCAAACATCCGGAACTCAAAGCAGAGGTCCTTTCCTACGTGTAAGATAAGAGGAAAGATGGGATACCTATCTCACAAGAAATAATCCAACTGAAGGCCTTGTAAATCGCAAGAATCTTAAAGTGCGATAAGGAGAATTTCGTGCGAGTATTTGTTGGTGTCGCCGGTTTATGCGAAGAAAAGGTCTTCTTCTCCGACTAACTACTTCACAGCACAGAGGATGACAGCAGATTTCAAGGCGAAACTGATTAATTTCTAGCAGTACGTCAATCCGGTTCCGGAAGTCACCCACACCCTTTTCATCTGACTGATAATGCCGACCAATCGCCTGTATTTTGTGACATGTCGAGCAATGTGACCGTAGACATGAAAGGATCAAAAAGTGTCCCGTTAAAAGGAACCGGGAATGAAAAAGTAGAATGGTTGTGATCATGGACGCCCATAAACAAGGGGGGCCCCTCCCGCACCGACCTTTCAGGAAAAAGGAAAAAAAAATATATACTGTACACAGGTGTTTTTCGTTCAAGAAATTGATTTCAAAACCAATATTATGTACTACTGGTTCAACATTAAAATATTTTAATATAGCGTTTCTTACACGTACACTTCATTTATTCATATGAGCTCAAACATTCTTAAGACGCAGTGTACATAGATTTGCCATCTGTCCCGATATATCGTGAGGTCACAATTATGAACTTCTTGTCCCAACATCCCGACAGGACCCAATTTTGTCCCAATTTTGCAAAATACTGTTACGAGCATGGCTTAAGTACTGAAGTGACACCATCTGTTAGCGCAGCATGTCAACGAGTTTTTGTTGAGAAGATCGTCTCTCAGACGAAGTTGGATGTTGCGTATCCTGTATCGACGATACAAGACCTTCTAGATCTAGCGCCGTCATTTGAGAAAATAGCAAACTTCTCCAGCAGTACGGGGCTGGAACTATTTAAACAGCTCCACGAGGGAATAGGGGTAGTTGTCATTCGAACAGCGATCTGGTAAGACGGTTCTTTCTAGACGTAATACGAACAACGAATGCAAGATAGCAATGTTTGAAGTTTTTATCGCGGCTATAAAGGGCGTGAAGTGCATAGTGACGTATACTTCGATGAGTGAAAACACTATTAAACACCTGACTAAAAATGGTGTGAAAATTTCATGCGACAATTGTTTTCACGAATTTATGTATCTGAAGAGAGTTTTAGAAACACACCATAACTCGGAAGATTGGAAGTCTAAATACTCCGTCGAAGAAAGATGGGTTTAATTTCTTAAGGAAACCGAATCCTGAACACAAATGCCAACGCTAAAATTATGCCAGTATTTGTTTTCTATTCCCGCACCACAACGCCACTGTGGAATGTGTATTTTCGCTGATGTTGGGCCAGTGGACTGATGGGAGAAATCAACTGCTGCCAGCAACTGTGGAATCAATCTTACAGTACCAGTTTAACTAGAACCTGACTGCATGGAGTTTTATAAATAATTAAAAGCGAAAAAACACTTGCTGAAAAAGGTGAACTCATCCGAAAAATATGGTGTATCAACTACTTCTGCCGCAACAAGTTCCATTAATTGTGTTGTAAATAAAAATTAATTATGTTAAATAAATTTTTTACTTCATTCCTTGGCTGGCCGCGGTGGCCGAGCGGTTCTAGGCGCTACAGTCCGGAACCGCGTGACCGCTACGGTCGCAGATTCGAATCCTGCCTGGGGCATGGATGTGTGTGATGTCCTTAGGTTAGTTATGTAAGGTGTCAGGCAAATCCAACACCTTCCATGAAAACCCTGACATGATAAGCAAATCCAGTAGTATGTCACATAGCTCAGAATAAATCGTGACATTAAATTAACCAATGTAATACGAGTAACGAGTGAGCAAATGGAATACCACAGACTAACACAAGAATGCCTCAATGCATGTCATACCTTCCCACCGTGAGACAGACGCAGTTCCGAGGGGAGAAACGAGAACAGAAGCCGAGAGCAGAACCGTGTTAAGCTAGAAGGCCCTATGATAAGGGACGGACACCCACGTCTCCAGCTAACCGCTAGGACCACCCCCCAGCCCATGTTAAAAGCTAGAGCCCTCCAGAAAAACAGTATAGATTACGATAACACTAAAAGGGCCACCCCAGCCGCAAGTTTCAGCGTGAGACTTTTTCGCGTCTCTGTTACGTCAGGACCACCTCCCAGCCCATGTTAAAAGATAGAGCCCTCCAGAAGAACAGTATAGATCTTACGATAACACTAAAAGGACCACACCAGCTGCAAGTTTTAGCGTGAGACTTTTTCGCGTCTCTGTTACGTTGCAAACTTTAAAAACATTGCCCCACCACGAAAAGTATAACGTTTCTCATTGGATTGACAGAATTTTTGTAGGTGGAGCTTAAGGTTAACATTGAGACCCTGATTGGTCAGATGAAAATACAGCCAGCTAGTTTTTTTAAACCAACTTCGGTAAACTGTAGTAAGGAGAAGTTAGGAGAGAATTGCTTCCGAGACGGCGAGGTGAGCGGAGCTGTGCTGCCCGCCGCCCCCTGATGAACACTGACAAGGTAATGAACGCACGCGATGCCGCATAACAGCACATAAAGCTTCACGCAGAACTGCAGAAGTCTCATCTGTTACACCCCCTTTTTGTGTAATACTAGTGTCGATCGTCAATTAAAGCTCATGGTGTTCGCATTTGCCACTTGAAGTAAAGATCTGAAATGCAATGATTTTTCTGTTATATAGTTATTGAGAAGCCACAGCAGCCACTGTAATTTACGACAAGTTAGATAAGTAATTAAAGATAATTGAGGGTCACTGTAGACCATTTTGATAGTTTTCTCTTTTGTGAAACTTAATTTAAACATAGATTATAGATGTGATATGACATAGGTCATCCTTCGATCCATTGTAGAACTTGGAAACCCATTCAAGGAATATTCGTTCACATTTTTGTTGAACGCAGTTGGTTTTGCCATCCTGTATTAAAACATTTCCTTTTATCAATAGTGCAATTTATAAACAATGTTTTGTGAGTAGAATAAAATTTCCAATGGTAAACTTAACTGTTTTTTCGACGTTATTTTACCAGCTAACTAAAAATGGGAAAGCCTTGAACCCTTTCCACTAAATTTAGTTTGTACTAAGATTCTTTTACAGGGAGTGCAGTGGAGCTGACGCTGAAATCATTAAGTATTTGGTTATATCATCGCTAGTCTCACTGAACTCTTCTGAACTCTACATGTCATGTGTGGTCTGACGTCTCCTTACCAGCAACGGGTCCCAGGTTCAAACTAGTCAATTCCCTAAAAAACATGCTCAGAGCGTCGTTGCACGAAAGTGATAGGGAGACACGATATAGAACAACAGACACCACGCAGAATGTTAGAGTTAGGTTTAAGTATTTCTAAGTTCTAGGGGACTGATGACCTTAGAAGTTAAGTCCCTTAGTACTCAGAGTCATTTGAACCATTTTGAACTTCATTTCCTCACCCCCTCTCAGAGTGTCCCGACGAGGCAACCCCAGATGAGCTCCATACCATCACTCCACCTCCCTTGTCCTGGCCCTACCTACAGTTATCGTATGGGCGCACTTGACTGTGATGTTAGCTGTTACAGGGGATGGGGGGCGGGGGGGGGGGGGGGCAGTTAACCCCTTGTGCCACTCTGAAGAGATGACCTATGCCCAAAGAAAACTATCCTAAGGGCTTACTGATTCGCTGACAATAAAAGGGCTGAATGACAACGCAACTGATTGTTGATTGGCTGTGTACTGTTTGATATCGCAGACCTGGGCCACTGTTTGCTAAGAGAGCTATGGTAGTTCTGGATGCTTTTAAGGGACACCTAACGGCTGAAGTGAAAGATAACCTCGCTGCACAGAGGAGTGATTTCAAAACTACAGGCGCTAGATGTGGCCATAAACAAGTCGTTCAAGGACAACCTCCTAAAAATATATTCAGATTGGCTCCTGGAGAAAGAAGTGCCCCTTACACTGTTTGGTAAGATTGTGCGAGAGGATTCTTGCGTCATTTTCCTCCACATCATCAGATGATGATGTTTGATTTGTGAGGCGCTCAACTGCGCGGTCATCAGTGCCCCTAGAAAGTCCCAATTTTTTCGAAGTCCAATCTAGCCACTGTCACCAATGATAATGATGATGATGAAATTATGAGGACAACACAGACACCCAGTCCCTGGGCAGAGAAAATCCCCAACCCGGCAGGGAATCGAACCCGGGACCCTGTAATCCAGAGTTAGCAACGGTAGCCACTAGATCACGAGCTGTGGACCACATCATCAGAGTCCATCATAGAGGGTTCAAGAAATGCTGCGTATCGAAAGCGCTGGATGGCATCGAGGGTGACGTACTGTGCGAAGAGTGTGAAAAAAATTGGGAGTGAAAGTGATAAAGTAAATGCCGGCAGTGATAGTGGTGCCGTATCATATGTTAGAACAAATGTTTACGGTTCGCACCTAGGTCTTACATGTAAGGCCAAGAAAATTTCTGGCATTTTTCTGTTCTCGGTTATAGTGAGGCTTATTTTAGTGCAAAATGGATAAGCTTTAATTCCTTCCTCGAAATTTAGGGGTGCCGTTTATATATAACGGCGGCTTATTATCGGGCCAGTACGATAATGGAATGCCTGAAACGTTCTGTGTCATCTTTCAGCACTGGTCGGACACTAGCAACAGCCAGGCTAAGGAAGAACCTTCCAATGCTGCTCCTCCACAACACAAACGGCTGTCCTTGGAGTGGTACCGTGACCGGGAAGCAAGGACTGCTGATGAATGGCGTCGTATTGTGTTCAGCAACGAGTCGCTGTTTTGCACTACCCTGGACGACCATTATCGGCGAGTATGGCGGCGACCTGGGGAGAGGTGCCATTCTTCCAATGTTTTGAAGAGGCACAGCGGTGTTGCTTCTGGCATCATGATGTGGAAAGCATCGGATATAACTTCAGGTCACCGATGGTAGTAAAGGAGGGAACTCTGATAGCACAACGCTATGTCACGGACATCCTGCGTCCTCGTGTGTTACCTCTCACGCAGCAGTACCGCGGGGTCAGTTTCTAATAGGACATATTATGTCCACACATGTTACGTGTCTACAAACAGTCAGCAGGATGTGAGTTACCCGGATGGCCAACGAGATCGCCAAATCTCTCCTCCAAAGGACATGTGTGGGACCAGCTCAGACGTCAACTTCATCCATTGTCAGTATCCTGGATAGCAAGCACCAGTCACAACAACTATGGGCTAGCTTGCCTCACGAGAGGATGTAACAGCTTTACGGCGTCCTTTCGAACTGAATCAGTGCATACATCCAGAGCAGACGGATGCAACGTCGTGCTTATAAGTGGCTCATACTGGCCAGTTCTTTATAAAATTGACTCGATTTTGCTATCACTGAAATAACATCACATACTCTGTCAATGAGTTAAATTTCATCTCGTTTCCTTCTCCTCTTATGGCTACTTCACTTTTTTCATTGTGTAGTGTAAATGCATTTTTTAAATAGATAACATTCTTGGTAAGGTATCTGGATAAATGGACTGTGGATAAAATTATATTAAAGATGGATTTTGGAAAATTCTGGAGGGCGAAGAGACGAGATGTAGATGGTAGGTGACAGGATCGTAGATATGCAGAAAGAAAGTGGATTGACTGCTTAATTTGGAGTAGAAGAGGTAGCGTCGGTTCTTATTGATATTACACTGGAGAGCCAAAGAAACTGGTACATCTGCCTAATATCGTTAGGCCCTCCGCGAGCACGCAGAAGTGCCGCAACAGGACGTGGCATGAACTCGACTAATGTCTGAATTAGTGCTGGAGAGAATCTGTACGAGTACGAGGGGGTGTAGATCGTTTCTGAATAGCACGTTCAAAGGCATCCCAGGTATGCTCAATAATGTTCATATCCGGGGAGTCTGGTGGTCAGCGAAAGTGATTAAACACAGAAGAATGTTCCTGGAGCCACTCTGTAATAATTCTGGACCTGCGGGGTATCGCGTTGTCCTCCTGGAATTGCCCAATTCCGTCGGAATGCCCAATGGACATGAATGGACGCAGGTGATCAGACAGGATGCTTACGTACGTGTCACCTGTCAGAGTCGTATATAGACATATCAGGGGCTCCATATCACTCCAACTGCACACGCCCCACACCATCACAAAGGCTCCACCAGTTTGAACAGTCCCCTGCTGACATGCAGATTCCATGGATTCATGAGGTCGTCTCCATACCCATGCACGTCCAACCGCTGGATACAATTTGAAACGAGACTCGTCCGACCTGGCAACATGTTTCTAGTCATCAACAGTCCAATGGCGGTGTTGATGGGCCCAGGCGAGGGGTAAAGCTTTGTGTCGTACAGTCATCAAGGGTACACGAGTAGGCCTTCGGCTCCGAAAGCCCATATCGATAATGTTTCGCTGAATAGTTCACACGCAGACACTTGTTGATGGCTCACCATTGATATCTGTAGCAATTTGGAAAATGGTCGCACTTCTGTCACGTTGAACGATTATCTTCAGTTGTCGTTGGTCCCGTTCTTGCAGGATCTCTTTCCGGCCGCAGCGATGTCGAAAATTTGATATTTTACCGGATATCGGATATTCACGGTACAGTCGTGAAATGGTCGTACGGGAGAATCCCCAGTTCACGCTGTGTCCCATCGCTCATGCGCCGACGATAACACCACGTTCTAACTCACTTAAATCTTGATAACCTGCCATTGTAGCAGCAGTAAGCGATCTAACAGCGCCAGATACTTGTCGGCTTATATAGGCGTTATCGACCGCAGTGCCGTATTCTGTGTGTTTACATATGTCTCTATTTGAATATCCATGCCTATACCAGTTTCTTTGGTGCATCGGTATATAATAGCCGAATATTCCATAGCAATGGAAATTTTATCTACAAACACTTCTCGTTTCTAATAAAAAAAGCTTTATTTGAAAACCAAACATTTTAGCACTATTGATATGGCAAATTGATATGCCGGTCTTTTTACCCGGTTATTAGCAAAAAATGGAAAGAAAAGACGCTGTAACCGAGATCAAACAAATACTGAAAAATTCCGGTTATTCAGAAATACAGTCGGTAACGGTTTTTCCCGTTCCTAGTCCAAAAGCGAACCAGTCAGATTGTCAGTACTATCAATGGTTTTCTTATCCCTGATTATTCCTGTTTTTTGTCCTTCATTCCACCTGCCGATCTTACACTTTTGTTTCTCGCTCTTTTCAGGCTCAATTAACTTTTCCAAATTGAATCATTCTGCACAACTTTCATACATGCTGTTAGCTGTCATAGCTGTAAACGTGTGAATAGGAAAGTATTCACTTACTAATTTTCATTTTTATTGACTGAAGAAGAAAATTATTTGTTGAAATTTAATGAAATTAGCAAACAGCATTACTGAGATACAAGCAAAGTCTGTAACCAGTTTTTAATTTAATTTAATTGTTTATTAATTTAATGTTGTTGGAGCTTTGCAGGATGCCATATATCCATTACAACCGCTTAGGTTAATTACTACAATTAAATTTTAAATACACAATTTTTGATACATATATAAAACTACAAATTCATTATTTGATTTGTCAGAGCTCCATATCCGCTTCTTACAAGTAACGTGCTATTAAAATGTTAATTTTGAGTTTGTTCTCACTCATTAGAGTTTTATATTTGTTGGCAAGAAAATCTTTATTTTTACAAGGTTTCCCCAGATTTTATTTTGATGTGGAGCGAATTTAGCACATCCCAAAATGATGTGGTTGAGATCTTTATGTTCGTAGTGTGTGGGAGAGCCAATCACAGACTGTACCGTGAAACTTGTGTGTCCCAACCCTATTACAGTAACTGACGTCATATACTCTTCATCTGTAATCAGTAGTAAAATTTGTATGGACCAAAATGACATCCTTGGAACAGCAAAAGCAAGAATACTTTTCTAAAGCGACAAAAAGAACTCAATACGACGAAAAGAAAATTTAAGTGATAAGAAATTTTCTCCTCCAATTAGCTTAGTTCTACGACAGCCTAGGAAGAACCTGTGATAATGGGAGAAGTGAGGAGATGACAAATATAATTATGCAGAGGGGTTACCAAGAAACATGTCTGAATAGCGGCTACTGCGTACTGAACACAACGATGTGAGTCTATATCCACTCCCAGTGCCTTTGCCGGCTTATTGCAACTGCACTGCGGCGGCACCTGATGGCGAACTAACACGCAACACTACACAGACGCTGTAGACCAAGTTCAAAGTCTAGCCGTCCGTTGTGTCCACCTACTGCGTACACGGCTATCTCAGTTTTCTCTTTTTGTTTATGTGCATATTATAGGCATCGTATGCACTCGCTCCATTTCATTAAGCATCCGACTCGGTCACTGAACACTTCCGGAGACTGCTGCTGGGTCGCCAGTGGATCGTATCTTGCTTTTTTCTGGCCTAAAATAGTCCTCATTTGACAGGAAAATCGCCATTCTCGTTCTGTTCGGAGATTTAGATTTTTCCAACAAAACAGCAGGAGAACAGAAGTCATTCCTTCTTCCACTTATCTATTTCCCACCAACAAACAGCTCACATGAAGCTCAAAATACTGTCGGTCAAATAAGTATTCGAATGAGTCTTATCCTAGGATGACCATATTTTTCACGTGAAAAAATGGGACATTTGCAAAAAAAATTGGGATAAAAAACGGGGCAAAACGGGACTCTACACAAAAAAAGTATTCTGCATATATGACTGCACGGCTTTACCAAAGCAAATAAAAACTAAAGTTTATGCGCAGAAAAAGGCATATATTTTAATAGGCCACTCAAAACATGCTTGTAATAGCACTGCGTCACATAATAATTCATTGTTTTTCCAAGAAATTATTTTAATTCAAAATACTGAGGAACTGATAGAATGATTTCTAACAAACGAACACTAATACGCAAACTGTTCGCCGGCCGGTGTGGCCGTGCAGTTCTAGGCGCTTCAGTCTGGAACCGCGTGACCGCTACGTCGCAGGTTCGAATCCTGCCTCGGGCATGGATGTGTGTGATGTCCTTCGGTTAGTTAGGTTTAAGTAGTTCTAAGTTCTAGGGGACTGATGACCACAGATGTTAAGTCCCGTAGTGCTCAGAGCCATTTTTGTAGACTGTTTATCTACTTATCGGGAACACTGCTTCTAGCTTCCTACTTATCAGAAGACCTAATATCTTTCAAAAATTTTGAATTAGTTAATAACAGGTTGCAGAACATCTTGCAGGCAAGGTCTTGATAATAAGTCTTAGCCGGCCGTTGTGGCCGAGTGGTTCTAGGTGCTTCAGTCCGGAACCACGCTGCTGCTACGGTCGCAGGTTCGAATCCTGCCTCGGGCATGCATGTGTGTGATGTCCTTAGGTTAGTTAGGTTTAAGTAGTTCTAAGTCTAGGGGACTGATGACCTCAGATGTTAAGTCCCATAGTGCTTAGAGCCATTTGAGTAAGTCGTAACTAATGCAATTGCTTCAATAGTTTCAGAATTAAAACCGTTTTTCGCATCGATCCAAAGGGAATTCACAATTGCAAATACCCATTCCACGACAGCATTTGTGCCTGATTCATCAAGAGCAAAACTCACAAGCGTCTCTATATTTTTTACACGAAGTACCTGTACTTTTAAGCCTCTGGAATACATCACATCATCTCTTACTTGTTTCCAAATTACCTTTATCTCCTTCCTCAAATTTCTATGATACAATGTTGTTTACGCATTATATCTCATCAAACAATGCATCTTCATCTCTGTGATATGTTGCACTTGAACCTACTATCTTAAGAATTTGCAGACAATTTAAAAATTTAGCCACAGGAACGGAATTTTGCAGTGTTATCCAGTTAAATGATTTCAGAGGTCGAAATGGATAAGTCCACCTTTCTAAAGAAGTCTGATTCTGTTGCTGAAATCGTGGTTCTTGCCAATATTTGGACTGAATTTTAAAACATTTTTAATTAGCTTTGTGTGAAAGAAAGTCAAAGAAATGACTGTGCGTTCTTAAAAAACTGTTTCAATAATGTACAACATCTGTCCTGAGACAGGAAATAAGATTTCAAAGGTTCATACATATCAATAACGCTTGTGATTCTCGTCAACAATGACTACCAACTAGTTCTGATACTACCTAGCATTTAGAATGAAATTTTCACCCTGCAGCTGAGTGTGCGCTGATGTGAAACTTCCTGTCAGATTAAAACCGTGTACCGGACCGAGACTCGAACTCGGGACCTTTGCCTTTCGCGGGCAAGTGCTCTATCACCTGAGGTACCCACGCACCACTCACGATGGCTGCTCACGGCGTCACTTCCTCCTGTACCTCCTCTCCTACCTTCCAAACTTCACAGAAGGTCTCCTGTGAAACTTGCAGAACTAGCACTCCTGGAAGAACTCCCGAGTTCGAGTCTCGGTCCAGCAAACAGTTTTAATCTGCCAGGAAGTTTCATACCCAATATTTGCTTGTATTCAGTATCAACGAAATCACAGAATGATTTCAGTTCCTCTATATTCACAGTGTAAATGTGAAAATCTTGGAAATTCACAATTTCCATGTCAATGGAAAGAAAGTCTGCACTTGTTTGAACTCCACTGTGTGCCACGCGGGCTGCACAACCGATGCTTTGGATGTTCATCTTGAGAAAACTGTTTTTAGTGTGGAATAATCATTGTTTGTTCCTGCCCTCTTGTACCCATCAGAGTTGGTATTACAGTTATCTGCACATAATGCGACAATCTTGTCAACTATATCTTGCTTTTTTAAAATATCCAGAATGTAGCTAGCTAATACACTACTGGCCATTAAAATTGCTACACCACGAGGATGACGTGCTACAGACGCGAAATTTAATCGACAGGAAGATGCTGTGATATGCAAATGATTAGCATTTCAAAGCATTCACACAAGGTTGGCGATACCTACAACGTGCTGACATGAGGAAAGTTTCCAACCGATTTCTCATACATAAACAGCAGATGACCGGCGTTGCCTGGTGAAACGTTGTTGTGATGCCTCGTGTAAGAAGAAACGCGTAGCATCATGCTTCCGACTTTGATAAAGGTCGGATTGTAGCCTACCGCGATTGCGGTTTATCGTATCGCGACATTGCTGCTCGCGTGGGTCGAGATCCAATGACTGTTAGCAGAATATGGAATCGGTGGGTTCAGGAGGGTAATACGGAACGCCGTGCTGGATCCCAACGGCCTCGTATCACTATCAGTCGAGATGACAGGCATCTTATCCGCATGGCTGTAACGGATCGTGTGGCCACGTCTCGATCCCTGAATCAACAGATGGGGACGTTTGCAAGACAACAACCATCTGCACGAACAGTTCGACGACGTTTGCAGCAGCGTGGACTATCAGTTCGGAGACCATGGCTGCGGTTACCCTTGACGCTGCATCACGGCTGGTCCTGGCGGAGGTTCGAGTCCTCCCTCGGGCATGGGTGAGTGTGTTTGTCCTTAGGATAATTTAGGTTAAGTAGTGTGTAAGCTTAGGGGCTGATGACCTTAGCAGTTAAGTCCCATAAGATTTCACACACATTTGAACATTTTTGAACGCTGCATCACAGATAGGAGCGCCTGCGATGGTGTACTCAACGACGAACCTGGGCGCACGAATGGCAAAACGTCATTTTTTCGGATGAATCCAGGTTCTGTTTACAGCATCATGATGGTCGCATCCGTATTTGGCGACATCGCGGTGAACGCACATTGGAAGCGTGTATTCGTCATCGCCATACTGACGTATCACCTGGCGTGATGGTATGGGATGCCATTGGTTACACGTCTCGGTCACCTCTTGTTCGCATTGACGGCACTTTGAACAGTGGACGTTACATTTCAGATGTGTTACGACCCGTGGCTCTACCCTTCATTCGATCCCTGCGAAACCCTACATTTGAGCAGGATAATGCACGACCACATGTTGCAGGACCTGTACGAGCCTTTCTGGATATAGAAAATGTTCGACTGCTGCCCTGGCCAGCACATTCTCCAGATCTCTCACCAATTAAAAACGTCTGGTCAATGGTGGCCGAGCAACTGGCTCGTCACAATACGCCAGACACTACTCTTGACGAACTGTGATATCGTGTAGAAGCTGCACGGGCAGCTGTACCTGTACACGCCATCCAAACTCTATATGACTCAATGCTCAGGCATATCAAGGCCGTTATTACTGCCAGAGGTGGTTGTTCTGGGTACTGATTTCTCAGGATCTATGCACCCAAATTTCGTGCAAATGTAATCACATGTCACTTCTAGTATAATATATTTGTCCAATGAATACCCGTTTATCATCTGCATTTCTTCTTGATGTAGCAATTTTAATGGCCAGTAGTGTAATTCTGTCGTTTCTCTACCAGTGTTCTGAAGGCTACTTTGCACTGAACATCTGTGGCAGGAATAAAATACCTGAGTAGAATCGGCTCTAGCCGATTTGTGATTTGACTTGATGCATCAACCATCACATACTTAGCATTTTTACTGAACTTCATGCACTGCGTATGGCGATAAAACGTTCACTAATAGCGACTCACATTTTGCCCTTGAATATGTGAATTTCTTCTTCAATAGATCTCTGATGAGAAGAGCTGTGCAGACAATTGAACGGAAAGAATGATTGTGCTTTCGATATGGAACGCAAAGAGCCCTCCTGTCACAGCGATAAGTTTGTCTTCTTCTGTTTGTAGTTCATTCATGCTTACAAAAGAAATTATGCTGCTAGAAGTTCTCACAGAAACTGCCAACAAGTGCTTCTTTTTCTTTACGTGTTGAGTTTTATCGGCGTGTTCAATGGAAAAAACTGAATGACACAACGTACATTCTGCCTTCGTACTCGTGGTTTCCGCTAAGAAAGGGACCTCTTCTTTCATGGTTTTCGAGAAATATCTCGTCCTCTTCCCATATTAACGGTCACGAGCTAGTCTCATAAACTAGAAAACAGACAATGGTGCACACAAAGCAAGCTTGCCGAACCCAGTGTTGGAACTGCCGCCTACTCCTCATTGTTGTCTGTAACAGTCCGGAGACATCGTTTCGGATGCATCTACTGAAAATTTTCGTCATCTAACAGTGAATAGCTAATTCGTAACTACAAATATAATCGATCATTGATAACCCTATAACGTTACATCCATCTGTCGTTTCTGCAGTAGCAAATAATCAATACGAATCGCGAACCCAACGCATAAGTCACTGGCACTGAGCATGATGATGGAAAATCTTTTGTTCACACCTCTCCTCATGCCGTGACCTAAATTATGCATGTTTATTTGACCTTTGCGTTCAGGACAAATCAAATATTAAAAACTATATCTGTTACATTAAATTGATGTAAACTTAAATAAAGACAGAAAATGAAGCAAATGAAGATAAGGTTATTGCTGATTACAAAAATTCGGGACATTTGGGATCCATTTGAATATTTTGCGAGACAACGGGACATAGAACGTAAAAAAGGACATCGCTTTAAAAACGGGACTTCTGGTCATCCTGTCTTATCCAGATTACAAATATGTATTCACACTGCCGCATTCTGCGATTTGCCCCGTTTTACTGAGTCTTTCCAGACAAATAAAGGCGCAGATCTAGGTTTCGAACCGGGTAGGGTCACTGTTCGTTACTGTCCTCCCTTCCAAATTTAACTTGCTATCACACTAACAGTTAATGAGCCAAAGATAACGAAGTTTTTATAACGAGAACTATATTATTAATGTTGGAGTAAAACATTTCGTACAATTTATGTACACCAGTGCTTAGTACATCGTTTGACCATACTTTCCGAGACATTCAAATCAGATTAAAACATCACCTAAAAGTGTTTGTCCACTTATTTGAGAAGTACCTGTGTTAAACAATTGTTTTAAGAACTACAATAATAACAAACTTTTACAGTTTTGACAGTTTCGTAATTTATACGTAAAATTAATCTGTGATAGTAACTGGTCTGGAGCTCTGAAGTAAAAACGTGCAAGTGCTCCCCACTCGCCTCTACAATTAACAGCGTTGCATATTATGCAACATTCCATCCATAATCTGGCCACTGGAAACAACAGTAACACCATGAGGCTGTAGCAAGACCTTAGATCATTCTGCATTATGAATGCAGTATATTTGTGAAATAAGAGTCGCCTGACCATGGGAGAAGGTATAGGAAATAGGGTTCAGAAACAGAAGCCGATATCACAATTGTCAAACATTCAGGCACATAAAAAACATTGAATCTGACTGAAATGTGCCTGTTTAAAAACAAAAACACAGAGAACTAACACAAAAAAGCTGAAGCTAATTATGTGGGACTTGGATTAACGTCGTTACTAAAACAGATACTTGTTGACATTGTACATCTACATGATTACTCTGCAATTCACATTTAAGTGCTTGGCAGGGGGTTCATCGAACCACAATCATACTATCTCTCTACCATTTCACTCCCGAACAGCGCGCGGGAAAAACGAACACCTAAACCTTTCTGTTCGAGCTCTGATTTCTCTTATTTTATTTTGATGATCATTCCTACCTATGTAGGTCGGGCTCAACAAAATATTTTCGCATTCGGAAGAGAAAGTTGATGACTGAAATTTCGTAAATAGATCTCGCCGCGACGAAAAACGTCTTTGCTTTAATGACTTCCATCCCAACTCGCGTATCATATCTGCCACACTCTCTCCCCTATTACGTGATAATACAAAACGAGCTGCCCTTTTTTGCACCCTTTCGATGTCCTCCGTCAATCCCACCTGGTAAGTGTCCTGCCAACGAAACGCAACCTTTGGCTCGCCTTCCCCACAATGTTATCTGTGTGGTCTTTCCAACTGAAGTTGTTCGTAATTATAACACGCAGGTACTTAGTTGAATTGACAGCCTTGAGAATTGTACTATTTATCGAGTAATCGAATTCCAATGGATTTCTTTTGGAACTCATGTGGATCACTTCACACTTTTCGTTATTTAGCGTCAACTGCCACCTGCCACACCATACAGCAATCTTTTCTAAATCGCTTGGCACCTGATACTTGTCTTCGGGAGACCTTAGTAGATGCTAAATTACACCATCATCTGCGAACAGCCTAACAGAACTGCTCAGATTGTCACCCAGGTCATTTGTATAGATCAGGAACAGCAGAGGTCCCAGGACGCTTCCCTGGGGAGCACCTTATATCACTTCAGTTTTACTCGATGATTTGAGTCTATTACTACGAACTGCGACCGTCCTGACAGGAAATCACGAATCCAGTTGCACAACTGAGACGATACCCCATAGGCCCGCAGCTTGATTAGAAGTCGCTTGTGAGGAACGGTGTCCAAAGCTTTCCGGAAATCTAGAAATACGGAATCAACTTGAGATCCCCTGTCGATAGCGGCCATTACTTCGTGCGAATAAAGGTCTAGCTAGCTGCGTTGCACAAGAACGATGTTTTCTGAAACCATGCTGATTACGTATCAATAGATCGTTCCCTTCGAGGTGATTCATAACGTTTGAATACAGTATATGCTCTAAAACCCTACTGCAAACCGACGTCAATGATATAGGTCTGTAGTTCGATGGATTACTCCTACTACCCTTCTCAAACACTGGTGCGACCTGCGCAATTTTCCAATCTGTAGGTACAGATCAATCGGTGAGCGAGCGGTTGTATATGATTGCTAAGTAGGGAGCTATTGTATCAGCGTAATCTGAAAGGAACCTAATCGGTATACAATCTGGACCTGAAGACTTGCCCGTATCAAGCGATTTGAGTTGCTTCGGAACCCCTAAGGTATCTACTACTAAGGAATTCATGCTAGCAGCTTTTCGCGTTTCAAATTCTAGAATATTCCATTCGTCTTCCCTGGTGAAGGAATTTCGGAAAACTGCATTCAATAACTCCGCTTTAGCGGCACAGTCGTCGGTAACAGTACCATCGGCACTGCGCAGCGAAGGTATTGACTGCGTCTTGTCGCTTGTGTACTTTACATACGACCAGAATTTCTTCGGAGTTTCTACCAAATTTCGAGACAATGTTTCGTTGTGGAACACTCACGTTAAATACGTAGTTCTCACATCCCGAGTGGACACTAGGGAGCTCAGGCACCATTTTCGACCGTGCATCTGGAAATCTTTACTTCAGAACACGGTGAGTAGGGCCTCGAAACCTCCTAGACTGCCACTCAAATCTTGAGTAAAGCATCTATGCCACAATTCGACAGCAAATACGGGCTGTCCTGGTGTAGACTACGTTACGTGAGAAGCTGTTAACAACCTTCCAACTGGTTGTACTGCCCGCTTTTATTCATGAAAGAAATGTTGTTTAAGTGTATAGTGATCTGTGTCAATCACGTTACATATGAAATACAATCGGTGTGTGCACTCATCTTTAAATGTTTCGCTTAGTTCCATGACTGTTATCTGAGGTCTGCACACAATGGTTCTGTGAACATAGAAATTAAGTGAATGTGGCACGTAGGGACTACTGAAAGTAAGTTAGACGTGTCGTCCAACGCTAAGAGCATTGCACAACAAAAGTGGCACATTGTCAGGAGAGGTACCCAAGTTTGCTGTAGAAACAGTTCTGCTGCGGTACGGGGAAAAGGTACATTACGGCGTGGGAGTGAAATGACGCGACAACGGGAAACTTACTTCAAAGTTGCCGCGCGGTTCTAGGCGCTTCAGTCCAGAACCGCGCGACTGCTACGGTCGCAGGTTCGTATCTTGCCTCGCGCATGGATGTGTGTGATGTCCTTAAAGTCCAGTGAAACTGTCAGAAAAAAAGCCTGTACCTTGCAAAAGGTGGAGTAGAAGATTTTATTTTTTTAACTCGTTCATATTGTTGGAAAAGTTACAAAACCAAGTTTTGCCAACAAAATTTCTCTTGGGAAAACTTTCTGCAGTCAAAAAACTTCGAAAATTTCGGCCTTTTTTCAGTTTTTTCAAAATATCTCAGTTTCATTTGCTCCTATCGCTTTAACGTCTATTTTCTTTTTTAAAGAGCACAAAATTCTCTACAAATTTGATTCTAATCATTTTTTTCTACTCCCAGTATCTAAGGCGCTACAGCGCGTCAAAAAATACCAATTTTTCAAATTTCGAGCAAAGTGGCAAATTACCTAATTTTTGAACACTGTTATTTCAGTTTCTATTTGTATAGTATAAACATATTACTCATCATCTTATTCATTGGCATTTACCATCTCACTCTGCTGCAGGGCCAGGACAAACAGCATCATATTCAGTAACTACGAACACATTCACGTTGGATTGCGTGAAGTTTATTTATGTCACAATATCTAATACGATTGCATGCTGGTGCCGTACATTTTCTACAGTAGATTGACGTTAATGATCAGTTATAAGTAAAAGTATGTAGGAATTGTTCTTTAGCGGACAAAAGCGTATTTATTCTTTGGCGGGCGGCAGGCGATTATCTCTGATGATTGTTCACAGCGCGCTGACAGCTATTAGCACACAACAATAAGGGTCCTACAGTTTGGAGTCGCTTCCATTCAGTATATGTTGTGGTGCTGAAAATGAGTGTGTCTGACATGAATTTGTGTTTCATTTGCGAAAAAACTGTGGTGAGTGGTGGACGCAATGTGAAAAAGAAGTCGGCCGGAGTGGCCGTGCAGTTCTAGGCACTTCAGTCTGGAACCGTGTGACCGCTACGGTCGCAGGTTCGAATCCTGCCTCGGGCATGGATGTGTGTGATGTCCTTAGGTTAGTTAGGTTTAAGTAGTTCTAAGTTCTAGGGGACTGATGACCATAGATGTTAAGTCCCATAGTGCTCAGAGCCATTTGAACCATTTGTGAAAAAGAAAGGACTGAGCACACTTATCGATTGTAGTGTTAAACACAGGGAGTCTGCCCACACCCGTTTTTTGAAAATGCTCAGTGAAGTGATGTTGCATGAAGCATGCTACAAGAAGTACGTTAATGAGAGAATGATAGAAGCTAGCCTTCGACAGCCTCAGGAACCAACAGGCGTGTACGTCGGTCGCAGGAAGGTCAGTTCAATTTCAAAGAGAAATGCTTCTTATTTGCAAAAGGGAATTCTGATGACTTTTTAACCAAGCAATTAAGATTGCCTTATGCCAAACGAAATTTTGTTTACAAAGTAATGAAACTGGAAGTGCAATCGACAGTGTTAGAACAGGCTAAACGACGTGGTGATGAATTTGGTCAACAAGTGATAGAGCGGATTCAAAATGTAAATGATTTGGTTGCTGCAGATGGGTGATACCACACATTTTGCTACAGAAAGTTCTTTCACCGTGTTTCAGCTACTGGACAGAATCGAGGTTACCGACCTGCAAGACAAGTAGATGAAGGCATGGAGGCTATATTTGCCTACCTGGAAACCAATCCGGAAGAATGTCAGTTTTCTATGGACGATCTGTTAGAGCAAATACCCACATCACCTCGTCCTGATATTCGAACTGTCAAGGCTCGCATTTTCCAGAAATATGGTGACGATGTGGTGATAGCTGAAACAGCTACAAAGCCAGGCACAAGAAGATGCTGACGTTATGATTGTAACATCTGCCATTTCAAGAACCAAAGATTTTGGAAGTGTTGTCATTGTAGGAGAAGATGTTGATCTGCTTTTGCTCATGACCGGTTTGGGGCAAGGCATTGAAAACTTATTTTTCTTAAAGCCAGGAAGAGGAAAAGCAGAAAACAAGTGGTTTTCCACTGCATCTTACAAGTATGACAGTGAATATATTCTGTTCACTCGCGCCTTTAGCGGATGTGATGCGACATCCGCTTCTTTTGGTCAAGGAAAAATTAAGTGCTGCAATATTGTTACGAAAAATGAACTCCTAACCTCAGCGCTTTGCACGTTCAATAAACCACATGCTACCCGTGAAGAAATAATAACAACAGGAGAACAGGTTACTATCGCATTGTATAGTGGAGGTGTCAGCAGTTCCCGCACACTACACCATTTGCGGTACCAGCTATCCGCCAAGTCTGCCACAAAAAGCAAACTCAATCTTGCACGGTTGCCACCTACACAAGATGCTGCACAACGTCATTCGTTGCGGACTTACCAACAAGTCCAAAGTTGGATGGAAAACTGGAAACCTTCTGAGAAATGGGGCTGAAATCACAGTGACCACGGTCCAATATTCGTTATAATGAGCCAACATCCAGCACCTGAAGCACTTCTTCACATTGTTCCATGCTCATGTAAGCTGAACTGTGGCGGAGCGTGCTCCTGCAGAAAAGCGGGTTTGAAATGTTCTTCAATTTGCAAGAAATGTATTGGGGTCAACTGTGAAAACGTGCCAAAATTTTTATATGAAGACAGTGAAGAAGATGTTATGGAGGATGTTGAGGAACCGCTGACGAAATCAACGAACTTGCTGAGGCTGACTCGCTGTTTAAAGAAAAGGTCAATCTGGAATCAACTCTATGTACAGACCCTGAATCCGTAACTCAAGGTATTTCTGGTGACACTGAGGAACCTGGCCCATCAAAACGTTGGAAGTGATGCTCATACCTGTCTCAAGTGCACTAAAGTGCGATATTACAAGTATTACATACCGAGAACTGTCAACATTTTTAGTAACTGACAATGCATTTTAATTGTAATAAAGCTACTTATTTTTAATGTCAACTGTGTGGCCTTTATACACAAGAATAATTACCTACCTAATTAGGTTGCCTATTGCACTAATAATAGTTCGGTTTCCTGAGACAATTTATTTTGTGTGTGTTTGTGAGTCAGTTAATGATGTATTTTTATATTTATAGTTTTACAAATACCAAGGCTGAGTTGTCCCATAGTGAACTTCATATAGTGATTTAAGAATCACAATAGTTGGGTGCCCAGCAATCCTCATGTTGCATACAGAGAAATTGAATACCTGAAAGTGAGGTGGTAAATTCCAACATATAGGATGATGTATAATGTATTTATACTACAAAAACAGAAACTGAAAAAATAGTGTTCAAAAATAAGGTATCTTGCCACTATGCTCAAAATTTGAAAAATTGGTGTTCTTTTGACGCGCTGCAGCGCCTTAGATACTGGGAGTAGAAAAAAATGGTAAGAATCAAATTTGTAGAGAATTTTGTGCTCTTTAAAAAAGAAAATAGACGTTAAAGCGATAGGAGCAAATGAAACTGAGATATTTTGAAAAAACTGAAAAATGTCTGTAACTTTCGAAGTTTTTTCACCGCACAAAGTTTTCCCAAGAGAAATTTTGTTGGCAAAACTTGGTTTTGTAACTTTTACAACAATATGAACGAGTTAAAAAAATAAAATCTTCTACCCCACCTTTTGCAAGGTATATCTGCATTTTGATTGGACTGTTAGGTTAGTTAGGTTTAAGTAGTTCTAAGTTCTAGGGGACTGATGACTTAAAATTATTCAAATGGCTCTGAGCACTACGGGACTTAACATCTGAGGTCATCAGTCCCCTAGAAATTAGAACTACTTAAACCTAACTAACCTAAGGACTTCACACACATTCATGCCCGAGGCAGGATTCGAACCTGCGACCGTAGCAGTCGCGCGGTTCCGGACTGAAGCGCCTAGAACCGCTCGGCCACCGCGGCCGGCGGACTGATGACCACAGATGTTAAGTCTCATAGTGCTCAGAGCCATTTTACTTCAAAGTTGAAGTTGTCGGAACAGTACGATTCTTGAGCGCAAAAGTCTAAACTGCACACAGATGCGCAGTGAAATTTTAGTGGTATATGGACCAAATGCAGTGTCGTGTCCAGCCATAGCGATATGGAGCCAACAATTTGACCAAGGCCATACAGATGCGAGCTATGCTGATACGCCATACAGTCCACATCGTCCACCATGCGATTCCCATCTGTTCGTCAAGTTGAAAGAACATTTGGTGAGAAACAGATTTTCCATCGATGAGGATGTCCACACAGGGATTCTCGAATGGCGCTGTGACCAAGGAGCGAATTTCTATCGTCGAAGAGCTGAAAGATTGGAAGAAAAAATGGTTCAAATAGCTATGAGCACTATGGGACTTAACTGCTGTGGTCATCAGTCCCCTACATCTTAGAACTACTTAAACCTAACTAACCTAAGGACATCACACACATCCATGCCCGAGGCAGGATTCGAACCTGCGAAGGTAGCGGTCCCGCGGTTCCAGACTGTAGCGCCTACAACCGCTTGACCACCCCGGCCGGCGATTGGAAGAAAGTTCAGAT
The DNA here is from genome assembly GCF_021461385.2 of Schistocerca piceifrons. Classification (NCBI taxonomy): domain Eukaryota; kingdom Metazoa; phylum Arthropoda; class Insecta; order Orthoptera; family Acrididae; genus Schistocerca; species Schistocerca piceifrons. The sequence continues at coordinate 541,453,355 of NC_060138.1, read as the reverse complement.
CGTTGTATGCAGAGATTTGGTAACTACTTTGGAAAATAGTGTCATATATCTGTGTCAGCTTGAAGTGTAGTGCAATTTTCAATAAAAATTATTTGACTCCTAAAATAACCCGTAACTTACTTTCAAAAGTCTCCTCGTAGCTTCCTGTGGTTGCCACCTATGTTCGGGGAAGTCAGTCTTGTTGTTATTGCACTATTGGCCATTAAAATTGCTACACCAAGAAGACATGCAGATGGTAAACGGGTATTCATTGGACAAATATATTATACTAGAATTGACATGTGATTACATTTTCACGCAATTTGTGTGCATAGCCTGAGAAATCAGTGCCCAAAACAACCACCTCTGGCAGTAATAACGGCCTTGATATGCCTGAGCATTGAGTCATATAGAGTTTGGATGGTGTGTACAGGTACAGCTGCCCATGCAGTTTCAACACGATATCACAGTTCGTCAAGAGTAGTGACTGGCGTATTGTGACGAGCCAGTTGCTCGGCCACCATTGACCAGACGTTTTTAATTGGTGAGAGATCTGGAGAATGTGCTGGCCAGGGCGGCAGTCGAACATTTTCTATATCCAGAAAGGCTCGTACAGGTCCTGCAACATGTGGTCGTGCATTATCCTGCTCAAATGTAGGGTTTCGCAGGGATCGAATGAAGGGTAGAGCCACGGGTCGTAACACATCTGAAATGTAACGTCCACTGTTCAAAGTGCCGTCAATGCGAACAAGAGGTGACCGAGACGTGTAACCAATGGCACCCCATACCATCACGCCGGGTGACACGCCAGTATGGCAATGATGAATACACGCTTCGAATGTGACCAACGCGAGCAGCAATGCAGCGATACGATAAACCGCAATCGTGATAGGCTAGAATCCGACCTTTATCAAAGTCGGAAACGTGATGGTACGCATTTCTCCTCCTTACACGTGGCATCACAACAACGTTTCACCAGGCAACGCCGGTCAACTGCTGTTTGTGTATGAGAAATCGGTTGGAAACTTTCCTTCTGTCAGCACATTGTAGGTGTCGCCACCGGCACCAACTTTGTGTGGATGCTCTGAAAAGCTAATCATTTGCGTATCACAGCATTTTCTTCCTGTCGGTTAAATTTCCCTTCTGTAGCACGTCATCTTCGTGGTGTAGCAATTTTAATGGCCAGTAGTGTATTTCTTAGTGGGGATCTTCCCCCTTCTGTCTTACCACCCCGCAACGGCCTGCAGTTTGTCAGTTCCTCATGTGGCCTCACAAACTGTAAATGACTAATTGTTTGCAGCATTTAAGGTGAGCCTGTCAGCGGGCGTGTTTTTCAAAGCAGCTGAAAAGTTTCCTGTGTTAAACAAAGCTCGCAAATTTTTAGAATTTTTGCCATTTCGAGACAGTTAGTTTTCGTTAAGGTGTATTAACGGAAAGTTACTTGAAAATTTTGGAAATTAATACATATAGAAATATAAACACTTTCTAGAAAATGTTATTTGTTGGTTGGTCATGACCGCCTTGACCGTCCCGCCATCCTCCCTAGGAATGAATTGATAAGACGTAATCTCCTGCGCTGACTGCAAGTGTCTGTCTGATACGAACCTTGACACAGGCGCACGTCTCACACATTATCGAACTGCTCCTGGTTGAACGTCCTTCTTAGAAGGTCACCCGGCTAGCACGCCGACCGCACAAGGAAACAGCCGCGACCTTGCCTAAGACTGTTCAGCCTTTCCTCGCCAGCGACTCTCCCGGACACAGCTCGCTATGCAATGTGCCTGCAGTGAACGTATCCCTATTTCTTTCGGTTATCAATATATTCCTACCAAATGAGAGGTGTGACAGTGAGTGGATACAATACTCTGCGACTGCAATTTTCATTCGTCTATTTTCCTTACTACTTCTATTGTAGTGCTACCCACTCATCCTCTAGTCACTGTCGAACGACATATTTAAATTAAGCAGACTGTTGAAGTATTGGCCCTAGTACAACTTCGTAATGCTTGGTATACTGATGTACACTGAGGTGACAAAATTCATGGGATACGGACCTTCTTTCGACCGGCGTATGTAGAAAATCGTCTTGGCATGAATTCAGCAAATCGTTGGAATACCCTTGCAGAAATATTAAGCTATTCTGCTTCTATAGCCGATAATAAGTCCAAAAGAGTTGCCTGCGCAGGATGTACTGCACGAACTGACCACCCAATTATGATCCATGCATGTTGGATGGCATATATATCGTGTGATTTGAGTGGCCAAACCATTCGCTCGAATTATCCAGAATCTTCTTCAAACCAACTGCGAGCGACTATGGTCCGGCGACATGGCGCATTGTTTTCCACAAAAATTCCATCTTTCTTTGCAAACTTGAAGTCCATGAATGGCCTCCAAGTAGCCGAACATAGTCATTTCCAGTCAATGATCCATGTAAACAATGTCCACACCACTATGGAGCCATCACCAGATTCCACAGTGCGTTGTAGACACGTTGGCCGATGGCTTCGTGAAGTCTGCGGCACACTCGAACGCTACCATCAGCTCTTACCAACTGAAATCGGGACCCATCTGACCAAGCCACTGTTTTCCAGTGTCAACGTTCCAACCGATATGGTTACAAACCCAAAAAAGGGACAGCAGGCGAATCGTGCAGTTAGCAAAGATCCTCGCGTCGGTCGTCTACTGCCATAGCCCATAACGGCAAATTCCGCCGCCTGTACTAACGGATACGTTCATCGTACATCCCCATTGATTCCTGCGGTTATTTCACCCAGTGCTGTTTGTCCGTTAGCACAGACAACTCTACAAAAACGTCGCTGCTCTCGGTCGTTAAGTGAAGTCCATCGGCCACTGCAGTGTCCGTAGTAAAAGGTAGTGCCTCACATTGTGGATCTCGGAATATTTAATTCGCCTAACTATTTCCGAAATGGAATGTCTTATATGTCTACCACCAACTATCATTCCGCTTTCAAAGTCTGTTAATTCCCATCGTGCGGCCTTAATCACGTCGAAAACCTTTTGGCTTGAATCACCTGAGTACAAATTACAGCTCCGTCAATGCACTGCCTTTTTATACATTGTGTAAGCGATACTACTGCCATCTGTACATGTGGATCAAGCCATTCCATGACTTTCGTCACCTCATGCTATGTCGGTCCACGCTCTCGGTTATACTATTGGATAATATTACTGATTCTTACACTTTAAAAGTTAATACGAATACAAAACACACGTTCTTCGCTCGCATTACCCTCTCGCAGAAACGGTAGAAATAAAATCGTAGTGGTCACTTCTGTGACACCACATTATTCACATAAACTTTTCCTCAGAAGAAACACTTCTGGGTAAAGTTCGTCTAATAGGTACACTCGGTCTATTAGTAAAATACAGCAGAAATGAAAGTCACGCCGGATGTGTCGAATGACGCGTAATAGAAACTCTAATGTTCTCATTATATACTGGTGTACAAAACTTAAGACGATACTAACTTTCGTATGAAATGTTACTGGCAAGTAAGATGACTGCCTGTTGCTACTCTAACCCCTGTATGTGGGCTAGCGGAATCGCAGGTGTGTCATGGGGTTGCCTACCTGCAGCTGCCTAGAATTCCGTAACTGTTTTTCTCTGTGCGGGTAGATGTTTTTTAAATTCTCAACAAAGGAGGGGGGGGGGGGGGTGAGACCGAGTGTGTTAACGAACTGGATCGTCTTAGAGGAACCCTTTGCCGTTTTATGCACCCATGTCTCCATAGCCCAACTGCTTGTATTCACGCCACAGCCAGGGCGCAAAACAGGAGGGCTGAAAAAGCGCAAGCACCCTTTGCTGCTTCGGATCAACTTCAAATTTCGTCGAATAGTTTTGGAGGATCCTTAGTAGTTACACCCTGTACACCAGAACAAACACGGTTGTCGCACTGCACTCTAAAGAGGTGTGATTGCTTTCAATGGTCTTACGGGACAACAATGTACCAGGTGATCAGAAAGTCAGTATAAATTTGAAAACTTAATAAACCACGGAATTATGTAGATAGAGAGGTAAAAATTGACACACATGCTTGGAATGACATGGGGTTTTATTAGAACAAAAAAAAAAGTATTGCTAGACGCGTGAAAGATCTCTTGCGCGCGTCGTTTGGTGATGATCGTGTGCTCAGCCGCCACTTTCGTCATGCTTGGCCTCCCAGGTCCCGAGACCTCAGTCCGTGCGATTATTGGCTTTGGGGTTACCTGAAGTCGCAAGTGTGTCGTGATCGACCGACATCTCTAGGGATGCTGAAAGACAACATCCGACGCCAATACCTCACCATAACTCTGGACATGCTTTACAGTGCTGTTCACAACATTATTCCTCGACTACAGCTATTTTTGAGGAATGATGGTGGACATATTGAGCATTTCCTTTAAAGAACATCATCTTTGCTTTGTCTTACTTTGTTATGCTAATTATTGCTATTCCGATCAGATGAAGCGCCATCTGTCGGACATTTTTGAACGTTTGTATTTTTTTGGTTCTAATAAAACCTCATGTGTTTCCAAGCATGTGTGTCAATTTGTACCTCTCTATCTACATTATTCAGTGATTTATTCAGTTTTCAAATTTATACTGACTTTTTGATCACCCGGTACTTAGAGAAGGGTTGAATCGCCCGGTGGGCGCCAGTGGTGTCAAAGATGGTCAAGTAAGTCGCCCTGTTGCTCATTGCACTGCGAAGTTTCGTTTTCGACCAGGAAACATGTGGGAATCAACGCCCTAAGGAAAGGTTTGGTTTCATTCACGCTTTTATGTCATCCCCTGACTAATTTTTGTGTCGGTTCTCAGTGGTGCTGTGTCTGAAATGGTTGGCTCGACCACCCATAATGAAACAGCATCTTTTCAACGCTGGGCGTCGCAGTTTTGCGACTAGGACGACCTCCACATGCTCAGAAGTTCATGTTTGTCAGACGCAGATTGTACTTGCTTCAATCGTCTTCTTTTTACATGCTATGTTTTTTCTCCCACAAGATTACTGATGCGCACTCTTTACTCTTCCGCTTTAACTGAAACTCGCCCACAACCATAGGTGGAAAGACAGCCTGCCAACAACACCTTGACCACCCACGGTATGGCCCGCCCGGCTAGCTGAGCGGCCTAATGCGCTGCTTCCCGAGCGGGAAGGCGTGCTCGTCCCCGGCACGAATCCGTCCGTCGAATTTGTGTCGAGGTCCGGTGTGCCGGCCAGCCTGTGGATAGTTTTTAAGGCGGTTTTCCATCTACCTCGGCAAATGCGGACTGATTCCCCCTATTCCGCCTCAGTTACACTCTGTCGGCGATTGCTGCGCAAACAAAATTTCCACTTCCACGTACACACACCACCACCATTACTCTACCACACAAACATTTGAGGTGACACTCGTCTGGTCGTCTGGTATGAGCCGTTCCTGAGGAGGGCGAGGGGGGGGGGGGGGGGGGCACAGGGGACCAAACCGCACAATAACCCTGGGTTCGGTGTGGGGCCGCGGTGGCGTGGGTGGACTGCTGTGGCTTGTTGTGCGGTTGTGAACCACTGAGGACTACGGTGGGACGAAGCCTCTCCGCCGTTGCTAGGTTCCCGGTTTAATGCACACAATACAATACACGGCCACGGCACATTCAAATCCAAAAACGCAGACAACGTTATGCCGATGAGTCTCTCTATGTGAGGCAAGTCTGACTGCCCCCTCATACAGGCTTAGTCAGCCTAGCACGCGGCTGCAACAGGGAAGCTGATAACGCATAAATCACGGGCAAGTCCAAACGACACGCTACATCGAGGAACCGATTTGAGGGTCAAATTGGCCTCTCTGAGTTACAGGAAATCGACTGCTGCTTTTAGTCCAGGAGATATCGTAGACGCTTAGCAACAACGGGAACTTGACAATTACTAACATATCCTAGCAATCTATAGCAACTTTCGTTGCTGGCAGTACAGTCCACAAGCAGTCCTACCACCCGACAGGTGAAGGTCTTGGGCACCTTTGAGCCGAATTTCAAACTTATGCGTCGCAATGGGAGATAGTTATAGGGTTGCGAAAAAATGATCCTGTAATCATGTTGTGCAATGTGTGTAACAAAGCCTAATACTTCTTATCGACAGTACAACAATCTTCTTTGCTATTCTAGTAAGCCGAGGAGAATGTGTAAAACATATTATTCCCTTCTTCGTTGGATTTTGTTAATGTTATTAGAGCACAGAACAAGACTTGCATACCTTAGCACCTTGGGAGACTATTTAGCCGTGAAAATCGGTTGACAAGGAGACAAGGAGTATACACAAAAACAATGCTGAAACTTGTGATAGAACGACTAACCTGGAACCATAAGCAACTCTGGGAGAGGTTGGTACACCACCAAATAAACAACACGCTACTCCGGCAAAATCGAAGTATATTGTTGGGGTTTTTTGTCCTCCAGTTTGTTTGGTGTACATGAGTCACAAGAAAAACGCAAAGCCACAATGGCCACTCAGCAGAATTCACAGAGCCTATACGATAGACGCTAATTCTGCCTCACAAGCAACACTTCTCCTTTTAACTCCGTATAAAATCACAATAACACAGTTGCTGTCATGTAGGACTTGGAAACGAAAAACCAGGGTAGTTCTGAATCTTCTTGGCAACAACTCGAACTGTATTCTTCAAGATAATAAAAAATCTCACCTCACAGTCACGACCGAAGGTCATCAGCGACGATTTAATTCAACACTGAGAAGAGTTCACAACCAGATAAGAAACATCGTCCAACGTACCAATGGGAAGATGAAAATTACGTAACGACTCTAGATAAGCTCTGTTAATTTACGCTACCAGCGTCTAAGCCTATAGGTACTGTTAAAATCAAAAGCGTACTTTCAAAACGCCAGTAAAGTCATTGCCTACACGACTGTTCACTTTCAGACTTTATCAACGTAAAAGGAAGAATTACAAAACTTATTGCGCCATTGAGATACGGCTGCTATCAGACACAGACCCTGCCTCAGCCAACAACTCCAGATTCGGGTTTTTTTCTAACAATATTGGGGAAAAATACTTTCTGTGGGGAACTTTTGGGGAAACGGAAACGGTGAAGAAATTTTTCGGAAAGAAAAATTCGGTACCAGGGAAACTGGTGAACCATTTGCTCTGTCTAGCCTTACTACTTATGCCATCACTGATATTTTAGTTAAAACAACACATATTTAGTTTTCTAGACATTCACTAGATGTCACTATCTCTTCTGATCAATCGATACACCTTTCCTTTTGTGGAAGGCGTTGGGTTCACCACGGTGATACCTCTCCGTGACGTCACGATGATGAGTAAAATGCCCAGTTTTGACAGTTTGAGATGTCTATCAACATTCGTGGTCTATCGAGTGCTGAGGAAACGCCATATTGGATTTTGTCGTTTTATTTGAATCTTGTATTTGATGGGTTTTGTATTGCAACGTAAGTCCTTTGAAAATATGCTGTTTCAGATATTGAGGATCTCTCAAAAAGGCGTCGGTAGTGGTATAATTTGTTATAATTAAATATAAGGCAATGACAGACGGTGGTTAAGAGTCTTCAGGGGGTTAAGGTAAAAAGGATAGGTACGGATTTTATGTGTTCACAGTAGCGTAGTTGATAGGAGTGTCAAGTTGCGAAGTGAGATATGGATGGAGCGCTAATGATAAATCGATAGAATAATGAAAAAAGCCTGAAGAAACTAAGAAAAGCCCTTGACAATTTTTTTTTATTTTTCTGGACAAGTTATTGTTTCTTTACGAATTAAAAATTTTACTTTATGTACTGTAATGTTTTCATATGTACGATAATTTTATGGCCCTGAACACATAAATCCAGCTCTTCAAGCTGCCAACACTGTTAATAAATAATATTGTACAGGAACAGATAGATTAGGATATTTGGGGAAAAGGTGGCGAAGTTGTATCATTTTGTCTAGTATGGGGGAATTTCGAAAACTCAGTCTGGAAACGCTGCTCTCATCCAGCGCCGCATTTGTTCTGGTGACATTTATAACATTTCTGTCGACTAAGACGTCAGGCAAGTCACTTTACTAATATTTACACTTATTGATAATATCTTGTCCTACAGTGATTCCTCCAGTGTTAACTCTTTCGTACCGCTACCAAATAGAATTTTGTGGCTACTCTAACAACGTAAAACATATTTTTCTGAATGGACTATTTTTCCTGTCCCTGGCTTCAGGGCTTGAGAGGAATCCAACTGCCTGTTGCTAAGTGGTGTCTGGCCTCATAGACTACACCGCAGCTTTACGTGGTTATTTTTCCCGTGGTATCGTTCCACCACCATGCCAGAGAATTCCGAACGCCTCGTTCCAAGCTCCCATATGGTGACAATGGTCGCATTCGGTCGTCACGTGCCCCAGTGAATTCTGATGATAGCATCAATTAAAATTTAAATATCTAATCCAAAGGTTGGACCTCGATGCCGTTTCCACCAATCAGTCTTAAATAAAGTAAATCACACATACATGTCACGTTCCACCATTCTTTCTTATCTTAATTTAATGTCTTCATTACATAAATTAAGTAACAGAAAATGAGCGCGATCAGTGAGATAGCGAATCACTGTTACGTCTGAAACGGACGACAATATGACACTCAGTACATAAGAACTGCCCTTTCCTATGACAGTGGCAATGAGATAACACCATTTTTACTTTTGATAATGCGTCAGAAAGTTATCTGACACGTTCTCAGAGATCATTAGAAGTGTCTCTTCCGTCACTCGTGGAAGATGTATCAACATTCGTTTTTTTAAATTGCACTCGGTGGGGAATCGTCGCATCAGTCAGCATAACTCTGGATTACGCATCAAGCAGTTGTCAATCTGATAATGGAGGGAAAGGTGGGAGGTAAAACTTGTAGGTCTATATGGAGATCGAGGCTTCAGCACTATATGCAGAAAAGCGTTCAAATAACTTTTTAAGAGGTCTAGATTAGAAAACACGCTCTTCGGAAGGCCACCATTTTTTTTAACAAATCAGGTACTGCCGGATAAAATAATATAATTTTGGAGATAAATTCAGTAGTATATGTGGATACTGTCCATAAAATGCGCTACGGATAGAATTAGTAATAAAGGAGTAATAAATTAAAATGTCGTGCCTGATTCGGCAGTTTTGCTGCAAGCACTGCGAAAATGTAGTAAGCGATAAATTTTTTTCCTTTCATCATTTTGTGGGAGGTGTTAGCGACATAAAGTTTCGTAAAGGTTTGAAATTATGCGTAAAGTTTGTTGGAGTTGCTCTCTTTCTCAAATATTGGGTGATTGGCGCGCCGGGTGGTAACGCTGCCCTAAGACATACAAACAGGTTCCAACTGTAATACTTGTCTTACTCTCTTAAACGTTTGACAGAGCATTATAGCTCTTCAAGAGTAGATTATGCCATCCAAACTTTACATACGCTGAAAATCTTGTCGTTTGCTACCGAAAATTTCGAGAAAAGCAGAAATTATATACCTAAAGAAGAGAAGCCGAGCGAGATATTGTGGTTATGTGCCAGAATGGTTCCTTTGAGAAAAACACGACAGATTTCCTCCCCAATCCGAACTTGTTATCCGTCGCTAATGACCTCATCGTCAACGTGACATGAAAATCTACTCCTTCTCCCTTCCTCTCAGCCTTCTTAACTTTTTTTTTTTTTTTTAAAAAAAAAACCATCTGAGAAAATAAGACTGCGAAACAAAGAAATACTGGTTATTATTAAGAGATGTAAGACAGAGGTAGAATTTATCAACTCGTTTGTTAAATTTTACGTCGAAGAGGCAACAGAGAAAGTACTAGAAAATACCGCATAGGAAGAAACCGCAAGAACAGTCGAAACAGCTCCCGAAGGTTCGCAAAAGAAAATGTTGCCAGTCTCGGTGAGAATAAGGTAATCAGAGAAAATGGAAAGAATGTTTAGGGTGGAATTCGTGCTTCGACTAAACAGTAAGAGAACTTTAAAGAATCGTGGAAGGTGTATTACTGAGAGTTAGTGAAACATGAAAAGCATAAAGACACGAGAACTGATGCAGTAACTGCCTGCCAAACTGGAACTGGAACTGAAGAAACGGTTTCTCAATCAATATGTTTCGGGGAACATCACTACTTTTGCAGTCATTAGTTTGATTGCTCTTTTCTTTTGCAAGTTTTTTTTCTTACCTGCTTAATTAGTGTACTCTACATCAGTTTAAACCTCCTTACTGAATTAAAGCCTTGCTCACTGTCTATAATGTGTAAGTCTCCTCCTTACGTCCATAACCGAATCAACTATTCCTTGATGACTGTCAACTTGTTTTGGAATATGTTCTGTTCCAGCACTTTCAAAAACCTCTATGACACATAACCAGCATGGGTACAGAAAATGCAATTCTTGTGAAAAACTTGAATGCTTTCTCATTAGGGAGTCACAAGTTGATTCCGCATTTGTATATTTCCTGAAAACTTTTGACGCCGTTCTTCACAAGCGGCTTCTAATTGCATTCTATGTAGTATCATTTCAGCTATGCGACTGGATTCGCGATTTCCTCTGAGAAGACCTACAATTTGTAGTAAGTGACTGGAAGTCACGTTTCAGCCGAGCGTCACTACACTACTGATCTACTAATCGTTTGCAGGCATGCGGCAGTGGCGAAGGGATTGCTTGCCCACAGGCATCTAGTAATCAATCAATCAATCTTTGTACAGGTACATTTTTAAAGTGCTCAACATGGTGAGCGGGTGGCACCAAGGGTGTTAAAATGCCCCTTTGCTGTTTTATTGATGCTCACGTAAATATCGCACCCCAACCCCTCCCCCCCCCCCACCCTCCTTCCCACGCAGGATAACACCACAGGAAAGCGCGAAACAGGAGAGTAGAAGAAGTGTACATTTGCTACTTCGGATCAGGTTCAAATTTCGTGGAATAGTTTCGAACGGTGCCCAGTGGTTCCACCCTCTATAACACAGCAAAAATTGCTGTCGCGCTACACTTCAAAGAATTCAGATCACTTTCAACGGGTTTACAGCTCGAGGATGTCCTTACATAAGGGTTGAATGGTCCGCAGGGTGCCAGTAATGGCAAAGGTTGTCACGAACGTCGTTATGTTCCACAATGCACTGCAAAACTGTCGTTTTCGACAGTGAAATGAAATTATCGTATGGCATTTATTGGCTGGCATATCCGCTTTCGGGGTTCGGCGAAATGTGTAAACGCCCCAAGGGAAGGGATAGTTTCATTGACGCCCTTTATACCAACTTCTGAGGCCTTTTATGAGTCGCTCCTGAGCGGCGTGATTTCAACGCTAGGCGTCGCGGACCTGACAACCATCGCTGAGGCATCAAAAGAAGTTGTGAGGAGTTTTAGGTAAGATATAAAAAAAAAAGAATCGCGGCACCACGACGACAAGCAGTAGAAACCACCGTCGTATGAGGGCGGGCATTATCTTGGTTAAGCACAGGATGGCTTGTCACGAAGGGCAACAATATGGGGCGTAGAATACCATAGACGTACCGCTGTGGTGTAAGGATGCCGCGGATGACAACCAAAGGGCTCCTGCTATGAAAAGATGTGTCACTCCAGATCATCACTCCTGGTTGTCAGGCCGTATGGCGGACGACAGACAAGTTGGTATCTAATCAGCGTACGTGTCGTCTCCACACACGTCTTCGGCCTGGAATCCCATTGACTGGAGTAGAATTGTTTTTAGTGATGAGTTCCGCTTCGAGCTGAGCCCCAGTGACCAGCGAAGACGCGTCTGTAGACGACACGGACACCGATGGGATACCAATCTGACTGTCGTCCGCCATACGTCCCAACTACCACGAGTAATGACCTGGAGTGGCACATCTTTTCATAGCAGGAGCCCTTTGGTTGTCATCCGCCTCACCCTAATAGCACAGCGGTACGTCGACCATATTCTACGCCCCGTTTTGTTGCCCTCCATGGCAGGCCATCCTGTGCTTACGCTTCATTAAGATAATGCCCTCCCGCACATGGCGAAAGTTGTCCTCGTGTTCGTCACAACCCATGTTGGCTAGCAGGATGGCCGAATCCCTCCCCCTTTGAGAATGTTTGGAGCGTTATGGGCAGAACCCTCCAACCAACGATTTAACTCACCAGTTGGCGCGATGTCTCTCAGGACGGCATCCAACAACTCTATCAATCTATGCCAAGCCCAATAATTGCTTGCGTAAGGGCCAGGGGTGGACCAATGCGTTATTGACTTGCTCAGACTGTGAAGCTCTTTCTCTTGAATATATCACTCAGTTTTTTCTGTTGTTTGTCTTTATGTGTTCACCACATCTACCGATTTGCGTCCCAATAGGACAATTCCTTCGTGGTGACTTGTTTTATATCTTTTAGTGCTGAGATGTTACTTTATAAATGTATAAAAAGTAGCCCCTTTTTTTTAATGAACTCCTGAAAATATTATAAATAATTTTACACATATAAATAAATTTATATATTAATTGAAAGAAATGATGTACTAATGAGATGGTGTATTTTTAATTATTTATGAATTATTTTGTAAAGAAGTATCTATGAGTTAAAATGTGTAAAGAAAATCTGTGAAACAAAATGTAGTGAAACATTCGTTTGTCTAACGATATAAAAACGTGAAACGCGATTTGTTCGCTCTCTCCCTTTTGTCCTCTGCTACCGAGTAAGTGTCACTTTTGTGTCTTGTACGCTTTTGTTGAAAAACTTTTCTAATTTGATGTTGAGTAGCCGAGTTTCATTTGAAGATCCCTTTCCTTGCTATTCATCTTATATATGATTTAATTATGCATTTTTAGTTCGCCGGCCCGTGGTGGCCGAGCGGTTCTAGGCGCTTAGTCCGGAACCGCGTGACTGCTACGGTCGCAGGTTCGAATCCTACCTCGGGCATGGATGTGTGCTATCCTTAGGTTAGTTAGGTTTAAGTAGTTCTAAGTTCCAGGGGACTGATGATCTCAGATGTTAAGTCCCATAGTGCTCAGAGCCATTTGAACCATTTTTAGTTCAGTTTCAGGCTGCATCGAAGAGAAGTTGCTGGCGCATTGTTTGGTGGGCACGGCCGAACACTGTTACAGTTCATTCGCCGTTTAATCCATCATATTATAATTCATAAGTCCCTGAAATCATTTTACCGATATTTTTCTCTCAAAATCCGGGCAGTGTTATTACGCGAACCGCGTGTATTCAGATAGGTTATTGGCCTCCTAACAATGTCGGCTACCAACGAACTCGGCGGTCTGATGTAAAGGCGACGCTGGAAGGCAGAGTTCGGCTTGATTAGAAAAGGCAGTAAAATTCTTCTGTGCTAAGTTTTATCATTTCAAAAGTATTGCCTCCATCAAAGCAAGAAACATTCATGTAATGTTCTAAACCAGTACTTACCAATTATTCAATGCTTTCTTAATAGTCATGTTTATTAGCAGAAATAAAATCTATGGACATTCCAGTTTAATTAATTAATTTTTTAATATCTATCTAACCAATAATAATATAAAATATATTATTTTTATTTTTTTATTGAGTATCGCTACAGTGTATTTATTTACAATCGCGGTGTCAGTCCCACGTAACAGGATATTATAAAACGCGTCGATACATATTCCGTCTTCTTTAACCATCCATGTTGCTCTTCTTTGTCTTCTTTGTAGACCTACATTATCCCGTTGTACGGGTTACACACACACGAGCAACAGTCTAGGAGGAGTTACACGAGTGTTTAATAAACAGTCTCCTTTGTAAACTGATTGCATTTAACCTGTTTCCTAATAATGAACCGAAATCCGTCACCCGCTTTACCAACGACTGAGCATATGTTATCATTCCAGTTCATATCCCCACAAGCTGTCATTTCTAAAATACTGAAAGACTGTGGACGCAAGTAAACAGAAACTAATTTAAAGTACGTGTCCTCTTGTCCGATCTTTAAAAAAAAAAAAAAAAAAAAAAAAAAAAAAAAAAAAAAAAAAAAAAAAAGAAGCATCACGAAAGAATTATCTAAGTGGTATGGAAATCTGTAGTTGTGATGCATACGTGTAGTTAAACAAATGGTTAAAATTTCAGAAAAATTGGATTATTTATTCAAGAGAAAGATCTTGAGAAGTGGAGCAAGTCAATAACGCGTTGGTCCACCTTTGGCCCTTATGCAAGCGGTTATCCGGCATAAAATTCACTGACTTAAATGCGCTTGAGGCATATCTTGCCAGGTTCTGTCCAATTGGGGCGCTGGATCGGCAAGATCTTCGCTGATCATTAGGACTCAATTCGAAGTGGGACTCATCACTGGAGACAATTCTACTCCAGTCAATGAGATTCCAGGCCGGAGGTGTGTCTGGACACGCCCCAGACAGCAGTGTGCTACCAACCTAACCGTCGGCCGCCATAAGCCCGACAATCAGGAGTGATGGTCTGAGGTGCCATTCCATTTCATATCAAAAGCCCTAAGATTGTCATTCGCGTCACTCCTACAGCGCAGCAGTACGTCGTCGATATTCTGCTCCTCTTTTTGTTGCCTTTCACGGGAGGCCATCCTGGGTTTACATTTCAGCAAGATAATGCCCACCCGCACACGGTGAGAGTTTCTACTGCTTGTCTTCGTGCTTGCCAAATCCTACCTTGGCCAGCAGGGTTGCCGGATCTCTCCCCAGCTGAGAAAGTGGGGAGCATTATGGGCAGGGCCCTTTAACAAGCTGGTGATTTTGAAGATCTAACATGACAGTTGGACAGACTTTGGCACAATATCCATCAAGAGAACATCCAGCAACTCTATTAGTCAATGCCAAGCCGAATAACTGCTTGCGTCAGGGTCAGAGGTGGACTAAGGCATTAGACTTGCTCAATTCATGAAGGTCTTCCTCTTCAATAAATCGTTCAGCTTTTGTGAAATTGTAATCATCGCTACGGTCGCAGGTTCGAATCCTGCCTCGGGCATGGATGTGTGTGATGTCCTTAGGTTAGTTAGGTTTAAGTAGTTCTAAGTTGTAGGGGACTGATGACCTCAGAAGTTAAATCCCATAGTTCTCAGAGCCAACCAAGTATACGTTCATTACATCTAACGATTTCCTCCCCATTCGGATGATTTCTTTGGGGTGCGCCGGTTTTTTGTGTGTGTTAGAGAGTACGCCCATTCGCGAGCCTTCTCTCCTGGTTTATCAATCTTTTTTCACAGAGCTTTGCGTTGTGTTATCTGGGTATCTCGCTTCCTTCGTATCTAGACGTAAATACAGGTGGCTGTAAGCGAGTGAGTGACATCGCAAAGGCCTTCGGCAACAGCTGTTTCTTTATCTCTCGCGGGAGCTGTAGACCACACGTTTGGTCGCACGTGGCTCTTACCGGTGACACGACGTACTTGGCCGCGAATAGCATTTGGCCACATGTCGCCTGCCACAGCCGGTGCCCTGACGTCGCTTATCGCGGACTGTGCTGGTTTCCAGAATGCACGGTCCCACTTAAGTTTTCCCAAGCTGCACATTGGTTGCTCGATCTGATAACACAGCCAATGATTTCCGGTCTAACGAAAGAACAATTCCGTCGTTAACGAAGGCTGTGTACGTCAATCTAAAGACGCGAATAGATAAATTCACATTATTCCCACGATAACTCATGGATGTAATTTCTGGTAATCTATCGCTCCCGTTAGTCGCCACAAGTAAGCGCTTGGACTTATGACTCGATAACGATACAACATACGAATGACTAAACATACCATCTGTGACTTCAGATCACTTTCACTTGAATTATTCAGTCGCAAAGCGTTATCACCACATAATAAGATGTAAGTTGTTTGTCAGAACCAAAATTATTCATTACTGTTTACAATATTACCGCTGAAATCAGAAACATAACAAAAAACCGTTCCTTAACGTTATACGATCGTGTGCCTCAGTACCGCAACTCCGCTTCCTTCAGTTCTAAACGAGACAGCTATCGTCGAGTTAATTAACATTAGAGGACGACAGGGAATGGGAACCCTGTAGAGTGGGCCTATAAGAATGAAGAATTATTGACATCTGATACAGGTTCTAATCACAAGGGTCACAAACTTGCGGACGCTATGGACATCGGTTGCATTGTCTTGCACCACCGCCTCTACCTACATTCCAGTATACCATTCATGGACAATCCTAATCCTAAAAAAAACGTAAAGTTCTTCTCAACCCGGAGGGTGGCTTGAACCTTTGAACTGACTTACCTAGTCATTTACGGGAGTGCCTACAGGTTGACGTGGACTTCGAACCATGGTGCAACTCGACATTTTTCACATTAATAAATAATAATTCACCGGAGATGGAAGTAGTGCTAAACGACATAAAAAATCCTTGGGACTGGGCTCAGGACATTTCTGTTTATAATTCGACGCTTACTAACTGTTTTTTTAACTTACATTTTATTAATTTTGGTATTTATACTTACACTGTTCCATTTTTATGACTAACTGTTAAAATACTGTTAAATTCGGTACCTAAAATGTAGTGAGTAGATCCTTTTTACTAGTTTTGCAGCAGAAGGAAAAAGCTGACGCTCACAATATTTTGAATACATCAGGATACATCTTTAAGATGACACTGATTTCAAATGACTGAAAATAAGAACTGCCTATTAAGCTAAATGGTATGCAAAATCGTTATCGTGATTATTTCTGGGTACACAAAATAGAGAACTAGGAAATTGCAGTGCCTGTATTGTTGAGAAGAATGATGCAGTTTTCATCGGACATGCATTCATGACATTGCATCATCTTCCTAACAACACTGGCACTTCAATATCGTATTTATCCGCCGATATCAAGTAGAGACTTTCAGTTAAAATGTGCTCCCGTGTACGGGTATTACGCAATGTGTGTACGAGTGTAGGCTGCGACGCAGGAACGACGGCATATGGAAGTTTGGGTGTGGCCATCAGACGTGCACGGATAGCGTAATGGCAAGGCGACTGACTGCTCGCGTAATGCGGGAAACTCTGGTTGGAGTCTTGGGGCACAAATTTCATTGTCGTTAATGCCTTATCCAGCTGATAGTTGTTCGTATTCGCAACGGCGAGTACATTTCATGAGCCAGAGCAATAGGACGTAGGCCTATGCCTTTTTTTCACAAAGCTATATGGAGAGTTCTTCTGGGATTACAGTTCATTTAATAAAGTACTTAGCAGCTCAGATATTTCTTACTACATAGTACAATGATCACCACACGTAGTGCCGGCCGCGGTGGTCTAGCGGTTCTAGGCGCTCAGTCCGGAACCGCGGGACTGCTACGTTCGCAGGTTCGAATCCTGCCTCGGGCATGGATGTGTGTGATGTCCTTAGGTTAGTTAGGTTTAAGTAGTTCTAAGTTCTAGGGGACTGATGACCACAGATGTTAAGTCCCATAGTGCTCAGAGCCATTTGAACCACACGTAGTTCTCGCACTTATCTGTCCTTGCTGTCTACAGTATTGTGTGGATGATGTTTTTTCGAAAATCTGATGATATGTCTCCTGACTCTTAGATTTTGCACACCATATGTAATAATCACTTGGATGCATTTTTTCATTGATTTCAGATATTTTGAAGAAATGTTATCTGTCACTTCTGCCTTATTTGATTTTAACTCTTCCAAAGCTCTATTAAACTCTCACTTGATCCACACTTAAGCTGTGCAGTTGATATGACTTAATGGGTTTTCACTGTTAAGGGTCACAGTGATTGCCATTTTTCAAGGTCTGCTTTTCTCTCTTACGTGTCAATTTTCTTCTGCAAATACAACCGCACGTCGTCTTCCTGATGATAGTTCATTTCCAAATGCAGCCTCCTGCTCTTCTTCACTAGAATCATCCTTCAGACGCTTCTGACATCTGTCACATTCGTAACTCGTCTCCTTATTTCGGAAATGTAAAGAAAGATTGAGTTTTTCATTGAAAATTTCACTGTGAAACAGTTCCTTTGCTCTTTTGTCTGAAGTAACAGTATTTTCGTTACTTTCTGTTACAAGCGCTCCGTACGTACACTGCCGGAAAACAGTTAGTATACCTGGAAAGATGACATCGATTTTGATCAGATGATAGCATATGCCACTTGGGGGTACATGTGCTGGTAATGGTGTCAACATTGTCCGCCCACAGATAGTGTAGTGACATAGCTGTCAGAGCACCATGTGTGTATACCTTTTAATAGGGAATGCTCACAGCCAAAGGCTCAATGTGGTGCAAAAGTGTAAAGCAACGGAGACGCATTCGTGCTTCCTGTAGCCCACTGAGCGAGTTTGAAAGGGTTCAAATTGTTGTCCTTTCGGAGAATTGCCACACAAGCTCGACGTGCTGCGTCAGTTGCGCAACGATGCTGGTATCAGTGGTCACGTGAACATTCTCACACCCGTAGACGAAGTTCTGGACGTCCACGCAGCACGGACGCCCACCAGGATCGTCATATTGTAAGGGTAACAGTGGCAGATCGTACAGCTACCACATTACAAGTAACAGAGCTTGTGAGCCTAGACGTGTCAACACGAACTGTTGCGAACCAGTTATTAGCACAGGTACTAAGGACACGAACACCTCTAGCCCGTCTTCAACTCACGCCACGGCATCGACATGCACGCCTGGAGTGCTGCCATCAGAGGATCTCTTAGAAGGTGGAATGGCGCCCCGTGGTCTTCAGCGATGAAAGCAGATTCTGCCTGCACACAATTGATGGTCGTTTGCGCGTACAATGTAAACGTGGTGAGCGTTATCTCGTACAGTGCATTCGTTCATGACGCACTAGCCCCACTCCAGGTTTTACGTTCTGGAGTGCGATAAGCTACAACCCTCGTTCCCCTTTGATGTAAACCAACCAGCGCTCGGTACGTGCAGAATGTTGTTAGACCCGTTCTCTTGCCGTTCTTGCAAAAGGAAGGTGATGTGTTGTTCCAGCAGGATAATGATGGCCTATACACTGCCCATGAAACTCAATGTGCTCTGGAAGACGTACAGCAACCATCCTGGCCAGCACGATCTCAGGACTTGTCTTCAATCGAGGATGTGTGGAATATGATGGAACGATGAAACTTCCCCTTTGAATGCCAAGAAAGACTGTGCTGGTAAAACTTCTACGTTACTTGATTTTCAAATTCCAAAGTGAAACTGAACGTACTGAGACTGTTTTCTCTTTACTTATTCTGATCAACACTAAACTGACGCACAATATTTATAGCGCAACGCTATCTGACTTTCAAAAATCCCTACAAAAGAATGGTCCTGACTAACAATAAACTATGCCTTTCATGAATCACTTACCTCACAAAAATCTTAGTTACTCGAACTACTGCAATACAGCGAGCTCCAATACTGCCAGCTAAATAAAAGGCACTTACTACTGAAGACACTAACTACTGATAGGTATAGTTAGCAAATGAAAGATTTTGATAGAGAACAAACAATGTGTTTACCTTAATAGTGTTCAAAAGTCATAATATATATATCAGTTCATGACATCCAGTCTTACAAATTTAATTTTTCTGATTGACACACGTCCAGATCATCCACTCTCAAAACTCTGCCATCTCTCTCCCCACATCCACCACTGCTGGTGGCTCACCTACAACTGCCCAACACTACACTGGCGAATAAAGTTCCAACAACGAGTCCCACCAGCCACAGACTGCACACAGCGCAGTCAGCGGTTTTAATAGAGAGCGCTACGTGGCGTTACCAACACAAAAACCTAAACAGTCTACTTACATAGCCCCCATGCTCCCCACAAAAAATTTTACAAATTGTTTTGGGCAGTAGCCAATACTGATTTGATAAAATTTTTCGTATTAACAATAACAAACACATAAAATGCGCACACTCATTGATACACTGTTGGTCAAATTCAAAAATTGTCCTCATAGTCCATAAAGACAGTCCTGATCATTCATCACAGAAGTAATTACAGTTTTATGTACAAACTCTGAGCAGTAAAAGAAAATGCACATGGGAGTAGTGGATTTCCATGGAGTCTTGAAGAAGTAGTGTTGTCCTTCCAACGGAAAGTCAGTGCTGACTCTTGACATGCAGATATGTAATGGGTCACAACAGAGCAAACCCACAGCCGAGTCATTTTAAGTTTTCAAGAATATTGGTAGGTAGGTGATCACAGAGCAGCCCCACAGTATTTCTTGAAGAGATACTGTTATTAGTGGGCCACCACAGGTGCACACCCACTGTGGTCCTGGTAGAGATTATGGTATTGGTGGCCCACCAAAGGTGCAGACCCACTGTAGTCCTTGTAGAGATGGCCAACAGACATCCGTTACGACTGTGCAGGTGCTCAATCACCACAGGAGAGTCTTGCGAATAATATAGCAAGTCCATGAACCACCACTTATGCACTCACAAAAAAAGTATTTGAAATGTCCTTAGAACCAGCAATGCTGTAAACCAGTCCCTTGCTGAATTATCAACACACGTGCGAGCACTAACAGTCTTTTTTTAGAGAACAAACAATGTATTTACCTTAATAGTGTTCAAAATTCAGTTTAACAAATTTCCTTTTCCTGACGGACACACGTCCAGATCGTCCGCTCATATTCACATCTCAGAACTCTGGCGTCTCCCCACATCCACCACTGCTGGCAGCTCACCTCCAAATGCCCAACACTACACTGGCGAATGAACTTCCAACAACGAGTCCAACCAGCCACAGACTGCACACAGCGCAGTCAGCGATTTTAATATAGAGCGCTACGTGGCGTTACCAACATAAAAGACTAAACAGCCTACTCACAACGAGAAGTGACTCGTGCGACTCGTCAGCCCATAACTCTTACAGACACACGCGAAGAGGTCGAGCAGGCGTGGCATAACGTATCCCAGGACAGTATTCGCCATCTGTACGATCGACTGAATGCCAGAGTCAGCGCCTGCATTGCCGCCCGTGAAAGCTACAATACGTACTAATATGGATGTTTCAGCCTGGGTTGATACCTGGTACCTCAAAACCGCTTGTGCAGTTGGTTTTTAGATGTAATCATCTCATATACTCCATATGCACTATCGTAACAGTGAAATGGAAACCTCTAAAACGGGTATACTAAATTTTTTTCCAGGAGTGTAGTTTAAACGTTAAAGCTAAGGAGCAATGTATCGTGTCATTTCTCATACTGTGGATCTTGTTAAATTTGAGATTTTGCGGACTCAGTTACTGATTTGGGTATTTTGTTACATGTTTCAGTTTTCCTCTTTGATCAAAGATAACAATATTTTGATGTTCTTTGTAAAACCAGTCTTGTGCAATGTATCAAATATGTTCAAAAACATTATTTTGCACACTCGAATCTACATCACACCTACATCAATAATCCGCAAGTCGCCTGACAGTGTCTGGCTGAGGGCACTTCTGTCGCCATTAACTGATCCCCCCTTCCCTGTTCCATTCGCCAATGTCGTATGGGAAGAATGATTGTCGGCAAGCCTTTGTTCAAAAATGGTTCAAATGGCTCTGAGCACTACGGGACTTAACATCTGTGGTCATCAGTCCCCTAGAACTTAGAACTAATTAAACTTAACTAACCTATGGACATCACACACATCTATGCCCGAGGCAGCATTCGAACCTGCGACCGTAGCGGTCACGCGGTTCAGACTGAAGCGCCTAGAACCGCACGGCCACACCGGCCGGCTAAGCCTTTGTATCGGCTGTAATTTCTCGAATGTTCTCGTGGCTGTTTCGCGAGATGTATGTGGGAGGAAGTAACATGTTGTACGACTCTTTACGGAAAGTGCTCTCTCGAAATTTCAATAGTAAACCTCTCTGCGATGCCGAACGCCTCTCTTGTAGCGTCTGCCATTGGAGTTTGTTGAGCATCTCTGTGACACTCTCGAGCCAACAAAATGATTCCCTGACGAAACGCGTCACTGTTCGTTAGACCTTCTCTGTCTCCCTCTTTCTCTCTCTCTCGCTCCCATCCATCAGTCCTAACTGGTAAGAATCCCAGATTGATGAACAATACTCAAAAATCGGCCGAACAAGCGCCTTGTAAGGCACTTATTTCGCGGATGAGTTATATTTCCTTAAGATTCTTCCTATGGTTCCTGTAGGGTATCCGCTGCCGTTTCAAGATCAGCCCTGAGTGTGGGTAAGTTAGTCACTGTTCTTCACTCGTTGTTTTCCTTAGGCGGTTTTGTCTGTTTTTTAGTAATTCTTTTTCTGAGCTCACGATTACTTGACCTTTTGGTCTGTACTCAATGAGATGTTGCAAAAATCATAGCACAGACCTGTTTTTCATTTGCGGTTACCATGACACTACACTTCGTCCTACATTCATCATGTAAGCACATGGAGCTGAGCAGGAAAGTGCCTCTATCTTTACTAGTGACTGGGAACTAGCACAGTCAGCGATGTGGTCTCTTATCTTTAGTATAGTGTCGTTCCCGGCGGGATGGATTATAAATTCCTTCCCTTGACGTCTCCCATTATCTTCTTCTTAGCCTTTTGAGTAAATGTCGCAACACGCATCACTATGTAGCAACGAATATAGCTAGTAGTGGTGTGTGTGTGTGTGTGTGTGTGTGTGTGAAGTATTATATCAGATCCGCAGCTAAGTAGTATAAGAGAAGGAGTAGCGGCTGTTTCCAAAACAATTAATAAATGTTTTTCTCCTAAACTCTACATATTATAAAAATGTATGGATGTATGTAGGTACGTTCAACATTTTCTAAACCACTGGATCTACTTCAGCGAAGCTTGGTATGTCTTATCTGGAAAGAAGCGCCGCAGCTGCACCTCAAAGGGCTGGGGTTGGGGGTGAAAAAGAAGTTAATGCACCGCGTGCAAGTACCCATACTTCTCTCATCCTGTTTTTGAGAATGAGGGCACTTAACGACTTACAACAAACTTTAAACACATTTTCTAGACCTTTTCAGTCTGCAGCTCGTGGTCTTGCGGTAGCGTTCTCGCTTCCCGAGCACGGGATCCCCGGTTCGTTTCCCGGCGGGGTTAGGGATTTTTCCTGCCTCGAGATGACTGGGTGTCATTCGATCCCATTACGGTCGGAGGAAGGCAATGGCAAACCACCTCCAGTAGGACCTTGCCTAGTACAGCGGTGCGGGTCTCTCGCATTGTCCCCTATGCTCCTCGGAGTATGGGAGCTCATCATCATCATCTTACCTTTTCGAAAGTTGTTCTCACTAACATGCTTAAGGTCAAATATTAACACATTACCTCATTTGCAAAGCAATTAGAAGTTCAATTCTTTAAAGAATCAGGGGCCTACTGGTAACTTACCATGTGGAAAGAAGCACTCTTAGGTACATGACTATTATTTGTATAAAAATAGAGTAAAAGTAAGATCCCCCATTACCACTAAGGGTGAGGGGTGGACAAGAAGGGGTGACTTAAAAATGTTCGAAAAAGACTCGATTATATTTATTTCCTATATTTAGTTGACTTGGAATACTTTTAATGCTGTTCGATGTGTCTCCAGACGCGTCTTCGGCCTGGAGTCTCATTGACTGGAGTAGAATTGTCTTCAGTGCTGAGTCCCGCTTCGAGCTGAGCTCCTATGATCAGCGAAGTCATGTCTGGGGACGCCTCGGACATAAATGGGGTACCAATTTGATTGTCACCCGCCATACTGCCCGACAACCAGGAGTGATGGTCTGTGGTGCCACTTCATTTCACAGCGGGACCCCTTTGGTTGTCATCCGTGTCACCCTTGTAGCACAACGATATATCGACCATATTCTACGCCCCGTTTACTTGTCCTTGATGGCAAGCCCATCCTGGGCTTACATTTCTGTAAGGTAATTCCCGCCCTCACACTGCGAGACTTTTTACTGCTTGGCTTCGTGTTTGTCAAATCCTAATTTGGTCAGCGAAGTCGGCTTATCTCTTCTCAACTGGGATCGTTTGGAGCATTATGGGCAAGGTCCCCCAGCCAGCTATGGATTTTGACGATCTAACGCGCCAATTGGACAGAATTCGGCACGATATTCCTCAGGAAGACATCCAACAATTCTATCAATAGACGTCAAGCCGAATAACTTCTTGCATAAGGCCATAGGTGGACCAACACGTTACTGACTGCTCAATTTATGAAGTTCTTTCTCCTGAATAAATCATCCAATTTTCCTGAAATTGTAATCATTTGTTTGTCTGTAGTGTACGTCACATCCCGGGTTCCGTCCTTTTCGGAATTTCCTTTGTGGTACGTCGTTTTTTGTCTTGGAGTGCACCAGGGCAACACGGGGTTTCTCAGATGATATATACGTACATAAAGTAATCCAGAAATATTTCCGAGAATTTTCGGGGTGAAATACTCTTATTGTTGTCAGTAACTTTACAGAATTAGTCAGCAATGATTGACTCTGTCTGTTAATTTATAACTTTACTCTTTCCACATCCCTGAAGATTCTCCTTCATAATGGGATTTACAGAAAGTGGTGTGTGAAAGAATAAATGGAAGGCTGAATCAATATCTAACAGAGAAAGTGTATATCAAGTGATACATGCAGTTATTTACGACGTAGATCTCTTTTAGATGAATTCAATTTGTCTAACGTTCTTCGAATCATTAAAATATCATTTCTGATGTGCAGTTCTGGAAGAACATGAATGTCTATTGTAATACTTAGGTTCGTACACATGTCAGGTTGGTATCTGAAAAATTTATAAAACTTATTTTGATGCTGAAATATTGAAATCCCAGTACAGGCAGCAGAATTATGTGAAAATTCAAACATTGTGGAATATTCCCGCTTCAGCCCTCATAGTTTCATGAAGCTCCGATAGGTGATGGCGCTATTCGTAGCCTCCAAAATGGAGGTGCGTTCCAAGCACAGTTCTGTCATTGAATTTCTTTTGGTGGAAACCAGAGCATCGCCGATATTCATAGGTGCTTCCAGAATGTCTACGGATACCTGGGAATGAACAAAAGTACGGTGAGTCGTTGGGCGAGGCGTCCGTCATCATGGCAACAAGGTCGCGCAAACCTGTCCGATCTCTCGCGCCCCTGCCGGCCGCACACAGCTGGGACTCTTGCAATGTTGGGACGTGCGGACACTCTCATTCGAGGTGTCTGCCTGCTTAGCAGAGTGGTAACGTATTTTCCTACCACGCAGTGGGCTCGGGTCTGATTCCCAGCCGGGTTGTAGATTTTTCTCCGCTCGTGACTGGGTGTTGTGTTGTCCTTACCATCATCTCATTATCACCGACACGCGAGTCGCCAAACGTCGCATCACCTGAAATAAGACTTACAACCCGGCGATCGAACTTCCTCGAAGGAGGCCTCCTGGCCATCAATGCCTCACTATCATTTCATTTCATTTTTTCTCACTGGAGGTGATCGACGGATCACAATCCAACCCGTCGCTCTCAACTGGACGTCTCTGTTGGCAGTGCTGACACACTCGGCCACCGGCTGGGGCGTTCAAAGATGTGTGCCCGCCGGGTTCCTCGCCGCATAACGGAACAACGAAGGAGGATCTGTGCGGAATTGCTTGCTTCTTACGAGGCTTGTCGAGACAGTTTTCTGTCGAAGCATCGTCACAGGCGATGAAACATGGGTTAATCATTTCGAACCGGAAACAAAAGTGCAATTCGTGTAGTGGCGCCACACCACTTCTCTGACTAGTGTCCTTGGCCGGTGAAGTCGTGGCGACGGCCTTCTTGAACTCTGAAGGGGTTATTCTGTTTGGTCTCCTCCCTAACGGAGCAACGGTCAACTCTGAAGTGAACTGTGCTATCCCCAGGAAATTAAAGAAACCACTTCAGCGTGTTCGTCGACACAAAAATGAAAACGAACTTCTTGTCTACGATAACGCAAGACCTCACACAAGTCTGCACACCCGATAGTTCACAATACTTCATTGGCCTGTTTTCCTCACCCGCCCTACAGCCCAGATCTCGCACGTTCGGACTTCCGTCTGTTTGGCCCAATGAAAGAGCCCAATCAAAAATGTTTCAAATGGCTCTGAACACTATGGGACTTAACATCTGAGGTCATCAGTCCCCTAGAACTTAGAACTACTTAAACCTAACTAACCTAAAGACATCACACACATCCATGCCCGAGGCAGGATTCGAACCTGCGACCATAGCGGTTCCAGACTGAAGCGCCTAGAACCGCTCGGCCACGCCGGCCGGCGAAAGAGCCCAATCAAAGATGCACTCTACGGGAAGAAGCACGTGGGTGATAGGGAGGTTATTGATCAGTAGAGTGGTACTATGCGGGCAGGCCCTCGTAGTAAGGTAGCGTAAGGCCGTCACATTTAAATGTGATTACGTCGACAAATAGGGTTTTGTAGCCAAAAGAGTGAGAAATAATATGGCGTATTAGAATCATAAGCGAAACCAGGCTGCTTTCAGAAAAAAAATGTGTTGCGTTATTTATTGATTGAGCCTCGTACATTACACCCGTGTGAGAACTGTCGCACTGCTTCATTTCCTCGTGTGTTTAGCTTTAGAAACGCTCCAGACCTGCGTGACGTTTCTATAAGCGCTTCTTGTCACGTGCCTCTCCCTAGTGGAACTTTCCGTATAAAAATACCATTCTTCCCGGCCTTCACCTCATACCGCGCGGCCTCTGCTTCCCAGCGCCTGGTATTTTTGGCAGACCTATCCACCCAATCTGCAGCTGTCTCGCTAGGTGTTCCATCAGTTTTTCAGACAGAAAAACATTTTTACTACGTAATAATCATATTTGATGTGTTTGCTCCACACCTTTGTAAACTACTTAGAAACCGCACCTGATATTCAACCATGATTCAGTTTACTGTTTCCGAATCGAGACTTGGTCTTATTTCCATTGCAGACCACGTTCTCTGGTGTACTGTGTGTCCTGTAACTGGAGACATTCGATACTTTTACAGCAATAAATGTTAAATTCATAAGAAACATCAGTTTAGAAAACCTTTAAAACTCAGAAACATGTCCAGTCACAACTAGACATCAACTTATCGTGATTATTTCTTATCATTACAGAATATTGCAGCCAGTTTTACTGCATACAGTTAGACTTAGCGAATAGCGTCACTGGCTGGCATGTTGTGGGTCGCCACTTAAAACCCGATCTCCACAAATATTTAGTAGTATTTATAGGTTCTCGAAGGTTCTTGAAATGTCTTATTCTCAAAATGTTTGTATATTATCAAATATTCGATTTATGTAAAAATAGCTGGAGTTCAGTTCTGTCTTGGCTAATGCTGGTGAACGTAATAAAAGTGCTAAGTGATATACTTCTTTGAGGATCCTGCTTTCGGACTTAGGCTTAAGTGTGGTTAACACGTGCCAATATTACTATTGTCTGGTTTGCAGAAACAGCTTTACAAGCGTCACAGATTGCTTTTATGAAGTACACCGTGTAATGTACTGTTTCTAGGGGATGTAGCGTTATCGGTAACTCCTACGCTATACCTGCCAACTGGGTATGGTGTTTCACACTTATCGCAGCCGTGAAGCTCTCTGCGACGAATGCATGAGGGCTCCTCGAAATCGGTTAAGAGACTCGTGTAGTCGTACTACTAGGCCTGTTACGAATACAATAACAAAATAAACATTTCTGGCTCAATAGACAAAAGTCACCGACCTTGAAGGAAAATTAATGAGAATTTTTTGTTTGTCATTACGAACCTTTTTTACTTGGTAGCAAAGGCAGTAGGGCCATACTTGCTCAGTGATACTCGTAAATATGAGGCCCTGAAGATTGACTAGCGCCGAGGATGCTAGCAACTACGGAAATGTGATTTTTTCCAGCTGCATACTGTCTCAGAGAGAGTTTTGTTGCATATGTCGCACCATTCCAGAGGGAATGTCTCTCACAAAGCTTCATTAATAAAGGAAGAACTGACAATAAAAGAATGAAAGTCTTGTGAGTCGAAAATAATACTAAATACTGAATGAACGAAACTCGTTTTTCTTACAAAAAAGTTTAAAGAAACGTTAACTGCTATACAAAGAACTTTTTATAGTGTTTATGGACAAACAAATCGAGAGCCTCAGAAGATGGCAAATGAGTGTCGAAACAAGTTCGGTTAGATAGAAAAAAAGCATTGTACACTGAAAAGCCAAGGAAACTGGTACACCTGCCTAATATCGCGTAGGGCCCCCGTGAGCACGAAGAAGAGCCGCTACACAAGGTGGCATGGACTCAACGAATGTCTGAAGCAGTGCTGGAGGGAACTGACACCATGAATCCTGCAGGGCTGTTCATAAATCCGTAACAGTACGAGGGGGTGGAGATCTCTTCCGAGCAGCACGTTGCAAGGCATCCCAGATATGCTCAATAAAGTTCATGTCTGGGGAGTTTTGTGGCCAGCGGAAGTGTTTAAACTCGGAATAGTGTTCCTGGGGCCACTCTGTAGCAATTTTGGACGTTTGAGGTGTCACATTGTCCCGCCGGAATTTCCCGTCGGAATGCACAATGGACATTAATGGATGCAGGTGATCAGAGAGGTTGCTTACGTACGTGTCACCTGTCAGAGACATATCTATGCGTATCAGGGGTGCTATACCACTCCAACTGCTCACGCCCCACAGCATTACAGAGCCTCCACCAGCTTGAAGAGTCCACTGCTGACATGCAAGGTCGACGGATTAGTGAGGTTGTCTCCATACCCGTGCACGTCCATCCGCTCGATGCAATTTGAAACGAGACTAGTCCGACAAGGCAACATCTTTCTAGTCACCAACAGTCCAATGTCGGTGTTGACGGGCCCAGGCGAGGCGTAAAGCTTTGTGTCCTGCAGTCAGCAAGGGTTCATGAGTGGGCCTTCGGCTCCGAAAGCCCATATCGATGATGTTTCGTTGTATGGTTCACAGGCTGACACTTGTTGTTGGCCCAACATTGAAGTTTGCAGCTATTTGCGGAAGGGTTGCACTTCCGTTACGTTGAATGATTCTTTTCAGTCGTCATTGGTCCCGTTCTTGCACGATCTTTTTCCGTCCGCAGCGATTTCGGAGATTTGATGTTTTACCAGGTACCTGATATTCACGGAACAGTCGAGAAATGGTCTTAACGGGAAAATCCCCACTGCATTGCTACCTTGCAGATGTGTGTCCCATCGCTCGTGCGCCGACAATGATACCACATTCAAACTCACTTAACTCTTGATTACCTGCCACGGTAGCAGCAGTAACCGATCTAACAACTGCGCCAGACGTTTGTTGTCCTAGATAGGCGTTGTTGACCGCAGCGCCGCATTCTGTCTCTTTGTATATCTCTGTATTTCAATACGCATGTCTACACCAGTTTCTTTGGCGCTTCAGTGTATACTGCTGATGGTGGAGTTTAAAAATACAAATTCTCTCTATATCCCACTGTACTTAGCAAAAAATGTTGTATTCGACCTATAATACCTGAGTAATGCTCTGCTTACCACTCCTGTGACTAGTAACAATTAAAGGGTCACTTTTTCGAAACCCCGTAATTGTCTGCCACCGCGACAAATCAATTTGAAATTTCGCTCGAAGGTGCCAACAGCATTCCTGTGCAACAATCGCACCTCTTTGGAGCGCAGTGCGGCCGCAATTTATTGCTCTCGTGCACAGGTTTTCAGGGACCGTTCAAAACTATTCGGCGAAATTTAAACGTGATAAAGTGATCCGAAGCAACAAAGGCTGTTTAAACATTTTCAGCCATCCTGTGGCGTGACGACGGGGACGGAAGAGGAAGTCGTTAACACACGCGCGAATAAAATGGCAGTGGGTCCCTCTGAGATCTCTCAATTCGACAACATATTCGAGGCCACTTGCTCACACTTATTGAGAACGAGTTTAGCGCCCGCTGCTTCACTCATGTAGACTGTATAGTCTGCTTTTTTATCGAATTTTTGTGTTGTACATAGACTATAACATGTTGTAAACTTTTCATGCTAATTAAGGCCATAGAAGCATGGTCTTTTCCGAATGCACTTCTGACCAAAAAGCGGTTCTGGTACCTGGAGTCTCAGGTCTTCGTTAATCCTGCCTTTTGAGTTCATATTATGAGAATCGTACTTCCATAGAAACTTTCGTCCCCCAGCACGTACAGTATTTCTTCAGAAGTCGAAAACCAGTTTTCGTAGATTTAGCTTCATAAATGTTTTAAGATAACGAAATATAAGAATTTTTGTAGCCCAGTCAGCAACTTTGATAATTAAACACGTAACACGTCAGCCTCAGTTGCAAATAGAAACCAATCTTTACCTAGGTTTCAGTTAAAATAATTTGGCCTTCTTCAGAAGCTATGCAATAGTTTAGTGTCAATGACTTCTGAAGAAGGCCAAATTATTCTGGCTGAAACCTAGGTAAAGATTGGTTTCTATTTACAACTGAGGGTGACGTGTTATATGTATAACGAAATATTTTCATAAAAGTTTTCATTCCCTATTTCACCACCCTTGAGGGTTTAATTTCCAAAAAACACTCAAAGATACATTTTTCATTTCTGACCGAAAAGTTAAATACCGATTTTCATAGCTGCAGCTTCAAAAATGTTTTACCAGTACTTCAATAATGATTTGTTTAAAAAAATTTCACCCACTACTTTACCTCCTTAATGGCTGAATTTCCAAAAATGCAGAAGCGCGTATTTTTTATTTCTGACTAAGAAACCAAATACCAGTTTTCGTAGTTCTAGCTACAAAATTGCCTTAATAGCTAGATAGTCTTAAAAAAGATTTCGTCCCCTTCTTCACCCCGTTATTGGTGGAATTTCGTACAATCCCTTACTAAACGATGCCTATAGTATAAGATCAACACTGTCTTCAAATTTCAAGTCTCTGTCTTTAGCGGCTTGTCTTGGCGATGATGAGTTAGTCAGTCAGGACATTTTCTTTCATGTACAGAGATTTTAAAAATGTGACTGGGAGGGTTTCCAGGACGTTGCCTAGCGGTTCCAACCCGTACACGAGAGCAATAATTGCGGTCGCGCTGCACTCCGTAGGGGCGCGATCACGTTCAATGGGGATGCTGTCCCGCAGAGTCCTCAGAGAAGGGTTGAAATGTCAGCGGGTGTCCGCAGTGTCAAACGCTGTGAAAACGCGGTCCTGTCGCTCATCGCAATGCGAACTGTCGGTTTCGACCGCGAAATGTGTGGAAATCAAGGCGCCAAGAAAAGGGGCATTTTTTAAAAAATGGTTCAAATGGCTCTGAGCATTATGGGACTTAACATCTAAGGTCATCAGTCCCCTAGAACTTAGAATTACTTAAACCTAACTAACCTAAGGACATCACACACATCCATGCCCGAGGCAGGATTCGAACCTGCGACCGTAGCAGTCGCGCGGTTCCAGACTGAAGCGCCTAGAACCACTCGGCCACCGCGGCCGACGGGTATTTTATTTGACGCCCTTTATGTGCGCCCCTGAGGACTTTCCGTGTCGAATCCTGGCGGCGGTGCATCTGAAATGTTTTTTTTTTTTCGGTCGCACTTAAGAAACCCGTGTGATTTCAACGCTGGGTGTCGCTGCTCTGACCTCCATCGCCGAGCCGTCAAAAGAAGAGGTGAACTGAGGGTAACATGGGCTGAGACAATCTTCCCACCGTGTGTCACGTCGACGGTGGCGCTGGGCACAATCGTGGTGAAATCTGGTACCAATGTGACATCCTCAACCCACCTTACACCGTCAGGAACTTATGATTTCTGGCCTTTTCTTCGCTTGTGTCGGCACCTTGCTGTTTGAAGGTCATCGAGCCAGTGGGTGACGTCGCAGGTCGCCACACTTTTGCACCGTTGCAGAAGACTATTTTAGGTACCTTTGAGGCACATTTCACTCTGATGCTTCGCAGTGGGAGACAGTTTTAGGGTTTAGAAAAAGTGATCTTATAGTTGTGTTGCACAGTGCCATTAACTCGTCTAGGTGTCGAGACTTCATTTGACATCTCGTAGTAATGGCAATGAGCGGATATAGTCAAAATACACGCTTTCTCTAGAATCTGTCTGTAAATATAATTTGTTCCCCTAAATCCTTTGATCGCACAATATGGAGTACAAATTTCGTCTCTTGTATTCAAATACATTATCCACTATAGAATCTTGTTTAGTAAAATAATAATATTTTCTCAAATCTTTGGACGGCCGCGGTGGTCTCGCGTTTCTAGGCGCTCAGTCCGGAACCGCGCGACTGCTACGGTGGCAGGTTCGAATCCTGCCTCGGGCATGGATGTGTGTGATGTCCTTAGGTTAGTTAGGTTTAAGTAGTTCTAAGTTCTGGGGGACTGATGACCACAGATGTTGAGTCCCATAGTGCATAATGTTTAACATGACTTTCCGTCTTAGGAAGCCTTTCCCTAAAGTATTTGTCTGGAGTGTAGCATCGAATGAAAGTGAGACGTGGACGATAAGCAGAAAAGACCAGAACAGAACAGGAGCTTTTGCAGTATTGTGCTATACTTGAGTCCTGAAGAACAGTTGGGTAACGAGGAGGAACTGGATCTAATTGTGTAGAAAAGAAATTAAGGCACAATTTGACTAAAAGAACGGATCTGTTGATAGGATTCATCGTGGATCGTGAAGCATCAAGTAAACGCCAATACAGCAATGGAGAGAACTGTAAAAACAAGAAAGGGGGGATAAGAATTGCAGAGGGAGATAAAGGCGTGCTGGCATGGACGTAGTTTGCATTGTTTACACAGAGATGAAGAGGCTTGAATAGAACAGGTTAGTGTGGAGAGCTGCAGCATCCAGTCTTTGGGCTGAAAATATTTGCAAAATCGTTTTTACAGTGCGTAGACGGAATAATCCCAAAAAAATACTGCTCGTCACGTGTTTCATGCGACGACCAGTTTCAATGGATAGCGCCGGTTTATTACTCGTTACAAATGAAATGTTTCTCACATTGAAGTTTAATGTACCAATTCGATAGAGTGCACCCAGACTAATCTAGCGCAATTTTCAGCTCAACAGCGTGTAACGACAAGGACAGCAAAACGTGAAGAAAAACGCAAATTCCAGCAACAAATGAGTATCGCTCGCGAAAGCAGGCAGCGTGAGGTGTTCGGACGGGAAAATGTGGAAATTGAGAGAAATAATCAGCTGCCGTTGGCGGAGCAGCTATTCGTCGTATGAAGGTCAACTTACTGCGATCCTTGCGTAGTAACACGAGCAGTCTTTTCTCAAATATAGCTGCAATATATAACTAGGATTTTTTTTGTGTTGAGTGATCAGTCTTCTGACTGGTTTGATGCGGCCCACCACGAATTCCTCTCCTTCTCTAACCTCTTCATCTCAGAGTACGGCTTGCAACCCACACCCTCAATTATTTGTTGGATGTATTCCAGTCTCTGTCCTACCGCACAGTTTTTACTCTCTAAAGCTCCCTCCAGTACCACGGAGTTTATTCTCTGATAACTCGTAAATAATGACGATTTCTGCTCAAGCAATAGCTCAGGTTCGTTGGAACTCGAACTTGCAACCTTTCGGATAACACGTCATAACTTTAAAGCGAACTATTCCTTTATTTGATTACTGGTTTCAGGCAAAGCCAATTTCACCAGATGCAATTATGTTATATAACCAACGAAATAGGTTTTTGTCTGATTTGATTATAATACACAAAACAAAATGTATTACGTAACCAAATTGTACACACATCAAAAATTGTTTTGCTTTAACTCGGATCCCAGAACTGAAGATAGATATTGACTGTGGATATTGTATCACAGACACAGTCCCTTTGATTGTTCAGAGGTGTCACTAAACCCGCCCAAAGAAGTAAACAACCATGCGGGAGCATCGCCTATTACACGGAGGGTGTCCGATAGCCGATCAGTTCCAGTCATTCCACCAGGAAGGAGGTACACGGCTCGTGTTGTCTGTAGTTCAACCGTGCCTATACGGTCAATACTTCGATCGCGTCCGCATTGTTACCGCCAGGAAGGGCTCTGAACAAGGGAAGTGTCCAGGCGTTTCGGAGTGAACCAAAGCGATGTTGTTCAGACATGGAGGAGATACAGAGAGACAAGAACTGTCGATGACAAGCCTCGCTCAGGCCGCCCAAGGGCTACTACTGCAGTGGATGACCGCTACCTACGGATTATGGCTCGGAGGAATCCTGACAGCAAAGCCACCATGTTGAATAGTGCATTTCGTGCAGCCACAGGACGTCGTATTACAACCCAAACTGTGCGCAATAGGCTGCATGATGCGCAGCTTCACTCCCGACGTCCATGGCGTGGTCCATCTTTGCAACCACAACACCATGCAGCGCGGTACAGATGGGCCCTACAACATGCCGAATGGACCGCTCAAAATTGGCATCACGCTCTCTTCACCTTTGAGTGTCGCATATGCCATCAACCAGACAATGGTCGGAGAAGTGTTTGGAGGCAATCCGGTGAGGCTGAACGCCTTAAACACACTGTCCTGCGAATGCAGCAAGGTGGAGATTCCCTCCGACCGATAGTGCAACCATATCGGCAGCATATTGGCGAGGCATTCATCTTCATGGACGACAACTCGCGCCCCCATCGTGCACATCTTGTGAGTGACGTCCTTCAGAATAACGACATAACTCGACTGGTGTGGCCAGCGTGTTCTCCAGACATGAACCCTATCGAACATGCCTGGGTTAGATTGAAAAGGGCTGTTTATGGACGACGTGACCCGCCGACCACTCTGAAGGATCTACGCAAAATCGCCGTTGCGGAGTGGGACAATCTGGACCAACAGTGCCTTGATGAACTTGTGCATAGTATGCCACGACGAACACAGGCATGCATCAATGTAAGAGGACGTGCAATTTGGTACTAGAGGTACCGGTAGGTGCAGCAATCTGGACCACCACCTCTGAAGTTCTCGCTGTATGGTGCTACAACATGCAATGTGTGGTTTTCATGAGCAATAGTCGGCCGCGGTGGCCGAGCGGTTCTAGGTGCTTGTCCGGAACCGCGTGACTGCTGCGGTCGCAGGTTCGAATCCTGCCTCGGGCATGGATTTGTGTGATGTCCTTAGGTTACCTAGGTTTAAGTAGTTCTAAGTTCTAGGGGACTGATGACCTCAGATGTTAAGTCCCATAGTGCTCAGAGCCATGAGCAACAAAACGGGCGGAAATGATGTTTACGTTGATCTCTATTCCAATTTTCTGTACAGGTTCCGGAACTCTCGGAACCGAGGTGATGCAAAACGTTTTTTGATGTGTGTATGAAGATAAGCAAACAATTGGGCGAAATATTTAGTCAACAAAGTACATCATATATTATATTATCTACCTTGTTTTTACTATATATACCGGGAGAGTAGTCAGGCGCATCTTTTCTGACTCAGCAGATATTAGAAATTTGATTTTTCAATGTGTAGCTGGAGACAGCTCAAACAAATGCTGCTTATCTCATCTTTCATACGACATCCTGTCGACGGAAAGCGTCTGTTT
This sequence comes from Schistocerca piceifrons, assembly GCF_021461385.2. Classification (NCBI taxonomy): domain Eukaryota; kingdom Metazoa; phylum Arthropoda; class Insecta; order Orthoptera; family Acrididae; genus Schistocerca; species Schistocerca piceifrons. The sequence continues at coordinate 541,418,113 of NC_060138.1, read as the reverse complement.
ATTTCAAGTTGCAAATAAAATGATTTTAGAGCGGAATTTTACGCGTCCATACGACAGAGCTGTCCCAAATTAATATAATACGATATCTATGTTGCCGATGTGTATCAAAAAATGGTTCAAATGGCTCTGAGCACTATGCGACTTAACTGCTGAGGTCATCAGTCGCCTAGAACTTAGAACTAATTAAACCTAACTAACCTAAAGACATCATAGACATCCATGCCCGAGGCAGGATTCGAACCTGCGACCGTAGCGGTCACGCGGTTCCAAACCGAAGCGCTAGAACCGCAATGCCACACCGGCTGGCGATGTGTATCAAAAGTGAGAGGGAAACGCAAGGAGTAACCATTACTCTATCTAGCAGCAACTGAAAACGCTCCTGCATGACGGTAGCAGTCAGTGCGTGCCAGAGCCGTGCTGTCGATGCTGGAGTACTGGTTATAAAGCGGTATATGCGGCGTAATTGTTCTTGGATGATTGTATTTATCGCATTCTATTAGTATATGTACAATGTCCTGTTCGGCGAGTCAGGAATCACAGCTAGCAGAGAGTATTAATTTTAACAACTGCTTCGCTTTACTAGTACTTGTGTGGTCTGCTCTTAGTCTGTTTATCGGAACTATTTCTAATGTGTGGGTTCTTCCATTACTTCTTGGTAGAACAACTTCAAATTTAAACTGCATAGCAAGTACCTACTGTGTTTGTTCTACTGATTTTTTTTTGTTTCAAACTAGTTTCGGCTTATTGAACCATCTTCATGAAAATGGCCCAATAAGCCGAAAACTAATTTGAAATAAACAAAAATCAGTGTAACTTTTTTCTATTCTCGTGAGCGCCGAGATCAGAAACCGAGGGCAACGCGAAATTTTTCAGCCGTACCGCCGAATACGATGTGCCTTTGATGTTACGGTTCCTGTCCACTATCATTGACCATTCCGATTTCGCTTGACTGACGAGTATGTTAGGTAAATCAGTGTCTGGTAGGGATGTACGAGTTGGAAGTAAAGCTGTAGCATTTTCTACAGCTTGTCTGCACTTTCTTTGCTCCTAGTAGTAACATGACCGGGAATCCATTGTACATGAATCAACTGGCGCAGCACCTTTGCACTACTGAGACCTATCAGTACATCTTGTGCCAAGGGACTTGTAGTTTTAAGGCGAACTTGGGGTTCAGTGTGCGTCGAGTGCAGTAGCCGATCGGTCCGCGGTGGACGCACATTCCCGCGCACCGAGCCCCGGCAGTTGCCTCCTTCGGCGAGCGGCGCCGCCTTCCGCGTCTGTGACGTTTGCCAGCCCGCCAGTCCTTACGTAACGCCGCGAAACATTTCCAGTTACCGGCACAGGTTGGCCTCGCGTGCGGGCGCCTCTCGTTCGCTTCGCACGCAGCCAGTGGAAAAGCCGCCCGTCCTGACCGCCGAGAACGCTAACCATTAGTACTGCCAGGGAGTGTTGTGGGACAGGTACTGTCGGCAGCGCGGGATGCTTCAAAAACACTCGTCCGATTTCACAAGACTACGAAGGGTAGTGATGAACTGTTACGAACGTATTTAAAAAATTATCCGCGATTTAATTATACCTTTCCTTCCAATACAAATACGACACGTATGTTAACATCGTTTTCCAGTAAAGTCCCCTCGCTTTTCAACGTGCTTGGTCCGTCGTTGCACAAGCTACCTGATGCCCTCGGAAAATAAGGTTTTCGTTTGGGCAGCGAGCCACGCATGCTCCGCTTCCTTCACTTCTTCCGAGGTGAATCGACGGCCCCTTAATGCCTCTTCGATTGGGCCAAACAAATGGCAGTTGGAAGGGGCAAGATCTGGAGTATACGGAGGATGAGCCCTTTTTTGCACACCCTCGTCACCAGTTTTGTAAAGCCTCGTCGGTATTGCTGTAGACGCCGAGTTAGTCAATTCGTGAAACGGCTCTGGTGCAGTACACCGCTAAGACAGTTTGTCCCTGCCACTATTATGCATCTATGCCGCAGGGTCAGGTAACAGGTTAGGCGAACAAAGGTTCCACAACACTCCAACAAATTAGTAACAAAGTCACTCAAATGAGTTAAATAGGTTTACTTATCTTTGTGACTCTTCTAATGATTAAGTCTGTAAGACTGCATGTAATATAACAAAAAAATGCCCTCAATGGCTAAGTGAATAAAATCGTAGATAAACTTCACAATAGATAGCAAATGCAATTTACAACTGCCTGTTCACTTCTGAGAGGTCACTAAACGGCGTTCCCTGTCTAATCAGCTTTGGACGACGATCTATAACCAAGTGAGCAAGAGCTGCTCTTCTGTCTTCCGAGTAGGCTTCTGCCCGTTGTTGTCCAGTCATTGGCGGATTGTACTCGGCCAGCAAATGGCCGAGTCGAAATAGGTATCTTCATCCTCAGTGCCGCCCATGACACTGGTGTAGCTCGCGTAAGTGGCGAGTCTCTATGGCCCTGACACCAGCTCGCATCTTTGCGCCTGTGGTGCCATTTCCCTGGCTGTGTCGTGTCGTATTTTAAACTTAAGTTTCCGGAGTGTTTCAGCAGTTGGGCAGCGGTACGTGGACGATCATTGTCGTGCAACAACACCACACCTATCGACAGTAGTCCTCTGCCTTTGCTCTGCATTTCTGGCTTTAAAAATTAAATTTGTGGTAAGTACTATGGCACCAAACTGCAGAGGTCATCGGTCCCTAAGCTTACACACTACTAAATCTAACTTTAACGTACACTAAGGACAGCACACACACCCTTGCCCGATCGTGCACTAGAACCTCCAACGGGAGGAGCCCCGCGAACCGTGACAAGACGTGCTGGCTTTAGCCTGTCAGCAAGCATGTAACTGTAAGGGGCACTGTTTACTCTTGTATCACTCACCTGATAATGGTTCTGTGCAGGGCCTTCTGCGTCCCACAAAACGATAAGCATCAGTTTTCCTGTAGATGGCTGTGCTTTGAAATTCTTCCTGCTGGGCGACTGTGAATGTCTGCGTTCTATACTGTGCCCTTTACTCTCTGGCTCGTAGTGGCGGATCCATGTTTCGTCACCAGTGACGATTTCGCCTAAGGAGTCGTCACCTTCGTTACAGTAGCGATCCAAATGTTTTTGGGCGATGTCCAAGCGCGTTTGTTTAAGCAGAAATGTGAATCGAATTGATTCGGGACCCATCTTGCATGGACTTTATGAAACCCAAGTCTGTTGTGGATGATTTCGAAGACAGAACCATGACTAATTTGCAGACGATGTGCCACTTTGTCAACACTCAGGTCTTCTGTCTACCAGAACCATGCCACGTGCACGTTCATTGCTGCCATCGTTTGTGGCCACGCATGGTCGCCCGCCTCCTTCCTCAAGCGTAGTGCTTGTGCCACTATTTTCAAATTTTGCAAAAAAATGGCTCTGAGCACTATGGGACTTAGCTGCTGTGGTCATCAGTCCCCTAGAACTTAGAACTACTTAAACCTAACTAACCTAAGGACATCACACACATCCATGCCCGAGGCAGGATTCGAACCTGCGACCGTAGCGGTCGCGCTGTTCCAGACTGTAGTGTCTAGAACCGCTCGGCCACTCAGGCCGGCTGAATTTTGCAGTCCATTCGTAGACACTACGTTGCAGCAAGACACTGTTCCAGTATTCTGTCGAAAATATTCTATGGATTGCGATCCCCGATTCATCTACCGACCACAAAATCCGTACCACCGCTCGTTGTTCCTTTTTCATGCACACTTCTAATCGAAGCGCTATGGTCTATCGGCAACAAAAGTAAGACAAATGGAATAATTAGGACCACAACAGCATAACGATAAAATAAACGAGGACAGAGATACTTATGAACAAATCCTTTCCTTTCTTCCCCTCTCCACCTGCAGTTTACATACACTGCCGTCCAACAACAAACAGAAATTTTACAAGCTAGCGTTTATTTCGCCCCAAAAAAATGTAAACAGGTGATAGCAAAGTACAAACAATGTAAAGAAAACAGAACGTAAACAACTGCAACTTGAATAACGATAGACAAAAATGTTCTTTGTTTTTTTCAACTTAACAGATTTATACACACATTCTGACAACTGGTTAATGTGCTCAGCATGGGGTGTCACCACGTCTGCCTGCAATACAGGCCTGACAACAACGGAGCATGCTGTAGTGATGTCATCAGTCTCATGTTGAGGCAATAACGCCCATTCTCCCTGCAGAGCTGCTCGCAGGTCTGATGGATGCTGACTTGATGCATCCATCCCTGCTTGTTTCGACTTTCAAATTCTGCCTCATCTCTCATATTCTTCTGACATAGCACCCAAGGACTCATTCATTGCGTTGCAGGTCCGCCGCTCGTGGTCTAGTGGCTAGCGTTGCTACCTCTTGATCACGGGGTTCCGGGTTCGATTCCCGGCTGGGTTGCGGATTTTCTCTGCCGGGGATAAGGTGTTTGTGTTGTCATCATCATCATCATTCGTGATAGTGGCTAGATTGGATTGTGTAGAAATTGGACTGTGTAAAAATTGGGACATTGTACGGGCGCTGATGATCGTGCAGTTGAGCGTCCAATAAGCCGAACATCATCATCATTGCGTTCCAGGCATTTTCAGAATGTCGACGAGAGGAGTTTCTAGGTTTCCAGGAAAGCCTAATTGCAGACTTATAGAACCAAGGGCTTCGAAAAGCCATCCATCACTCGGAAAATTCTTTCCCACTGAAGGTTGAATATGTAGATACTTATGTTTACAGATTCATTTATCCTAGGCGATAATTTAAACCTGATTAGACCACGTATATCTTCCACATGAAATAAGATATAAATTTTGGATGGATTTTAACCTATCCGTATCACAGTTTTTATTTTCTGTAGAATCATCTGATTCTACAAGCATACACCATCCATCCAAAAAGTTATGAGGTTTTGTTCCTGACGCATAAGCGATGTCAACACAGAACGTGCAGCGGCAATTTGGACTAACAACTGCAAACAACAGATGTGCTATTCGATCAGCCAGTTGCGCACAGGTAGTGCAAAGTTGCGGGCGTGCGTCCATAGTGTGTCAGTTTTGTTATGTCACAAATCACAATGAATCAACATCTCTAAATGAAGTGCTCAAGAAATTCTCCAGAATGTTTTGGAGAAGAGAAAATGTGTGCAACGATTTTCCTACACACCTTGACTCCCGACTTGATTGGAATCGAAACCTGGACAGCTCCTACCCGGAAAAAATTATCACTGGGGACACGACTTGGTGTTATCAATTTGAACAGATAATAAATCACGAAAGACCAACGCTTTGGCGACATAACCGACATTCAAGCTAACGTGAAGCGGGAGCTGAAGAACATCCCAAAGGTGGACTTTTCTGAGAGTTTCACACGGCAGTACAATCATTCTGCATGTTGTAGAGTGGGGAAGGCCTATGTGGAACACCTGAAGCATTAAAACCACCATCTTCGCTTTCCTCTACTCCAGTCTCGAAACTGTTGGACTGACTGGATATATCATTTACGTGCATACATGTAAAACCTTTTGGTACGCTTTGCAGTTACGTTTAGGATCAACGTTTTCATTTTTCACAAATGTTCAATGTACCATGCACTGGTCGCATGACACAGATCCAGACGACTGTCAAACTCCTCCCATACTTTTGCGAGCGTGTCTGGAATTACACCATTTACTACCGGTGCCGTGTGGCGTGGCCGTTATTCCAAAGCTGTTGGAAGCGGAGGCACATAGACGGACTCTTTTACTAACCTGCACAAAAAAATGACATACGTGAGGTGAGACGATCTTGGGGGCCAGCGGTGCAATGCAGGTTCCGAATGCCTTTATGGCCCATCCATCGTTGAGACAGCTCATTGATAAGAAATGCTCTCACATATAGGTGCTGGTACAGTTGCACTCCATCCAGCTAAAAAGTGTGTTCACGCAGTTGTGCCAAAAGCTAGATTTCCAATAGATCCAGGTATGTGATTCCTTTAATAGACTTTACCGCAAAAAGTAATGGGCAATAAATGCTAATCTTAGGAAACGTCGCAAAACAGATTAAGCTTTCGAAAGTTTCTCTCGTGCTCGACTACTGTAAATGGCTGTTGTGTTCCCTATATTCTTACGTTGTGGCAGTCCACTTTTCCACTTATGTGGAACATCGGTTAGTCACCAAATACTAAACGCGAAAGGAAAACTCAAAAAACCACTACTCATTGCTGTTTATCATGATTTACTTGTAGCAAATTAATTACGTTCAATGTGAAACGCAAATGTCGCTGCAAACCACGACAGAAACATGAGGAAGACTAACTCTCGGGTCTCACGACGAGTAGACTTTTATGGACTACTTACAAAACTCTCCTCTGCAAGTTGAACGAGTGCATGGGGGCGACCTGTGGATTTCCCCGGACAAGAACAACCAGAGCCTTCGAAATGCAGGTGCCATCGTCGAATGCTTCAAGACATGCACTGCTGTACTCTGGACGAAAATCACGCCGCTCAGTTGTAACAGAACTGCATCTGTTGAAACGGGAACACAGAACGCCTCTTTCTGCTGTGTTGTCACCATTCCGACTCGACGCACATTGGGCTATGAACGAGCAAGGTAGTTGTCTGCACCAGGGACACCACTAGTGTCAGCCACATGAACCGGCAACTTACAACTGGCGCCAAGCCAAGGGCTCCCATACGGTAGTTTGTATGGGAATGGGGGACTATACTGGGGTATGGAGTATTTTTAGTGTATTGGAAGACGAATAGCGACTTGTAAATAGCCATAAAAAAAGTTCATTTCTGACCATGTTAAAAACCTGCGTAATACCGAATTTGAAATCATTTTCTGGAAACAGAAGTAGTTAATTATACTAATTTTTTCGTTTTCTTGTGATGTAGGGCGGGGGGGGGGGGGGGGGGGGAGGGAGGGAGCGGGGGAGTTGTCCCGCGTCCAGAACCTCATCTACTGGTGCGAGAATGTTCCAATGACCACTGATACCAGGATCGGTGGACAATTGCCGCAGCACGTCCAATTTGTGTGACAGTTCTCCGAAAGGTCCATGCTGCCACACAGAAGCCCACTATGCGACCTCTTTCAGACTCACTCATCTGGCTGCAGGCGGCACGAGTGCGTTCCAGTGGCACGGTTGCCCGCTCGCCTCACACGTTTGCACCGCACGGAGCCCTCTGGCTGTGAGCATTCCCTATTAATGGATAGACACAGATAATGATATGGTAGCTATGGCACAACACCATCTGTTGGCGGACGACGTTGAACCCATTGTCAGTACAGCTACTATCCTGCATGTGGCATGTGCCATCATCGGGTCAGAATCGACGTCGTCTTTCCAGGTGAGCCAATTCTTTTTCTTCCGGCAGTGTAGAAAGACTTGCACCAGGAGGCCGAACCATCCAGACCGGGTGGAGTCTCCCGACCAATAATGCCATACTACCATTCCATTTTTCAAAGCTTTTTTACTTTATACAGCACTTCTGTGTATTCCAGCCACCTGTCAGCCTTCCACTCTTAGCTTTAGTTCCGGACTAAATTACTGATAATCTGCTATTGCTTCGTATCACTGTGGCAAATATTTCTGCTCACTGATATCTCTTCTCCATTTATCTTACTGTCAGCATGTTGCTCCATCCAACGCTCGCCTGATATTCGCCAGCTCTGTTCATATGCTTCGGAAATGAGAGAGTTCAGATTGAAGAACGGAGCACCTGGCAGAAGACAACTATGCCGAGAAAAATGAAATGAAAAGAAACACCTTGTCCAGTGGAGAAGATCCTTATACCAAGCGGGCGTACGTCTTGTTCAAGGTGAGGAGCTCGACGAAGACCAGAAACGATGCTGAAATCAGAATATGCTGTACAATTGAAAAACGTTACTATACTAATAGGGAAAAAAATGGCAGCACCCAAAAATAATTAATGTAGCGTAATGAAATTTCGTGAATACGTTTGTCTAGATAACATATTTAAGCGATGTGAAATGCTGTTACGTTAATAACCGGTGTAACAGCCAGAATGTTGAATGCAAGCGTGCAAACGTGCATGCATTATGTAGTACAGATGCCGGATGTCAGTTTGTGGGCTGCATTTCCATGCTAGTAGCACTTGGTCTGTCAATACGGGGGACGGTTAATGCTGCTTGTGCATTTTGCTGGAGTTGTCGTCCGATGGTATCCCATATGTGGTAGATTGGAGACAGATCTGGCGATCGAGCGGAGTCGCAGTGGAACGCACGATATAGGGCGTCTGGTTCGGAGCTGCCCTTGAAGTAACCTATTTGTAAGAATTGGTTGCGTCACTGTGGTGGCAACTGCTTCTCGAAATGCTGCTGCAGGTGCAGTATGATTGGCCAGGGCCATACGCCGAAAACGATATTCTTCTTTCTCGGTAGTGCCACGTGGCCGTTAGGAGCCCGGTCTTCTCGCGACCATACGTTCCCGTCACCACCGCTGCCAGCAGTCATGCAAAGGGCTGCATTCCTGCCAAGTCTTTCTGCAGTATCGCAGAAGGAACATCCAGCTTCTCCTAGCCCTATTTCACAACCTCGCTCAAACTCAGTGAGCTGTTCCTAATGGCGTCATTGTCGCCATAAAGGCATTCTTGACTAACATCAATTCACCCTGTCTAATCTCAAAAGAAACTAACACTCACGACCACTACAACGCGTATTTAAAGCATACCTGACTTGTATCCTCATAGTGGCGATACTAGCGCCACTCTTATGCAACTGGCGCCAAGTTTAAATATTGTTCAAATGTGTGTGAAACCTTATGGGACTTAACTGCTTGATTTCCCTAAATCGCTCCAGGCAAATGCCGGGATGGTTCCTTTCAAAGGGCACGGCCGACTTCCTTCCCCGTCCTTCTCTAATCCGATGAGACCGATGACCTCGCTGTCTGGTCTCCTTCCCCAAAAACAACCAAAAACCAACTTAACTGCTAAGGTCATCAGTCCCTAAGCTTACACACTACTTAAACTTAATTATCCTAAGGACAAACACACACACCCGTGCCCGAGGGAGGACTCGAACCTCCGCCCGGACCAGCCGCACAGTCCATGACTGCAGCGCCCCGGACCGCTCGGCTAATCCCGCGCGGCTGAAGTTTAAATAGCTATCACCTTTCAGACGTAGAAACACGCCTACCAACTTTCGTTTATGCCGCACAACTCCTTCTTGGTGTTGCGATTTTTTTCCTTTTGTGTATTTCAGTGAAAGCACAGCAAAGTGGCGATTTTAACTTAGTCCATTGATTATTTCCGGACCTGATACTAACTAACTGGCACTTACTATTAAAAATGCAATTGTGGTAAAGGAAAAATGAACATCCTTAAGCAATGCTTCCAGACCACCTTTTATCCACATAATGTACAGACTGGACTGTGGTTATGTAAGATGATAACTACGTGGTCGTATCTACATCCGTACTCGGCAAACCACTGTAAAGTTAATGGCGCAGGGTGCCTTTCAATGTACAACATAGCAGACTTTCGTCTCGTTCCATTCGCACCTAGCCGACCGCGGTGGTCTCGCGGTTCTAGGCGCGCAGTCCGGAACCGTGCGACTGCTACGGTCGCAGGTTCGAATCCTGCCTCGGGCATGGATGTGTGTGATGTCCTTAGGTTAGTTAGGTTTAAGTAGTTCTAAGTTCTAGGGGACTGATGACCACAGCAGTTGGGTCCTATAGTGCTCAGAGCCATTCGCACCTAGAGAGCGAAAAGACTGACTGATTAAATGCTCCTGCGACCGCTGTAATTGGTCCAGTCTTCTATTCGCAGCCCCTTCCGGAGCAACGCGCAGGAGTCTGTAGTAGATTTATAGATTCCTCGCTGAATACCGGTTGTTGAAACTTTGCAAGTAGGTTTTCGCTGGATAGTTCTCTATCTACAAGCGTCTATGACGTCCTCACACGGTGCAAAGGAACATGTCAAAATTCGTGATTCTCTTGCATGTATATATTCAATATCTCATATGAGAGATCTATTTAACATGCATACCACATATTTGAGCAATAATCCCGGATAGGTCATAGGAGTGTTTTGTACGTAATGTCCTTTGTAGATCCAGCCACAAACTTCGTTTGATACCAGATATAATTGCATTACGTTAAATAAGCGTCAATGTACTACTGAGTCAGATACTTTTCAGTAATTTACCTGACTACTTTAATGTGTGTCTTTCAACATGTCATGTGTCAAAATTGCGAACTGTGTTTCGCATGATTGATGTTTTCGGAATCCATGCTGACTGGCATGGAAGGGGTCATTCGGCTCGAGAGACTTTATTCCGTTGGATCACAGAATATGCTCTAATATTCTACATTAGTTTGATGTCAACAATAATGGACAATACCGTTGAGGATAAATTCAGCTGTTTCCTCTAGCAGACCTGTCTTTTCTTCCAAGCACTGGTAACTGTTTTCCCTTCCAGAAAACTATAGTAGATTGTGGTTAAAAGGGGGACAAATGCCATATAGAAACTGATAGGGATTCCAAAGGGCGCTCTGGGCTTCATTCAGTTTTAGCCCTCTTTCTTTTTCACAGCGTCACTGACATTAACATATGTCTTGTTGCTTCCAGGATGCTGAAATATATTAGAGGATGCTGCGGTACGGGAACAAGATATACTTGCGGGTTCGTTTCGATACCTGCGTCTAAGTGCTTCAAGATGAAGTCATCAAAGATTTCGAAATAAATTGCAAATAAAGTAAACAACAAATACTGCTGAGTGGTATTTAGTACAAAAATAGTCTGTGAGTTCCAAAATAAAACTAATATCAATGTCACTCATCTGTGCAGTAATGCTGCTACACTTGTGAGAAATTAATCAAAGACATCACTCAGGTGTGTTCGTAGTATTGAGGTCAGCTGATCACCAAGTGATGAAGAACACTCTTTTCACCTTTTAGGGTTCCGTACCTCAATAGGTAAAAACGTAACACTTATAGGATCATAGAATGAAGGCTTTCACGGCAGGTGTTGTCATCACTTAACACTTCCGCGCTGAGATGCCTGACGTTTCACCTTCGACTGCAGAAGGAGTCCCCCGAGGGCAACCGGCGAACTGCAACGAGAACACGAGTGAGCGCCGTATATACAGGGTTATTACAAATGATTGAAGCGATTTCACAGCTCTACAATAACTTTATTATTTGAGATATTTTCACAATGCTTTGCACACACATACAAAAACTCAAAAAGTTTTTTTAGGCATTCACAAATGTTCGATATGTGTCCCTTTAGTGATTCGGCAGACATCAAGCCGATAATCAAGTTCCTCCCACACTCGGCGCAGCATATCCCCATCAATGAGTTCGAAAGCATCGTTGATGCGAGCTCGCAGTTCTGGCACGTTTCTTGGTAGAGGAGGTTTAAACACTGAATCTTTCAGATAACCCCACAGAAAGAAATCGCATGGGGTTAAGTCGGGAGAGCGTGGAGGCCATGACATGAATTGCTGATCATGATCTCCACCACGACCGATCCATCGGTTTTCCAATCTCCTGGTTAAGAAATGTCGAACATCATGATGGAAGTGCGGTGGAGCACTATCCTGTTGAAAGATGAAAATAGCTCCCTGCTTGCTTTATTCGTCGACTTCTGCGGGCTACACGTGAAACTTGCCCACACGCGTTCAACCGTTTCTTCGCTCACTGCAGGCTGACCCATTGATTTCCCCTTACAGAGGCATCCAGAAGCTTTAAACTGCGCATACCATCGCCGAATGGAGTTAGCAGTTGGTGGATCTTTGTTGAACTTCGTCCTGAAGTGTCGTTGCACTGTTATGACTGACTGATGTGAGTGCATTTCAAGCACGACATACGCTTTCTCGGCTCCTGTCGCCATTTTGTCTCACTGCGCTCTCGAGCGCTCTGGCGGCAGAAACCTGAAGTGCCGCTTCAGCCGAACAAAACTTTATGAGTTTTTCTACGTATCTGTAGTGTGTCGTGACCATATGTCAATGAATGGAGCTACAGTGAATTTATGAAATCGCTTCAATCATTTGTAATAGCCCTGTATAAACCAACCAGAAATGGAAATGTCGTGTGGCTAGGGCCTTCCGTCGGGTAGACCGTTCGCCTGGTGCAAGTCTTTCGAGTTGAAGCCACTTCGGCGACTTGCGTGTCAATGGGGATGAAATGATGATGAAAGACACACAACACCCAGTCATCACGAGGCAGAGAAAATCCCTGGCCCCGCCGGGAATCGAACCCGGGATCCCGTGCGCGGGAAGCGAGAATGCTACCGCAAGACGACGAGCTGCCAATCAGAGATCGCCCCTGTCAATCACGTGACGTCGGCTGTGCTATGTTCTCTGATATTGCCAAGTTTCTCATTCGAAATTAATCGACTGTCACGCTGTTGCTGCAATGTTGACATCCATATTTTACCCAGGTTAATGCCTTCATCTTTTCTATTAAAATTATTGCAGTGTTTGGCAATCTCAATGGCCTCTCTGTACATTCGCGCATAATAATGCGACGTCTTTGCTATGACGGTCGTCTCAGTAAACTTTATTTCATGATAACCTTCCTGAAACACATGTTCTGCTACAGCTGATTTATCGATATGTCCGAGGCGGCACTTCCTTTTATGTTCACCCAGGCAGGTGTTGACCCTTTTTTTTTTTTGTTGTGCCTATATAGACCTTTCCAAAACTGCACGGAATTTTGTAGACACCTGGTGTAGCTAGAGGCTGTCGTTTATCTTTTGCGGATCTTAAACATTCTTTGATGTTCGTGGTGAGTCTGAAAACAGTTTCCACATCGTACTTGCTTAAAAATTTTCTTTTCTTTAGGCTAACAGGCATGTGGCTATAAATCAACTTTTATATCTACTATAGGCCGTCACGGCGAGATTACATATTATAATTAATTGTGCTTTAAACACACTATAGGCCTGCTGGGCTCAAACGTCAGTTCTTATTAATTATACGGTATTTTTCCCATGTTATGAGCCTCCTTTGCTAAACTTACAATGGTAATTAATTCCGCTTATACATTCATTGATGTAAATACTCCTTCTAGGTACATTGTTACAACCACCCTTTTACTTTTATTTTTCGGATCGACAGGAAGTGCAAAATGGCTAAGCAGGGATGGCTAGAGGACAAATGTAAGGATGTAGAGGCCTATCTCACTAGGGGTAAGATAGATACCGCCTACAGGAAAATTAAAGAGACCTTTGGAGATAAGAGAACGACTTGTATGAATATCAAGAGCTCAGATGGAAACCCAGTTCTAAGCAAAGAAGGGAAAGCAGAAAGGTGGAAGGAGTATATAGAGGGTCTATACAAGGGTGATGTACTTGAGGACAATATTATGGAAATGGAAGAGGATGTAGATGAAGATGAAATGGGAGATATGATACTGCGTGAAGAGTTTGACAGAGCACTGAAAGACCTGAGTCGAAACAAGGCCCCCGGAGTAGACAATATTCCATTGGAACTACTGACGGCCGTGGGAGAGCCAGTCCTGACAAAACTCTACCATCTGGTGAGCAAGATGTATGAAATAGGCGAAA